>NW_022109491.1:4142124-4143729 GCF_000313985.2 Echinops telfairi
GAGCACAGGGCTGCTAGGGGCCTGGGGCTGGCAATAGGTCCCTGGGCTGAATCCAGCCCACCAGCTGTTTGTCTGTGGCCCACCAACATCTTCAACTGTTTCTCTTAAGAAATCAAAAGAAGAATGGAATTTTATGACAAGTGGAATGATGTGAAACTCCCACTGAGTGTCTGTCCGTGAATTCCTACGGGAACACAGCCGCCCCCATCCATCTCGCCGTTGTCTGCGGTCGCTGTTGCACCGCAGAGGTAGAGTGAGTCATCATGACAGATCCCAGATGGTCAAGAGAGCTGAAAATGCTAACCACTGGGTCCTACACAGAAAAAGTATATCCTCGGCTTTCCCTCTGCTTTCAGAGGAGGGCCTTTATAACAGATGATCTTTAAGACGAGACTTACATGGTAATGGCAGTTCATATAAGAATCAGAGAGGTTCTGTTGGAAGTCCTTAAGCCAGAATGAACTGGTGTCAGACGGTGGCTCTTCCCCATATGACTGAGCTCAGAATGATGGCATTTGATCTGGGAATGATGCCGTGTGCTGGGGAAACGCGTTAGGAAGTAGGGATGAGAATGGATGAAGGTAGTGACTGTCTGTCTTTGGAAGAGGGGAGGGGGTACACCTCGAGCCTCATGGCTGTTGAGGAGAGAGAAGTGGAATAGGAGTGGGTGAAGCCCTGTGGAGATCCCGTCAAGAAAGATGGGTGGTGAAATGGAGATGGAGGGAGAGGAAGAGGAGGTCCCTAGTTCCCAAGCGTATCACCATTGCCAGTGATGGGGTCAGTCACAGTCATTTCAGGATCCGAATCAGAAATTTTAGCTGGTGTAGGATCACGAAGGGATAATGAACAGATAACTCCCAGCTCCAAAGGATACATGCCATCGGAACTTGGTCTTTCCCATCTTTCCGCTTCAATTTCCTTTGTGTTGTCTTCAGAGACAGGCAAGTGGAATGCTTGTCTGCAAAAACTGCTGGTTACATTAAATTCCAACAGGATGAGTTGGATTCAAGGTCATTTCCTCCCAGACAATACCAATATCACAGCCCCTCTGGGCAGACCGATCTCGGTTCAAGTTACACATGGCTGACTGTAGCCCCTGCATCCTGGGTTTGCATCTGACACAGGCTAGTCAAATAGAGTATACCACTCTCCCCACCACTGCTACTACTGCAAGGCATGAACCCTCACATGCCAATGAAACTCGGCCTAATATTTGATTCGCAAAGTTGAGAAACAGGTGTTCCCCCCCCCACCCCCCGCCCCCCACTGGAGTTCATAAACTGGTAGGAGACTAGCCTGGGGGTTGTTCAAATAATCATTGCACTTGCCTGACAGCGAAGATAACACAGAAGAAATTGGAGCTGGAAGATATGATGTGGTGGTCACCTAATCTGGTGTCAATTTAAGGACTAAGAGTGTAGGGGTGGAGTCTAGGCTGTCAGTCTGGAGATAGCCAGTGAGACTTCTGTGTGGGCATGGCCTTCTGAGAATTCTGGGAAATCTGGGACTTCCTCCTTGGGGTTGGAAGGCACTGCCACTCCCTGGGAAACATTGCAGAAGACAAGCCACATGGACACAACCAGACCTCTGAAGCCAGAGAAGCCA
>NW_022109491.1:4143921-4146395 GCF_000313985.2 Echinops telfairi
GACTTTATAGATTGGTATCAGACACATGGGCTAATGTCGGACATATGGCCTTGGACTGGACTGGGCTGGGATGTTTTCTCAATGTTCAATTGCTCTTGTACATAAATCTCTTTCTTATACACATATGTGTGTCTATGGATTTGTTTCTCTAGTCTACCCAGACTAACACAAGTGGAAAAACCAGGTTCTAATGGCATGTATCCTTGGAAGCTAGGATTCATCTATACATGAAACCAATTCCTTAGATGATCTGTCGATTCCTTTTCTTAACTAATGTCGACTTGGCTTGCTCTCAATTATTAACAAGAGATTTTGACAGATACAAAGAATGAACATGCCAATTGGCTCTGGTCGTTTTATTGTCTCGCTCAAGAGCGTTAAGGAAAGTATCAGGGTGCTTTTAAAATTCTGTGGAAAACTCCTGCTCTGTTCTAATTCTGTGTATTTGAAGCCCTTGCCTTGAGCTCAGTCAAGAAAGGGACTCAGTCAAGTCACCTCAGATGGGAGATTCCCCTTGATATCAGAGGAGCTAACACGTTGATACTGTCTACCATGTTAGATGACCACAGCAGAGTCATACAAACTTCCCAGTGACCTCTGGCTTCCCTAGATTTTGGATATTTCTCCCTTTTGCCTCTCTGTACCTCAGCTTCTGGCCCTCAAACTGCCCAGGTAGTGGACAATGTGGACGGGCCTCCATCTGAGTTTTACTTGACCTGTGCACTAAGCCAGGGGCTCCCTGCGAGTCCATGCGTCCTCTTCACAAAGGAGAGTCTCTGACAGGCTCAACCATGGCAGGAAAGCCGACGATGGTGAGCTTCCTGGAGCGCCAGCAGGCACTGAGCGAAGCAGAGAGAGCACTCCCCAGGAGCAGGGTCGACACACTGGCTGCGACCGTCACAAAGGTTGTGAGGGTGGCACAGGGTCTAACAGTGTTTCCTTCTGGTGCCGCTGTGAGTCAGCACCGACTTGATGCCACCTGGCAGCAACAACTGCCAGCAACTGTGCTTTGAACAGTGGTTCTCCTCCCAATGTGGTCCTATGGCCAGTGTCACTCTCAACCGGGGACTCGTCAGACACAACGGACTGATTGAGTCTGCCACCCTGGGGTGGGGCCCAGCCATTTGGGTTCTACCGAGTTCTCCAGGTGAGTCCGATGCACACGTCGTGTTTGAGATACCCTGGCTGAAAATATTAATGATCAGGATGCTCTCTTTCAACCTCCTCAATCAACCCAGGTGGTAGGGCAGTGGTCCAATTTGATAGACCAAGGAACCATGGCTTAGAGAGATTAGAGCTCGGAAGTACTGGAGGCTGGATTCAAGCTCAGCCATCCGCACCCCCCCACACACGGCGCCAGCGTGCCCTAGCCAGGTCAGGCACCTCAACTCAATGGCCCATGCCCCGGAGCAAAGCGAGCCACACAAACTCACCCCTGAGCGGCAGACCCGCTGCCTCCGAATGACCTACAGCGCAGCCTTTTTTGCTGATTCCTAGTAAGCCTTAGGACACATTTTGCAACCTTTAAGGAACTTCCCAGTGAGAAGAAAATTCCCAGGAAAATAAAAGAGGCAGCCGTAGAATTGAAACCCAGCTTCCAACAAACCCAACGGATGCCTGCCGGGGACTGGGGATGGCTTCAGCATGCCAGGCGAGGCAAGCAGAGGCCGTCCACTTGCAGCTTGCTCCATGGAAACCCTCTCTGTCCTGCATGTCTTCCCGGGAAGACTGGCTGCTTCCCGGCGGCACCGGGTTCACTGTGATTCAGAGGGCATCGTCCTGCTTGGTCCTAATTCCCCATTTCAGACTCGAGGCCTGCTCTGAATGGTCAACCGAAGGGCCTCTAGACAGGGATATGTAATTTAAAAATTAACACGAGGACCGAGGAGTTTTGAAGTAGGAACCCAGAGACCCAGAGGTTAACGTTTGATAAGGTGAGCTCAAGGAATGAGCTGAATTATTAGGCAAATGCCTCTGTTCTCCATTCCCCATGGCTCCCGAGCTCTCCCATCATCTTCCAGTTCACTTGCTCTTATCAAAGTGCAAGCCTACAGTGGGATATTTACATTAGGGTACCCCTCCCATTGTTAGGAACAGTCTCTCATTCCTGACATAGACCGTTCCAATATCAACTGTGCTGTCAGCCAGCAAGCAAAGCAGAAAAAATCAATGCACAATTTCCAACAGGGGCCAAACAGACCTGAAGAACAAGACTGAAGAGTTATAAAGATTCTCAGGATGGGGAAACGCGTTGTGGTGCTTACGGCATCATTGTCTCTGGTGGCGATGGGGCCAGAAGACTTAGCCTGCTACAGACTGAATTGTGGCCCCCCACCCCCACCCCAAGTGATATCGAAAGCACCATGACTTCCAGAGGGACAAACAGATCTATGCTGGAGGAAGAACCCCCAGAATGCTCCTTCGAAGTGAGGGTGGAGAGACGACTCCTGGCTTATCTTGGACATCTGATGAGG
>NW_022109491.1:4147308-4172609 GCF_000313985.2 Echinops telfairi
TGCTCTGTGGGAGAAAGACAGGGGCTTTCTACTCCTGAAAAGGGTTACAGTCTTGGAAACCCACAAGGGCAGTTCTACCCTGTCCGAGGGGGTTGTTAGGAGTCAGAATCGACTCGATGGCAGTGGTTTCTTTTTGTCTTGCGTCCTAAAGAAGTAGGACAATGCCCACCTTTCTAGGCCAGAAGAGGAAGAGACTGTGATAGAGTTAGAAGGTCAGAGAGAAAGGTACAGAGAGAGAGAGAGAGAGAAAGCTGGTGCAGGAAGGGACCCACAGTCATGTTGATTGCTTTGGCACGTGTCGTGCTTGAAATCCTTTGGTGTTTGTATGGTTCGAGCCTTCGTGGCCTTGTGACCACGTCGCTGTTCCCTGGCCTGCCCCAGCATCAAGTGGTTACAATTATGGATTGCAAATTTATTGACATTTGACATCGACATCAGCCTTGCTCCGATCAACAGGACTCTCTGCCGCCAAACTGAATAATTACGGGAGATTTCAGCAGTCATGGGGATGCCAAAAAGGTCATTAAATCATTTTGAGAAAACAGCGTGTTCCTCCATTTCGTCTCACCAGTAAATCTTCCCACCGCAGCTGGGACCACCTAGTGTTGATGCTCAGAGGAGGGGGTGCAGAGTTACCGAAAGGAGAGAGGAATTAAATTAGGACTGAGACATACGAAGGCGAGCACAGTGGGGCCCTTTCTTTTTGTACTTCCTAATTCTTGGAGAAGCATCGAAGTCGTATTTACTTTGATCACAATGGGTTCTTTTTGGGAAACAGGCCGGCAGGGCATGTGTGGGACCTGGGGGTGGTCCAGGGAAGACACAGGAAGAGTAGTTGTATTCAGATGACCTGGAGACCACCAAGGCTCCACCAGAGGAATCTAACGGAATTTGTCCTAATTCCCCACATTGCGTTCTCCTTGGGTGGGACATACGACTGTGCCAGACTACTGGCTCAAAGGGGGGCTGTTCAGATCCACTCAGGCGGGCCTGGGAGAAAGGCCTGGTCATCTATTGCTGAAGGATCCCAACCACTGAAAAGTCTATGCTTAGTTCCACTCTGAGACACACGGGCCACTGTGCGTCAGAATCAACTTGATTTTGACTCCTTCGACTGGTGTGGCTCCTTTTTGCATTTTTGTCTTTCCTGGAGCTCCAGTGCATAGTGGGTTACGAGTTGGGCTGCTAACCTCAAGGTCAGTAGTTCAAAACCACCAGCTGCCCTGCAGGAAAAAGATGAGGCTTTCTTCTCCCATGAAGAGTTCGGGGTGGGGGTGGGGTGGGGGGGGTCAGTTCTGCTCGGTCCAAGAAGGTTGCTTTAAGTTGGAATCCGCTCGATGGCAGTACGTTTGCTTTGGTTTTGGACAAGGCTGGTTCTGAGGTGACTCCGACGTTTCTTGCATCCGCCTATAGCTCTCCTTTTGGGCCGAGTCCTTTGCAGCCCAGTCCCCGGGGATTGTCTCTCATCCTGCTTGCTGTGTCTGCTCACAGTATGTCTGTCACGCCCCGCCTCCTCCCAGCACCCTGGTCTCCTTCCCTGCCTCCACCGTGGCAGCAGGTGCCCCTGTCTTGGTCTTCCACTCTGTCTGGCTCTCCTCTGCAGGACCCCCACCCCTTCACTCATGGCAATGAGTACTTTGGTTGATGTGCTCAGTACATGTTGGAAGGAGCCTTGGCCTTGTGACAGCTGAGCGCTCTGCTGATGACCCACAGGCCAGCGGTTTAAATCTACCCACCTGCTCTGGGCGAGAAAGCCGTAGCGCTCTACTTTCTAAAGGAGACAGCCTGGGAGTCCCAGGGGCAGTTCTCCTCTGGCAGGCGGGGGCTGCCTCTGAGTCAAAATCGGCTTGCCGGCACCCAGCACAATACATGGTCGCCACAGTGCCATGGACGCGGACCTGCACTGGGAGGTAAGGTGTACGTTTCCCTGGCTCTCTGCTGTAGGCCAGGTCCAGTGTACATCAGGGCCTCACACTGAGTGTGTGTGTGTGTGTGTGGGGGGGGTGATTTCAGCCTGACGTGCTGATGGCACTGTGGGTTGGTGCTGGGCTGCTCACCGCAGGGTCAGCAGTTCAATCCTGCTGGCTGGTCCCTGGGAGAAAGAGAAAGTGGGCTGTAAAGGTTCGCAGCCTCAGACCTCCGGGTGGTGGGGTGAGGAGTCAGAGCCGACTCGGAGCTTGCAGGGGTGCTTTCCAACCGGGAGGATGTGGAAACGAAGACCTCGCTCCTTCCAAACTGGACCCAACGAAGCCCGTCCTCCCTCGCTTCCTCCACCCCTCCTTTCCTTCTCTCTGGTCTTTACCGAGGACATAAGGCACACCAAGCCGGGCCGGTGTTCTATCCAGTAAAACAGACGCAGCCCCTGCACTCCAGGAACTCCTGGGTGGTGGTGGTGAGTCAGCTTTCTATCAGTGTAGAGAAAAGCCCATGGCCCCACTCACTTTGCCAACCCTAAAACTGTCACGTTCATGGAAGCCAGGCTCAAAGGTTTCCACTTGGCAAACATCCGTTGAGTAGCAATCCCTACTAGGCTCAAAAGACCAACGTGATGCATCTCAACACCTAGCAAGCCCCCTAAAGGCCAGTTAGATTCTCTCACACCGGTCACTGTGAGTTGAAGTTTGGCTTGACTGTACCCAACAGCAGCCCCAGCAGAGCCATCCTGCAAATAACCATCACCTCACCCAACCCCCACTCCCCCACCCCACCTCCTCAGCCAGGCTCATCTCTCAGTCCCCATCTCCCCCAAACAGGCTCCATGCCTGCATTTTCTAGAGGGCCCCAGTCTCCCCTCCGAAGGGTTTAATTCTTGTCATTCCTGCTGCACACCACACTCTTCCCCTTCCCCTCTTCCTCCTCTTCCTCCTGGTCTGGCCTTCTCAGACCTTGTGCCCGAGAAGGACTGTGAACATCCCAAGGGCCTGGGCAGGTCTCCCTGCTCGATGATGTCATCCCAGCACCTGGCACAGTTCATCCTCCTCACAGCCTAGGCATTTCCTATTTCACAAATGCTGCTATTTTATTTGTCTACCCAAATGGACTTCCCCACGGCAGCTGGTGGAGCTTGGTCCAAGCCATTGCAAGGGCTACTGACGTTGTCAAAATTACTAGACTTGGTCATTGACCCCACTTCTAGGTGGGCTATCTTTAGATAATTAGGAGAGTTGTTGGCTGCTGTTGGATCAGTTCTGACTCGCAGGGACGCCAGGTGACAGAGAGAACTACCCACTGTCTTTTCTGGCTCTTGTCTATGTGAGAGGCGCTTGCCTGGTTTTTCTTTTGTGGTGCTCCTAGGGGTTGGTGTATGTGTGTGTGTGTGTGGGGGGGGTGTTCCAAACTGCCAATCTTTCAGTTAGCAGCAGAGCACGTAGCTCTTTGGGTCATCAGGATGACTTATAGCCCAAGAGCAGCTCTTTGAGGGAGGACTTCCCAGTGCCTGGCAGACGGGCACGGACTGGATTCTCTCTAATCTCATCCTTATCCCAGTACGAGAGATGGGCCTTCACATGCCCATTTGACAGAGGAAGCAGCTGAGGTGGGGAGAGAGGCCATCAACTGCCCCTTGTTCCTTGAATAGGAAGTGGTCGCCCTGCTCTAAAGCCAGGTTGTGGGGCTCCAGCCTGTGTCCCCTCCGCCCACTGCACTTAGCCGCCAAATAAATGTTTCTTTCTCAGGATTCCCATGCTCCAGGAACTCTGTCTCCCCGCTCCCTTGACCCCCCACTTACAAAGGCCTCCCATTTTTCATCCCTTACATTTCTGGGATGACGAGGCCCTGATTGGCTCTTTGACTTCTGAGCCAGAGCAAAGACTATCCGGTAGGGACCATCTCCATGGTTACCGCACACCAGAGACTCTTCAGGAAGGGAACAGAGGGGGAAGTGGGGGCCAGAGCTAGTGTGGGGGGGAGTCACAAACAATTAAACATGCCAAAACTCTCTTGTGAACCCAAATAGAATTATTTGACTGTGAAATCAAGTAATGTAGCATTGAAAATAACATAACCTGAAACATCATTAGTTTTTTCCTTCCATGGTGGAAGAAGGAAGGAAGGAAGGAGACCCAGAGAAAACCAAATACATTTGAAGCACCAAGTCGCCAGAGGGCTGGGGGTTGGAAAGCCATTGTTTGTGCCAAAGACTCGGGTTCTCAGGGCACGTAAACGTCATCTCTATTTGTCTTATTTTCCCAACTAAGTCACCAATGGGCACTATACTGGTGAAGTTCACTGTAGAGTTCAGCTCTTACGGCAAGGGATACCAGAGAGGTCCTGGGCCAAGATTCTGGCTTGAGACAAATCATTTGTTTGTCTCCACTTGAGTGATTGCCCTGCCGCTGACTAGCCGGGTGATCTTATTGGTCACCCACATGGGCGGCCTTCTAACTGACTCCCTTCCATCCAGTCGATGCTGACTCGGAGTTTCCGAGCCGATCACGCTTTACGGGAGTAGAAAGCCCCGTCTTTCTCTCTCGGAGCAGCTGGTGGTTTCCAACTGGGGACCTTTTGGTTAGCAGCCCAGTGTGTAACCACGGAGCCACCAGAGCTCCTGGGTGGTCTGAGCAAACACACTTATTTTGGACTGGTTGTTGTTTGGTGCTGCCGGTCCGTTTCCGACGCTTCGGGACCTTGCACAACCAAAACAAAACACTGCCCAGTCCTGTGTCACCCTCGCAGTCGTTGCGGCCACGGTGTGCATCCATCCTGAACTCAGGGCACCGGCTCTCAGCCTAGGCCTTTTCTTTCTATGGGCTCGCTCTGCGGACAAGGCTTTGTCTCTCTTTAGCTTTTATTTCTTGGCTCCTTGGAGATCTCAATAATGAGCCTTTATCCAGGGGTGGGGAACCTCTTTTTCCAAGGGCCACTTGCATATTTATAACATCAGTCGAGGGTGATACGAGACAGTCAACTTAAAACTCTGCCTGCTCCAGGTCAGTCTGGTGGCATCGTGGTTACCTTTTGGGCTCTTAACCACAAGGTCAGCAGTTCAAAACCATCAGCTGCTCCTTGGGAGAAAGCTGAGACTTTCTACTCCCAGAAAGCGTTACCGTCTCAGACACCTGCAGGGGCGGTTCTATCCTGTGCTTCTAGGGTCGCCACGAGTTGGACTCGACTAGACATCAGTGAGTGAGGTTTTTTTAAAAATTTAATGAGCTCACCCTTAACATGATGGCTGGAACGGCTTCTCTTTGATGAGGTGTGTGATGTGGGCTGGTATTGATTTTAGGGGCCTGATATGGCCTGAGGGCTGGGTGTCCCCTACCCCTCTTTCAGTCCTATGGGTTTGACTTTGGGACTCTCATGGGGTGGGGTGTGGCATCATCTGTCTTCTGGCTGACACTCCTGCTTGCTTCTTTGTTGCCCCATCTGCCCTTTTCTCTCCCAAAAGATACTCTATGTGACTCTGCCTCTTTCCCACCACAGAGAGAACCCATTTCCAGAGGGGATCGTAACCACAGGTGTGGGGTTGGGATTGGCCACACACATTTTTGGGGTGCACAATTCAACCCCAAACACTGGGGATGATCGCAGGCCTTCCCTGTGGAGCCTAGGGTTGTGATTAACTAGGACAACACGTGGAAGGGGCTGGCACTTTGCTGGGACACAGTAACCGTTCAAGAATGGTTAGTCCCCTGTCAATGTGGACAACGGCAAGAGTAATAGTGATGACACTGGGCCAGACAGCATTTTACATCCTCCATCGGCCCCCACATTCAATCCACATTCTCTTCTTCCTCCTCCTTGCCCCTTCCCTCCTCTTCCCCCTGGTCCTTTACCCCCACCCTTTTCTTTCTCATTGCACTAAAATGCCTGTGTGCATCTTGGACACAGCCACCAGAGGCATCTTTCAAGGTAGCTGATGGCAAGGAGATTGCAGGAAGAGTCAGAAGGAAGGAAGTGGCAGGCTAAGGCTCAGCTCCATTCTTTTTCTGGGGCCTCCAATCACCACCCAATGCTTTCCTCCCTGCCGACACCACTGCCAGAGCTATGTTGGTTCAATCGGTAGTCCCCGCGTCTCCTAACCCATCCCACATCTTGACTGTAAGCCTTAAGCAGGCGAAGGGGGCTTCTTTTCCCCTGGAGGCTGGAGACCAAGGGAGAGAGAGTGGGAGAGAAGAGTGAGGTTGGTCACACCCTGGCTTCGTGTGGCAGGCCCAGTGCTCAGCATGGTCCACGTGCAACTCGCTCAGTCCTCAACATCTGCTGATGTGGGAGAGAGGGAGTTATGAAGCCGCTCACTGCCACCCGACAGTGCTCCGGAGAGCTCCTGGATGAATGAAAGGCCAACCTTCCTAGGAAAGTGCTGCTCAGGGCTCAGGATGGATCTGGATCTCTGAGCAGAATCTGGACCAGCTACATCCATTCACTGGGCAGCAATCGTGCTGAAGAGTTTGCAGGGGGTTCTAGCTGGGTTCAAAGTTGGGGAGAGCTCAGAAATAGGAACCGAGCACCCATTGGTTCATCCTGGTGCCGTGCACTATGAAGGCGCCCTCGTGGCACAGTGGGAGCGAGATGGGGCTTTCTGCTCCTGTAAAGAGCCACAGCCTGAGAGACCCACACAGGCAGTTCTACGCTGTCCTGTAGGGTTGCTACGCCTTGACTTCCACTCAATGGCAGTGAGAGTCAGATCCCCCGACCATGGGACAGGAGCTTGGGCATGCAAACACATTCCACTCTCTGTAACACATGGGGTCGGGCCATGGCCACATTTATAAAGAGGATCTGGGTGATAAAATGTTCTGCACCGGACATACACACCACCCTTTGAAACACCCACAGCTCCATCTACCCTGGGAGGATGCTGAGCTCTGGCAGGCTGCGGTTGGGTATCCCATGGGTTTGGCCTGCAGTCTCAGGCCTGCCCCCTGCTGCTGAGGGTCTTGGGCAGCGGAGGCACCTTCTCTGAGCATCCGTCTTGATGATGGTGCTGCTAACGCCACAGGTCTAAGTGTCTTGAGTGTCATCAGACTGGGTAAACACCTGCCCTCATCGCCGTCACGGGTACTTCTAAGTGGAACTGGGGCATGGTGGGTGCACAATGAGCCGCCAGCTCGACCAGCTACTCTGAAGCAAAAGCGGCACCAGGAGAGCAGGGAGACCAAGTCATCCCGGCTGACTTGGGATGTGCCTGGCGGGAACCCTACGTCCCGGGAACCATCCCCACACCAAGGCCCTGGCAGTTGCTTGTCACGTGGGGCAGTGCTGCCTGAATTCCGACCCACTGCGGTCACTCCATGACATCAAACAGAGAAACAGCCATTTCCCAGAGGACCACCCAACATCTTTTAGAGAGGGGTGGGGGTGGACAGGACACTTTGATAGCATGTGCTCAGGACCCGAGAGTGAGAGTTGGGGGCGAGCTTGTGGGACGGTGGAGGTAGACAAAGACCACGTGGGTGCCCAAATCAGGGTCTCCATTCAACTTGCTACCAGATTCAGAGCTCGCAAAATTGGTGGTCCAGGAGTTGCTTGATCCCTGGTCTCCCAAACGCACTCTTTGTCTTGGACTGCGTGTAATCCCAACCCAAACCCGACCTGAGGGCTCTTTCTCAAAGAAAACGTCAACAACAACGACACTCTGAGTGTAAACGCTGGGAGACGCCACACACATGTCTGGAGGGCCCACTGTTTGAGGTAAACTGTTGGAGCTATGTGGGCTCCGCATTGGCCTGCTGAAGTCTTCCATGCTGCACACCTGGCCCTGGGAGCACCTGCTTGGCATCAGTAACACCCTCCCCAGGAGGGACTGATTGAGAGGCTGCAGCAACAGGCTCCAGCCTGCCAGCCACGGGGAGGATGGCGCAGAATTGACTGGCTTCTCCTCCTCCATGAGGCCAGCCACTGACCAGCACAAACCACCACGACCCCCGAGACTCAGGCAACACCACCCACCACCCTGTCAACAGACAGCCAAGGACCTAGATGCGGAGGGTCTGCTCCTGGACCCACGTCTGGGTGGCTCCGAGAGAAGCGGGGAGGGTGTGGGATGGGGGTTGATTTCACGACAAAATGCTCAAGCCCTCTGAAAGTCCAGGGAGTCAGGAGCTGGCCCCTGGGTCCCCATAGAGTCTTGTCTGAGTTTAAAATACCTTTGTGTGCCTGCCCAGAGGCGCAGCCCCAGCTCCTTAAACACGTGTCCGGTGCCTCCTGCGCCGAGTCAACAGGTCAGCAAAGAAAGGACGGGTGGAGGGCAACCCCGGGAACCACAGCGGCGAGAACCAATGCCATTTCCTACTTCCCCCTGGCTCGCGGCTTTTAAAAACCAAGTTCTCTCCACCCCTACATGTGACCTGTACCCGGGATGCCAAGCGTCCCAGAGGGGAGAACGGGACTGACGCGCATCGATTTTCCACACTCAGGCTCTTCCGCAGGGGAATCGGGGAGCAGAGCAATGCAATATCCCTCCCCCCCATCATCCCCAGGTCACCAAACCCCCTTCCATTCGGGGTGCCCTTAGCCCATCCCGTTCCCTCCCCGGCCCTGCAGATCATTTAACTCTGCCCTGCGTTTCGTGTGGGGCGTGGCGTGGCGACTGATTTAAAATCCCCGCATTGCTAAAACCGCATTGTTCATCAAGTTGAGTCATTTTTATGTGAGGTGTCAAGCTCCCTAACAAATAACTCCTGCCAGACAAATCAAGTTCCTCATCTTAGCGCGGCGGCTAAATAGTTTATAGCTTTAATCTGCTCACCGAGGTGTGCAGTCTATGACAGTAATTATAAATGCAAGGAGAAATTATAGCTGAATGCTTTAACTGCATTAGGAGCTGTGTGATGAACAATCACGAGCCCCTGCTCATTCCCAACAATAGAGGGCAAGTTAGTGTCAACGCATTAGACGGAGCGCGGTTCTGCGTGGCTGTGTCTCCCGTTTACCACAGAATGTCACTTGTCTCCTATAAAGCAGAACAGAAGAAGAAGAAGGGGGGAAGAAGCATCGTGGAAGCTTCAAACTTGATCGTTTAAAAAAAAGAGAGCGAGACAGGGAAAAATGCAGAGAAAACTGTTTATCACAATGATTGCTTTTTCTTCTTCGTTCTCTTCTGTTTTGTTGGGTTTCAAATGAGATGGCTGGAGGTAACTGCTTGTTTGCCTTAATGAGCGGACTATCTGAGAACCTCTCTCCAAGCTAGTGCCCTGAAGTCTTTATCGGGAAAAATCGAAAAGACATCCAACTCACCACCATCAAGGCGATTGGCTCGGAGACCCTGCGGGACTCGGCAGAGCTGCCGGGGGGTTTCTGAGACGAAATCTTCCTGGGAGTAGGAAGCCTCATCTTTCTCCTTGGTGCAGCTGGTGCTTTCCAAGGGCTGACCTTGAGGTGAGCAGGCCAAGGCATCAGCACTCCGCCCCAGGCCTCCGTGTTCCACAGAGAAAGGCTTCCTTAGAGGAAGGGCAAGTTCAAAACCGGCCCAGGGAGCAGGCCTAGGCCTGGGCCTGGGCTGGCTCCCTCAGGTGAATAAGGTCACCCCTGGTCACGTCTGCATCCTCTCCTGCTCAGGACATGAGCTTGTGCTCTGCGGTTTCCCCTCCTCTTTCGCTCAGAAAGACGTTTTTAATTTCACTGAAGAATTACACAAATGCATTTCAAAGACATAAATCCATATAAAAATATGAGCTAATTAAAACACGGCACTCCCTGTCGCTCATGGATTTTCAATTTAGCGGCGGGGGGGGGGGGGTGTACGTGAAATACAAAAAGAGAAAGAGAAAGGATTGCATCTGGTTAAATGAAAAGACGACACTGATGGCAGATTGGAGTGAATGAAAAATCATGTTGCTCTGTGTGAAAGCGCCACACTACCCCGTCAAGGCCGAGCATTCAGATGGCCAACCCTGGGGGCGGGGGAATCAAGATGGAGACGGAGCCCCAGGGCCCGCCGGGAGGGGTGGCAGGCCTCTGGGGTCCACAGGAAGCATTGAAGACATGCTGAGCCTGTTTCTCCTTTCCTTGTGCCCGACCTCATCTCCGGAGTCACATTTTGCCTCTAAAATATAAATCCTCAAGCGTCAGGAGGAGCATTGAAAATAAAATCTTATGTATGGGAGGGAGGGGGAAAAAAAGAGTTGATACCAAGGACTCAAGTAGAAAGAAAATGTTTTGAAAATGATGATGGCAACATATATACAAATGTGCTTGACACATGGATGTAGGTATGGATCGTGATCAGAGCTGTATGAGCCCCCAAGTAAATGATTTTTTAAAAATCGTATGTATTTTCCCTAGAAGTTGGGGAACACGGTTAATGTATAAATTACCTAAGTGAACTCCCAAACTCATTGCCCCGAGTCCATTCTGACGCAAAGGGACCCTGTGGGGCAGGCAGAAGGGCCCCAGTAGTTTCTGAGACTGTATGTCCATGGAAGCAGAAAGCCTCATCTTTTTTTCTGAAGAGTTGTTGGTGAGTTCAAACTACTGACATTGTGGTTAGCAGCTCACTGCGTAAACCACTGTGATATTAGGTTTCATTTGACTGAACAGAGGAGCAGTTTGATTCACCTTGCGGGTCAGTCCCAGGCTTCTGGGACTAAAAAAGAACCAAACAAAAGCTCAAGCCGTTGGCTATTCTGACTCACAGTGAGTCTATTGGATAGAGGAGACCTGCCCTGGGAGTTTCCGAGACTGTTGACTCTTTACGTGAGTAGAAAGCCTCATCTTTCTCCCGAGGAGCAGCTGGTGAGTCTCAACTGCTGACCTCAAGGTGAGCAGCCTCGTGTATTACCTACTACGACACCGGGGCCCCTCCTGAGTCGCCAGTATTTGACTGGACAAGTCCCGAGTCTGTGGATCTGCTGTAGAGGGAGGATGAGATGCACTGGAAGTCCTGGCTCACAGGGAGAGGCCAACATGAGGCAACTCTGCTGTCCTGGTGAGCATCCTCATGGAACGGCAGGTGGGCACCTCCCCAGGTATTAAGCAATTCAACCTGGAAAGAACCTGCAAGCTTCATGGGAAAAGACTTCATGCATTCGTTTAATTCTCATAGTTGGAGAGGGACATTGCTGTCTGCATTTCATAGCTGGAAAAGTGGGGTGCACCTTAGAGAGAGGTGTCAGTGGTTAAGCACTGGGACAGAGCTGAGAGGTTGGGGTTCACACCCACTCAGAGGTGCCACAGAAGACCAGATTGCCTAACTGCTTCTGAAAAGGCACAGCTTTGAAAAGCTTAGGGAGTGGTTCTGCTCAGCACACTACGGCCACCCTGTGTCAGACCAGCAGCTTTGGCCACATCTTAGAGATAGGGTGTGAAGGCAGGCCAGATGCTCCCTGGGCCAGAGTGCTTCTCCTCACCCCACCCCCCAAACACACCCACACACAGCCCATGTGACCACGGCTCCATCCAGGGCTGCTCTCAGAGTTACTCCTCCTTGTGTCTGCCACTGGCCTGGCCGCCCATTCCCTGAGCTTGGCAGAGTGCTGGGCACGGAGTGACAGCTTGCTGGGTGTGTGATGGGTGAATGAGTTTCAGAGACTGTGTGGCCTTGGCAAAGTCACGCAGAAACCCTCTCTCTCCACTTCCTCCTCTTACGTGGTGGGACTAAGCCCTACGTGGTAGCACTGCTTGTGAGAATCCAGGGACATGCCACCTGTGGAGCCCTGGCCTGGGGCATAACACCTGCAGCATTCGGATGCCATGGTTGGCAGGGCTGCTGGCACTGTTAACCAGAGTCTGGGGTGTCGTGGAAGCAGAACCCGTATTTGTTGAAGGATGAAAGGAACACAGGGGAGAGAGAAGGAGGGAGGAGGAAAGAGGGAGGGAGGAGGGAGGAGGGAGGAGGGAAGGAGCATAGACATATTGAACAGATGAAGAAATGGCTGATGCCTCTTTCCAATATCACTTGGGTCAGGACAGCTTATATAACTCATGTTTTCAGGGTCCATATTAAAATATAACAGACCCAGTTAAATTGGAAATTCAGCATGGGCATCTTTCTTTTCTTTCCTTCTGCCTGAGTATGGCTCATGCAACAATTGGAATAAAACAAACAAACCAACCCCAAGCTCACTGCTATTCGGACCCATAGCAACCTGAAAAGACAGAATAAAACTACCCCGTGGGTTCCTGAGACCATAAATCTTTAAGGGCATAGAAAGTCTCTTTTCCAAGAGAGAGGTTGGTGGTTTCCGACCGCTGACCTTGCAATTAGCAGGCCAACCTGTAACCCACTGCGCCACCAGGCTCCTAGAGGAAGTGCATTGGTCGGGTGGGAATTGAACCCGGTCTCCTGTATTGGGGGCAAGAATTCTGTCTCTGAACTGCCAGCGGCTTTGTCCAGACCAGCTTACACTAAAACCTTATTTGGTGTTCATCTGAAATTCAAATTCAACTAGGTGTCCTCGGTTTCACCTGCCAGCCCTACGCTGGTGCCTGAACATCTTTTTCTACGAAACAGTCTCAGCCCCTTGGACCGGCATTCATCCTCATCACCCATTCTAAGGCCAGGTGTGCTGTTGAGCACGTACTGTTGAGTGTCCATTGTACTACCTGGTGAGGATGTTGACCTTCACCCCTTTGCATCTCTCACTGCCATGGGGTCAATTCCGACTCACAGCCACCCTGTAGGACAGAGTCGACCTGCCCCTGTGGGTTTCTGAGACTGTAACTCGTCATGGGAGTAGAAAGCTCTGTCTTTCTCCCTTTTGCACCACACACACATCAATTTGCCCTCTGCTTAGTCTCACCCTTTCAAGAGCAAGTGGCTTTCCAAGATATACTTAGACACAGACAGTTCTAGAACAGGGATGCACATGTGATAGGCTTGAATTCACTTTTCCAGGACAGGTGCATCTATTAGTTGTCAGAGCCTCCTTTGCAGGGTGAAGAGGCGTCTAAGATAGGTGCACAAACTCCAGCTCCAAACCTGTGTCTCCCAGGACACTTAGGTGAGATAAAGCACCACGTTCTCCACAGATCTGGACCAGGCTTTCTGAAATACCAGGGTGTTTTGCATGGTTGGGTCGTCATGCAAACTGCTCTCCCTTGGAGCCAGGGACCAGAGGCCTCGGTTGATGGCCACACTGACAAGCGTCATTATCAGCAGGCAAGTTAGTGTGCCCACCTGGCTCTCAGAAACCAATGTAAGGGGCACGGCATTTCCCCCTGGGTGACCCAAGCATCAGGCTGCCTGGAAATCTCACCCCCCACACAGCACCAGCGTGGCCGTGGTTTCACGCCCAACACCAGTCCACCCCATTTTCTTTGAATGAGTCCCCCATCCTCAAACCTCTCTCCTTTAATCCTCTCTCAGAACCAGAACAACGTTGTACTTATTTCGAGAAAGAAAAAGCATCGGCTTGGCTTTCAGGATGCTGCTGCCTTAGGGTGCTGCGACGGTTCGTATCTGTCACAGTGATGCTGCACACCTGCCGACAGGTGGCGACAGGGCTAGCTTGTCGACATTATTGAACTGATTAGGAAGTACCTTTTGGGTCTCTTGTTCCGCTCTCCCCAAATTATTGGGTTGCCTTGCTTCCCCAGAAGTCTGGGAAGATGTAAGCTTCACCCCGTTTCTTTTCTTTCTTTCAACCACCCCCCACCCGTTCTCACTCCCCTCTTTTCATTTACATATCACAACACTTTGGCAGTGCTATTGATTAAAAAAAATGATTACAAACCTAACAGGTGGAAAATCGGTTTTTATTGCAACACAAATGAACATGACCTACCCCCCGCCCCCCGCTCCCCCAGCACAGGTAGGAACTATGCTCCTAGACATTCTAGATTTTAAATGTCTCTTTTGGTATTCTGTCTACATCCACCTCTTCTTCTTCTCCCCCCCACCCCCACCCCCAAAGGATCAAAAAAGCATAAGAGCAAGTTACATAAAAAGTGAAATGTTATATAGCAAATAAATAGGACATCGCGGGGGGGCCTCAAGCTCACGCACGTTACGGATTTTAGAAGATTCACTTTGGCTCTTCTTTCAATAGTGTGAGCTGAACAAATCATGCCCGGAAAACAAGGGTTGGACCCAGCAGGCCACACGTTTTAATTATCGCGAGAGACTCATGTGCAAACAAAAGGAGAAGGGGCCCATCGCTGCTCAAGTGCTAGGATGCTCCCCTCCCTCCCCCCACAATCAAAAACACTTAGATCTCCTCACCCAGGGAAAAGTCCCAGATCAGACATTTCAGCTACTTTATTCCATTTCGCCCATCATCAAGCACGGTAAACCACCCTACCTACTGGGAGCCCAGCCCAGAGCCACTCGGTCTAGGGCTCAGAGGTATCCGACTTACAGGCATCGGTGACCGGCGCTGGACACCTCCCATGTAAAGACAGATGCTCGGACACGAGGGGGCATCAGGGCTAGCCTGTGGAGCTGCTGTTAGCAGCTCCTATTGTGATTACACTCAAAGGGCTCCTTTGTAACCTAGCAGGACATAACCTGGACTGGGAGGTGCAGACGGTCTCATGCAGGTTAGGTCCCCGCCAAACGTGGAACCCGGGGTGTGCGGTGGGGGGCGCACCAGGACATGTGTGAGGGCCACTGGAATGTGGTGGTGCCGTGCTAGAGAGGAGAGGAGATACATGTAGGGAACTAGGAGAGATTTGGAAAGACCTAGCTTTGGTTATGGTGGACGCTGGACGTGACTGGTGGGACCCATCTGCCCAGGGCGTTTGACCTTGGCCTCTGTCCTCTTTGCTTTTGGTGACTGAGAGGATGTGATTGTGGATGACTCTAGGGGGGCAGAACTTCTATGATACAGGATGCAAACGTTCCCGAGACCCAGGCGTCCCACACATGTGAGCACATGGGTGTTTGGAAAAGCATGGGTTTCTTTGTGTGGACTTCGACCATGCGAGCATGCATGCAGCACTATTTGTTACACGGAGAAAGGCAAACCAACGGCCCGAGAAGGCAAGGAGCTTCTCCTCACTTCAGCTAAAGGTTCTGCAGAGAAGAATCTATATGTGTATGTGTGTGCGTGTGTTGTGTATCTATGTATCTATTTTTCTTTCCCATCCCCTTACAGGAAACGTAATGCAGGCTATAAGCAAAGGGCAAGGGGTGGAGGGGAGTCATAGTTGAACGGGAGCTGCAAGAAGCATTCATTACAAGGAAGGTTTATAAAGACAATGTGAAGCTACCCACGCGCTGAGCTGGTTAACACATCTCAGGATACGGCGGCGGTCCCTAAAAACTCTCCCATCTTTACCCTGCTGCTCACTTGGCAGTCAGGTGTGGAGCCATTGCATGGCCGTGGGAAGGTGGGCTAGTGGCATGGGATGGGGGTGGGAGAGTAGTTAGTACCTACTCCCTGGCCCAACCAAGGAGCTTGGTGTCAGGAAGGCCGAAAAGAAGCCCTCCTCTACGACCCTTGTCTCTACACGCATCTCACGCTAGCCTCCCCCAACTGTCAACGGGGCAAACGGGAGTGGCTAGGGACTTAATGTTTCACGTTCTGGCTTCTCATTAGAAATAAGTCCTAGTCCAGCAAGCCACCACCCTGCAAGGGTTCTGGGAGACGTCGGCTGCCTCTAAGCAGACCCGTCTCCCTGGGAGAAGCTCCTCACAAGGCCACTGTCCCCAGTCACCTGGGAGCAAACCCATACCTGCAGAGCTACTCTTCATCCACGCCTGTTACAAACTGTGAATGGTGCTCGGGGGACTTGCTGTGCGTTTTGCTTAGGTGGAGTTTGACTGCGTGTTTGCTCACAAAGGTCCGACGGCACAACTTACACTTGAACTTAGAGTCCGTGTCCTCTTCGCCAGCTATTGTTTCCGGAGATCTCTGAGCCGACGATACCCGGGAGATCTCTTGCTCCGCCTTGCTTTGCTGTTCCACGGCCATACGGTTCATGTCCTTCATTTGGAAGCCTAGGTGAGATTCTAAGTGGCTGATGTAGGTCGAAGGGGTTCGGAACTGAGAGGCACAGTCACCGCAATAAAAGATGGGGTGACCTTTGTCCATGTTTTTCAGGAACTTGGTCCCGCCTGTTTTCCTAAGCTGGTACTTGACGTTGGCCAGCCAGTGGCTGATGGTGGTCATTGAGAGCCCCGTGAACTTTGAGATCTGCATCCGCTCTTGCGGGCCCAGGTCGGACAGCAGGTACTTGCCTTCAGACGTCTGGAAGAGGCTGGAGGCAAACTGAGCTTGCAAAATCAGAAGGTGCTGAGGGTTCCAATTGGACTGCCGGCCTTTTCGCTTGTGCAGGGTCGACGCTTCGCTGGACACATCCTCAAAGCGCCGGACGTCCATCTCCAGCTTCAGGGGAGGGACCCTGGAGGACGTGGCGGGCTTTGGGGTGGTCGCCTTGGGGAGGACCTTGACCATGTCGGCGATGTCGGACAGAGCGTGCTTCTGAGGTGGGGACGTGCAGGACTGGGCTTGGGAGGACTCGGCTTTCTTGGTCTTGGACTTGGTGAGGTCGATAGGCTGGTCATGGCTCTCAAACAGGTAGCGCCGGGACACACTGGCGGGCCTCGTGGAAGCAGGGCTCGACACCGGCTTGTCCAGGACGCCGAGGCTGGGCTTGTGGAACATGGGGACTGTGCTTGAGTTGGGGCTGGCACCAGAGGGTGAGCGCATGGGCTCGGTGGCTTTGCCCAGGTGATTGTTCAGGACGGACTGCAGGGCGCTGAGCGGGTTGATGCAGGGCAGGGCCACCGCGGCGGGGTTGGTGAGGGCGCAGCCGTTGCTGAGCGAGGTGGCCTCCGAGGACTGAGACTTCTCCTTCTCACCGCCCTCTTTCATCAGCTTGTCCGCCTCCACACCCTGGGCGCCAGGCTCAGCCTTTCTGGACTCCACAGGGGGCTCGCTTTTGGCGAAAGACTCCCCTTCGCCGTGGTTAAAAGACGGTGCTTCTTTGCGGGGACTTTCCTTCCCACACTCCTTCGAGACGTCATCTCGGTCTCCCATCTCCTTCTTCACCGGTGTGTAGGGGGCCAGGTTTGTGGGCACAGAGACCAGCGGCATGACTTTCCACTTGGGCGCGATGGGCCTGAGCTTGTTGGCAAGATTAGGCCGAATCTGCAGCACTTGGGAGCCCATAGGCAAAGCGGGCTTGGCGGCCTCGGACAGCTGGTAGGCGGCATGGATGCTGGGGTACGCGCTCCAGCTGGGAGCCCCGTTCTGCGCTTTGTTGATGGCTGTGGTGACGGTGTTTTCCAGCGACTTCAAAATGTCCCCTCCGCCCTTCGAGCCGTCTTCCAAGTCCTCCTCCCTCAGATATTGGTACTTCATCGTCGGGTCTAAAGGCTTCTGCAGAGGGTCCTCGTACTCCTGGCTTTTCGTGACCTTCTCGTCCTGCTTGGCTTCCTCTGGCCGCTCCGCTGGGTCCTCCCTCTTCAGCTCGGTGGTGGAGGCCGCGCAGTCAGCCGCCGAGTTACTGGACGGCTTCGCGTCCATGGAATCACTGGTCGGGGCGTCGCACAGCGACTGCATCTTCTCCACCGCCAGCGGGTCCAACACCAGCTGCTTCCCCTTCTTAGAGGCCGAGCTGGTGACCTTCAGGAAGTGGCCGGTGACCATCATGTGGGTGGTGAGCTGCTGTAAGGTATCATGGGAGCTCCCGCACTCCATGCACTTCAAGATCTGCGACTTACAGGCCTCAAACTGCCAGGTGTAGCTGGCCCCGTTTTGGTAGCCGTAGCGGTTGCTGGAAGCTAGCTGCAGGCCCGAACTCTTCTGGGCGGAGAAGGAGTCCGTGGTCGAGTCCGGGGAGCACGGGCGGTTGACGTCAAAAACACGCTTCTTGGCTGGAGTGACCATTTTGGACGAAATGGTGGGTACCGGCTCCTTCAAAGGCACTTTCTGGTAATGTTTCGTTTTTATCATGTGGACGCTCAGGTCTTGGAGGGAATCAAAGGAATCGCCGCAGAACATGCACTTGAGAACCTTCTGCGCGTCCTCCTTGTCCACATCCTGGAAGGCTCTTTTCCGGGGCTTGGAGTAGCTCGCGGGTCTCAGCTTGTCCTTCTTGCGGTTGTCGTCCTGGTAGTGGCCCGTCTCATTCATGTGCACAGTCAACTCGACCAGGGTGTCGTAGGCCGCGCTGCACTGGCGGCACCGGAACCGGCTGGCCCCGGTGAAGACGGTCCCGCACATCTTGCTGCTCTGCCGGTACAACTGGACCGAGCTGAACAGGCTGGGCTTGGACACGCATCGGGAAGGCAGGTGTTGCTGCAGGCTTTTGGACAGGGCGTCCTGGTGCCAATCAAACTCGCTCTTGTGGCCACCGTTGCGGGGGTCGCCGGCCCGCTTCTCGCTGTTGGACAGCTTGAAGCCAAGGCCCAGGCCTGACCAATAGGAGTCAGACAAGATGTTGGCATAGACGGCAGTCATTTTATCCATGCAGTTGTTGTGTGTGTCCTTGGAGAGTTTGGGGTGAGGGTTGGCTTTCTGATCCGGGGCATCTCGGCCGCAGACGCTTTTGACCTCGGATACCTGGTCGCTGGCGTCGCTGAGCAGGGATTCATTCTCGGCGTCCTGAGTGGACAGATGGCTTCCCGGAGAGTTCTGGTAGCTGAGGCAGCCCCGGTGCTCTGGGCCCGTGTCTAGCTCCTCGTCTGTCCCGGGGTCATTGCTGCCCTGGAGTTGAGCTACAGACCCACTGTCTTCCTCCTCCTCCTCCTCTTCTTTTATGTCGTCTTCTTCCTTGAGCTGTTCCTCTTGGGCGTAACCTGCAAAAGAAGAAGAGATGAAACACCCGGAGCAGCCCACAGAGGTTGCTTCGATTGCCCCCTGAGGCTAAGGGCCTCCCCTCCCAAACGGCATCCCAGTTTCATCTACACTTGTATGAACCGCGAGCCTATTAGAAACAGGAACACAACCAAATGATGTCGTTGGTATTGCCTCCTGGCCCCCTTGCTTCCTCCCTCCCACCCGACCCCTTAAATGGGCAGCAGCCATCCTTCTCTATAAAGGCCCAGAGTCCCTCGTTCATGATTTTCATATTTAAGGAGGCGCTCTCTCATAGGGCTGTCATGGGGCAGGCACTAAATTCATGGGTTCGACTTTCAGGAAAGCTGGCCTGGAATTCAGATCCTACTGAAGTCACGTCCCTGTGGGGAAGGAGGTGGGCGAACGAGAAAGCGAAGCTTTGACCCTTGGCCCCTCGGTGGTCCGGGTTTTCCAGGACACTTGGCTCTTGTGGCATGTAATCATCGAATAAATAATTTCTGAGCGCTCCAGAGTCATTGGGATGTGCGGCGGCCATGATGTTTTGGAGTGACCCCATCTTTGTGTTAGCACGTGTTTGCCTGTGGAGCGGTGCACAGCCGGCTGAGAGATTATGGAAGACGGAAGTGGAATTTTCCACTGAGACCTGAACAGTTATGTAAGTTCAGCAAGTCCGATGATTTAAAAAATAACGGCAACTGGTGTTGGAATGGGAGATTTGGGGGCTAGTCTATTATTCTTGAGTGGGCCTGCGAGGACCGTGCTAGACAAGGCTGAAAGGGCCCTCTGGATTTTGTGCCTGTAATTTCAAATGTTCCGTGATTTGTGGGTTCCTGTCATGAGATGCCAATTATGCATCTGATTTGTGGATGCAAAATGCTATTGGGGATGCAAGCCTGCCCTTCCCTGAAAGGATTTAGGAGCCGTAATTGCATGGGGGAAATGAAGGCCCGAGAGAGCGGGTGCAAAGGGAGTTAATGGGTGGCTATCCATCAATGACAGTGGGTGACGTGGCTGTTTATGCCCAGGGGCTCATTTTCTGCACCTGGCCAGGTGGCCAAACCAGGAAAAAAATGCCAAAGGGACCTAGCCTTAGGTTTCTATGTCAAAGCAAGCTCTCCCTGGTTCCGGTTCTAATTCCCGCTCAGTGTCAAGCAACTACAGGGGAGTAACCAGCGAGGAGGAGTCAGTGCTATGCCGTCTCCCCAAGGTGAAGTTTGGAAAAGGAGGGACAGCTCAGTGGACAGAGGCCTGTTGCACAAGGCGGACAGAGAGGTTGGAAGAGATGGGGCTTTGTTAGGCATGAGGGGCCGCAGCTGGACACTCCACAGTCTGAAGATGGAGAAGGCGAGCATGCAGGGAACATCAACTCTGTCCTGGGGTCCCTCACACCACTCACTGCCACCCGGGAAATTCTGATCACAGTGACCCTCTAGGACAGGGAAGAACTGCCCCTGGGGGTTTCTGAGACTGCAACTCTTCCTAGGAGTAGAAAGCCTCATCTTTCTCCCAAGGAGCAGTTGGTTGTTTTGAATTGCCGGCCTTGTGGTTAGCAGCCCAACATGTAATCCACTATGCCACCAGGACTCCCTCCCTAGAGTCCCTAATTGCGGCCCAGGGTCACTGCACCTAGTTACCAACCCAAAGCTCCATGGTTCCAATCACCTAGAGTTTCCTCCCAAGGAAGGCCTGGTGTTTTCCTTGTAAAACCAGATGGAGCACAGCTCTTCATGGAAACCCACAGCCAGCCGGGCCGACTCCACAGCAGCTGGTTCACTGTGCCCTGGGAGCTGTGTGCATCACTGGAAGCACACCCTTTTGTCTCACTCTAATATCCCTGCAAAGCAGGTGCGGTTATTCTCCACATTTCCCAGCCTCCCCTGAGGCTCCAAAGTCAAGAAGCTGGTCCTAGCACTGTCAAGTTGTGATGTGGACCCAGGTGGGTTTGATGCAGAATCCATGGACTTAACCACTAGGCTCCAATCTCTTTCTCTAACCACGTGATCCAAAGATCGAAGGCACCACAGTGGTGGGATCTATAGGCATTCAGAAGCTCACCACCGGTGGGGGTGGGGGTGGGGGAGAATTGGGAGAAAAGTAGAGCCTACCCCAGAGTTAAAGGTCATGAGTCCATCAAAACAAGATGAAGCTGTCCACACGTTGGCCTGCCACTAGTTCTGCGGTTGTGTGAGTCGTGTTTTAGTCATTGGTGTTGGACTATTTTCATTTCCGTCTCCAAGCAGGCTGACAGTGATGTGCCACGAAAGTGGGGCTGCTTGTTTCTCTAGTTACACGAATTGATCTGAACAGCCCCACCCTGCTCCACCCAGTCAAACAGCCACCTGTCGGTAGTGGCCGTTGGAAGACAACACAATCCTCATCTTAAATATCCAAATGATTGCAGGGGACACCCCTACCTCCCAGTCGCCATCATGTTTTCTTTTCCCTGGATAAATGTGTAGGCTTGCAAAACCAGTCACACGGTGTCTTCAGAAAAAAAGGGTGTCTATGTTATAAAATTAAGCGAAGTGTTGTTATGGGGCCAAGTGAAATACTTTGAAGAACTGGGCCAAGTGTACTAATCAGATAGGGTCACTTTTGAGGATGAAACTTGTGCACCAGGACAAGGGGCATTACCCAGGACCTTCTAGGCACACGGAGCAGGTCACTAGTCTCCCTGCAGACAGTGTGGCTCTCAACCCCGAAGACTGCACACACACTGCAAGGAAAGAAATAAAAACGCATCCAACCCATTGCCATCGCGTGGATTCCCACTCACAGCGAACTGTAGGACAGGGTAGAATTGCCTTTCCAGGTGTCCGAGACTGTCGTTCCTTATGGGAGTAAGAAAGCCTCATCTTTCTCCCCCAGAGCGGTTGGTGAGTTTCAGCGCTGGTCTTGTGGTGCAGCCCGACGCATAAGCCACTATGCCACCAGGAGGTGTGCGCATGCGCATCATTTTCACGCAGGAGGAAAGAAGTCTGTTGCTTCTCTCTCCTTTGTCATCTGCTGACATTTGGGAGCTGCCCTTCCCAGACCAGCTCCACCTCACCATCTACTTTTTTGTGCCCAAAGAAAAGGCGCAGACAGCCGGAGCCTCCCCCACAACACCGACAGAATTTTCTGCTTAATTAGGCATTGACATGTTTACTATAACCTTTACAGAAGACTAACTCGAGCCCAGAGACTCTTTTTGTCTGGTTTCCTGTGGGGAGCCGACAGACTCTCAGACGGGGTCTTCAGGTAGCTCTGTGAAAGGGTTGGCCAAGAAAACCCAGAAAGCAGGGCAGGTGCCACCATCCAAAGGAGCGTGCTCCGGTGCTGGTGGCAGAGTTAGTTCCATGGCGTCCTGAAGCGATACACGTGAAAGCTGTTTGCCTGACTCCCTGATTCGCCTTGTCCCCCGGGAAGCGGAGGCAAGAGAGGGAAGGGAGATGGGACAATTTAATGGGCGATGGGTCTCATCTCTCTCTCTCTCTCCACCAGTGGTTTGCTTAGAAGGATTGTGTCCGAAGTAAACCTCAGTCAAAGAGATCTTCCTTCTCTCCAAACTCATATAACCACCTGGCACAGGAGGATGCTGCTAGAGCAGGTGGGTGAATTAATGGATGATCAGACAATGAAAGGCATTGTTCCCCTTGCAAACTCTGGCTCCCCCAGTTCAGTGGGGCACAGACTAGGGAACCTCCCCCCAGCCCCAGGTGTAGATCACCACTATCCTGCCCGAGGTAACACAAGGATAAAACCAGAAATCAGTTGCTGCTAAGTCAACCCTGACTCATGTCAGAGTAGATCCTCTGGGTGAACCTGACGCTGAACCTCTAACTTTCTGATTAGTAGTGGAGCGTGTTAACCATCTGTGCTCTCTCCCCGCCCCCACCCTGAGCCACCACATTGCCAGAAGTCACTGAGCTGTGGATTGGAACCTTTAAGGAGGAAGACCACTGAGCAGCACGCAGACAGCACAGCCTCAGAAGAAACTGCCCTGAGATGAGCAGACTTAAATCTGAAACAGACTCACCCAAGGGAACTATGGGAGCATGGACTGATTTTTGACACGGACCATGTCCACTGGCTTAGACAAAGCTTCTAAGGAGGAAGAGCCATAGCACGAACAGATAAATTATGCACCCCCAGGTTCACCGCACCACTGCTCGCGAGTGGCCGAAGATGGAAACAGCCTGCATGCCCATCCGTGCAAGAATGGATAAAGACGTGTGGGTACACACACAATGGAAACATTACACCTTGTTAAAGAATAACGATGAACCGGAAACACCCTGACCTGGAAGTGTTTGGAGAACATGATGCTGAGGAATGTCAGTCAGTCACAAGGAAAGTGACTGTGCCACGGCTGTACAGGCAAAAAGCAAGACAAAGGTTTTCATGCCCAAAGAAACCAACTTTGAAGGGTCTCGGGAGTGGGAGGGAGGGAGAGGGAGTGCAGGGGAAAGCAGTAGGCTCCAAGGGAGACAGGTGTTAACTAGCGAGGGGCGGAGGGGAAGAGAGTATTGTTCAAGGTGGAGAAGAGAAGAAACAGTCTGGGGAGATGGATAGTGATGTAGGACCGGACAAGCTAGTGGGAGGTCATTTCAGTTGTGGACTAAAAAAGACGATGATCTGAAATGTAACCCCCTACCCAATTTATAATAAGAAAGTAAACACAAAACCAAGAAAAAGTAGAGCCTTCTCCCAAATTCTAGGATAAGATAAATGGGGCAAAAACATATAAACGCAGTAAACTTTTTACTCTCACAGAGCACATTTAGGAACCAGCTGAAAAGTAAGCTATGGGCACACACTTACATTTTAGAAACGTCCCTGCATGTTAAAAGTTGAAAGGGGAGACGACCCCCCCCACCCCATGGTTTGGAAAGCTTCTGGGCCAGTGGTTCTCAACCTTCCTAATGCCACGACCCTTTCACACAGTTCCTCATGTTGAGGTGACCCCCAACCATACAATTATTTTCATTGCTACTTCATCACTGTCATTTTGCTACTGTTATGAATCAGGTGACCCCTGTGAAAGGGTCATTTGACCCCCAAAGGGGTTGCGACCCACAGGTTGAGAACCGCTGCTCTAGACAGAGCGGCGTAAAGGAGACCGTGGGAGTAGACCACGGGCAGCAGTGCAGGGCAATCTGATTCTGGCTGGGCATACATTCCAGTTGCTGCCCTGCAGATCCACCACCGTTTGTACACACAAACACCAACAATCTGGAAAATGGTAGTGAGGTGGAACAGCTAGGTCCTGAGGCCAACTTCAAATTCAAGAAGCCTGGTTTTCAAAAACAAAGCCAGAGTTGAACAAGGACCTCATTTATAAGCCATCTGATGGTGGCAGGCTCCTTCTCCCCAACCTGCCCCCACGTGGCCGCAATTTTAAATCAGGTGATGAGCCCATAGAGAGCCAGGCAGAGGCGAATGGAGTGAGGGCAGGGTACTCCCGGGGCACTCTGTGGGTGCTGTACATGATGACAGGGAGCAAGCCCAACTGGTCACCAGGCTCTCAGGTGACTGTGGTAGAAAAATCTGCAAATACTGTTATGGGCACTAGTTGGCGCTCTTGTCGGCAGGCGGAATACAGCATACAGGGGTGGAGGGTTTGGTGTTCAGAGAAATGGAGCCCATTGTGGCCAGACCCAGGGTAAGGGGGAGTGGAGGGCTCAGGAAGGGGAGCGGGCTAGGGCCTTGTTTCTTGTTGAAGAGAGATGTCCGTTCTCAAGGAGTGGTTGGGTGGCAGAGATGGCCAAGTGCTGGGCCACTAACCTACAGCCTCCTGGTTCAAATGGACCCAGAGATCCCTCAAAAGCCAGGCCTGGCAATGTGCTTTCAAAGACTTACAGTCTTGAAAACCCTCCTGTGGAGCCGTTCAACTGGGCACTCCGGGGTCACCGTGGGCTGGAAAGACACGCACAGTATTCGAGAGGACCAAGGGCTCCCTGCGGGCATTTACTGAGAATACGGTGCCACGAGGTCAGACCCAAGTCCTCTGTCTCCGGCAAAGTTCCCTAAGCCCCTTACGCTCATGAACGTGTCAACGTACACACACAGAGGGAGAGACGTGGCGGGATGCTTACAGGCGTGCTGGAGTGGCCCACTGCTGGGGACACTAATCCTGAGGCCGCGTGGATACACAGAAGGCTTTGTGCAGGCCATGGAAAACAACCCACTCTGTTTTGGATTTCCTGCAGACCACCCAGTGGACTGGAATGTTCTGCACCCAGATAGACACCTATCAGGCAGTGTCTCTGTGACAAACGCCTCAATCACTTAAGGTCTTCTTATTGGGGGGCGCGGGCCGCTGTTACAGCTCTTGGGGCCGCACAGTTGTATTCGTCATGTGTTGCTGAAGGCTCTACGGCTGCTTCAGTGCTACTTGTCCACCTTTTGTAGCCACTCAGACCATTATTTAGATCTGAGGGGTAAGGCATCCGGAGGGTTTTTACGGCTGTGAATCTTCTCTCTCTCTTAAAAAATAAAAAAACCCAACTGCATTTGTTTTCTGATGCTGTGGAATGTTCCGCTGATGAGTGGCCTGGAGTTTGTTTACCCATCTACAGTTGTGTTTGAATCCTGCGTGTGCCTTTCTTTCTCCATGGCTTGATCATCCGCAACAAAAAGGATGAATCTCACCTGAGTCCTGGGAAATGGGTGCCCTGCCATCACTTGTGTGGG
>NW_022109491.1:4174233-4200375 GCF_000313985.2 Echinops telfairi
ATTGCCTTCAGGGGGGGAATGCCTGAGCATCTGACCTCCCCCCACAGATAGGCTGAGAGATATTGTGACTATACTGGACTTGCGTTTCACCAGGGCTTCCACCACAGGGGCAAGCAAAAAGCCAAGTCAAGTGGGTAGAGAAAGGCGATCAGTGGGACGCTGGGGTTGGGGAAGAAGGAGGTTGTGAAAGGGTCACCTGTTACTAGAGGGGCACAAGAACTTCATTGGGCAAAGTGGGGCAGATGCCAGAAACACAAGGCTTAGTCACAAAGACATGGGACAACGGACATTCGGATAGATGGCAAGGCACAGGGAGACATGGCTGGGTAGGACAGTAAAGGAGTGAACCAAGAGGCATGGTAGTACCATGAGGTCTAGAGTTGCCAGACAGCTCGCTTATCCGAACCAGGCCAACGAAACCACATATGCTGGAGCACCGTGCTTTGTAATCTTTGACTCTGGAGAACTGGGTCAAGTCTGGGGTTCGATGGCCTGTAACATTGTTTAGGCTTTCTCTCCCACTGGCTATTTGACTTCAGATTCCTCATCTGTCCAACCCAACCAGGAGTGACTCTCTCAAGCCTGCAGCTACTAAGGGTTCTTCCAGGAACAAGGCAGAAAACGGAGGAGAAAGCACACTGGGAACCCTCACGCCTCCAGGGGCAGTCCTTGGGCTACTAGCCTGGGCCCCAGGTGGAAGCTTGTCAGAAACGCAGACTCCTGGCCCCCTCTAGGTTGCTGAATGAGGACCACTTACCAAGCTCCCCGGGGTGGGGGGGGTGGGGGGGCGGAGATTCATCCCAGCACTAACCTTCCAGAAAACCCCACTACAAGTTGCAAACTTGTTCCTCAGGAGGGAGCTGTGGAGCAGTTGACTTTTCCCTCTGTCTCCGTTCCTTTATGTAGGTGAGCCCCAGCTTTGGGAAATCAGAGAAAGACTTTGGGGGTGCTGGCTCCTTTCCTCTCCAGAGACCAAAGACCCAAGTGCCCATGGTTTAGCCCGCTCTCCATTTTTACTGAGAAAACACAGAGCAAGAGAGAAATCCCAGTCAAATGAGTCATCTAGTTCTAAGGACTAAGCCGTTGCCATACTAGGGACATGCTACCAGGAGAGACCAGTCCCCGGAGAAGGACATTGTGCTTGGTCAAATGGGAACACAGAGACAAAGCGGAAGACCCTTGATGAGAGGGGTTGATGCAGTGGCTACAACAACAGGCTCACACATGGGAACAAATAAAGGTGAGGACGGCCCAGGGTTGGGCGGTTTTTTGTTCTGTTGTGCATTGGGTTGTGATGAGTTGGAACCTACTCAAAGGCACCTAGCAACAATAACAACAACAACAACAGTTCATGAAAAGGAGTACTGGGGCAACTTAACAATAGTTACGTACTTAGCTGCTTACTGAAAGGTTGCCTGTTCAAACCCCCTCTCCCCTCACCAGTGGGTCCACAGAACAAAGACTTGGTGATCAGTTTGCCAACATAACAGACTTGAACCCTATAGGGTAGTTGTACTCTGTTCTGTGGGGTCACTGTGAGTCCAAAGTTGACCCGGTGGCACACAGCCACAACCTCCCCCAGGGAACAGAGGCGTTAGTCTACCAGCCTTGGAAGGAGGCAAACTTCTGCTCAAATCTTGTTCCTTTGCCTTGCTCTTTAGGGTGGCGTGGGGGCCCATCGTTGAACCTTTCTGTACCTCGGAATCTTTCTCCATTACAGGAGAATACTAGCAGTACTAACCTCCCAGGCTTGCCTGGTGAATTCTATACAGCAAGACATGAAACAGACTAAGACTTTAGGGTGACTGCTGGCTCCCCAGATCTGACCTCGGCGCTTTGTGAGGACCGCCATCTTGCTTTTTAACCAGAATCAGTCAACGCAGCCATTCTTTGGGTCCCCCCATCCTAGACTGAGTCAACAGCTCCCGATGGTTGTTCTTTGTCATTTAGTGCGAAACCGTCCCCACCAGGAGCAGAGGCATCCCTTCCGGGGATGCCCACAGAGGCGAAGGGCAAATATCAGAGAGCTACCATGCTAACGTCTGCAGGCCTGGAGAAAGAAAGTAGTGCATCAGCCAGGGGGACAAAGGACTTTGCTGGAGGCCTTGGGCATCGCGTTTAGAGAGATGACAGATGCTCACCGCAGAAGATCTCCTAGATAAATGCTTTATATACAGCATCTACCAGGGGGTGGAGTGGTGGTGGGGCACAAGCCATTATGGAAAATCATCCTGAAGACGATTTTTTTAAAAAGGAGCAGAGTGAGAAAATATTCATGGAGAAGGGTGAAGAGGAGGCCACTTCATAAGCTTGCTGGTGACTCCAGTTTGGAGATCAGTATCCTTACATTATCCTCACAGGGAGAGAGGCATGCAGGGGAGGCAGAGGGATGGAACAATACAGGGACAAAGGCTCTTCCCCATAAGACTTTCCCTACATGGTTGGGGCTTGAGTTTTACAAGCAGCAATGACTGACAGGTTTTCATTCGCTTCCTATATAGGTGAAAGTCGGACACTGAATAGGGAAGACCCGAGAAGAATCGGTGCATCTGAATGATGGTGCTGTGGAAGGATGTGGAAGGGGCCCTGGCCTGCCAGAAGAACAAACTCCTGTCTCTGAAGATGTACAGCCAGAATGCTCCTTAGAGGCAACGGTGGCAAGACTTTGTCTCACGTGCTTTGGCCATGTTACCAGGGGAGACCAGTCCCTGGAGAAGGACATCAAGCTCGGTGAAGTGGAGGGACAGAGAAAAAGAGGCAGGCCCTTGACCGGATGGGTGGACACAGTGGCTGCAACAATGGGCTCAAACCTAAGAACCACTGTGAGGATGGCATAGAACCAGACCAGGCTTGCTTCTGTGGTGCATCGGGTCACTACGAGTCGAACCGACTCGATGGCCAGGCTGTTTCAACAAAATGTGCAGGCCTGTTCTCTATACACACTTCCCCCACCTATCGGTCTAGAAGCTCATGAAGATACAGTTTCTCCCAAGATTGGAGTTTTGTGTTTGTGTTTTTTCTTTTTCGGGGAGGTGAACAAGAAAAGAGACAGCGAGTCATTGTCCACGCTGACCTTCCGAAAGAATAGAGGGCGGCATTCTTTTCAGAGGTCCTCGCCATGGCAGCGTTAGCACCGCGTCCACCACTGCTGGACCATGCTGAGCTTGCTTCCTTCCTCACTGGCTGGAAGTCAAACACCTTTTGCTTTTTTCTCTCCCTTTGCCTTTTGGCAACGGCTGCTTCTTGCTCTGAGATATTTCATGCAGATAGTGGACAATGACCACTGCTCGTGGCCTTTTCTTGAAGACGTCTCACTGCATTAGCCAAGCACGGGCCATTCTAAGCTGCTGCTTGCTGCACAGTTTACAGCGGTGGAGGAAGAGGGAGAGAAGGGCTCAAGTAGAAAAGGAAATGTTTTGGAAAAGATGATGGCAACACATGTACCAATGTGCTTGATACCACTGATGTATGAATTGTTATACGAGCTGTAAGAACCCCCAATAAAATGATTTATAGAAAGAAAGAAAGAGGGAGAGAAAAAAGCCCATCATGCCCTTCGAGAAGCCAAACTGGCGTGGTTGGGCGCTGGCCTTTCTGCTTCTGAGATGACAGAAGGAGGAGGTGGAAAGGGCTCAGCTGAGCTCAAGCCTGTGGGACCTGTGGCTCAGTCCTCAGCCAAGAAGGCTTCCCGTGCCCTCTGCAGTCCTACTGTGCGGGGCTCAGCGATGGTGCCTTCCATGCTTCTGTACGTTGGGCTCTCCATCAACATGAGCATTGCCATCAGTCTGGCAGAGAGGCTCACACTGTGGAGGACTTAACGGATCCCCATTGTTCCTGCTCAGGAGTTGAGCAGCGTTTCCAGCTGGGTACCGAGTGGTCAAATCTAAGGATGGAGGAGCCCTTTCAGGGCAGGCTTTTGTGAAGGGCTCTCATCCCTTTGTCAGCACCTCCATCGTGTATTTGAACACCATTAGGGCATAGAGGTTGTGCTTTAGCTGCTAACCACAAGGTCGGCAGTTCAAAACCACCAGCTGCTCTGTGGGAGAAAGACAGGGCTTTCTACTCCATAAAGAGCCACAGGGATGGAAACTCACAGGACAGTTCTCTTCTGTCCCACAGGGTTGCTATGAGTTGGCGTCGACACAATGACAGTGAGTTGGTGTTTTGGAGAATGATGGAGAAAGGGACCCTTTTGGCACACTGGTTAGGTCTCAGCTACTAATGGGAAAGTCAGGGGTTTGAACCCAGCTTCCGACAATCTGTCTCTACAGAAATACATTGGCCCAGGGCACTACCATGCTGCGTGAACTCATGACTTCTTAATGGGCATGGTTTTGGCCCACTGGGGGACACTTGGCCATGTCTGGAGACAGTTGGTGTTGCCACAAGGGGAAGGGTGGGGTGCTACTGGCTTCCAGTGAGTTGAAGTCAGGGATACTGCTGACTGTCCTCCAGGGCAGACAGCAATGCCATGCCCCCACTATATCTGGCCCAAATCATTATTAGCTGAGAGAGCCTGAAATGTTACGGTCACTGACATCTTTGGGAATTCATGATGTCATTTGCCAGTGCGTGGACTAGAACCTCTATGGACTGGGTTGTGTTCCCCAAGATATGAATCAGCGAGGCTGGGCTTCTCGGTATTGTATAAGTATCCTCCGTTTTGTGGCCCAATGTCATTATCCCATGTGCTGTAAATCCTCATCTCTGTGATTAACTGACAAAATCAGAGGCAATTTTATTAATGAGACAGGATGCGATCTACAGGATTTGGTTGCATCTTAAGGCCGTGTTTTTTGAGAGACACAAGAGATGTCAACAATCCAGAGCAGCCTGGCTATTCCAAGAAAGAAGAGCCGGGAGCAGAGTACACCCTGTGCACCCAGGGTCACTGGGCTGAGAACCCACTAGACCCAGGGGAAGATGCATGCCAAGCCACATGATGGAGATCTTGAAGGAGTGCCAACCCTGCAGATGGTTGAAAGAAGACAAATACTTCTTGCCCTCAGCACCCACAGAGGGAGAATGTCTTTCCCTTGAGCTGGCACCCTGACATCAGATGTCTAGCCTCCTAAGCTGGGAGAGAATAAATTCATGTTTCTTAAAACCACCCACTTTTGGCATTTCTGTTGCAGCTGTGCTAGGAGAATGAAGCCAAGAACCTTCTCAGTGTGAAAGCAGAACCACTCCTCCCCTACCACCCCTAGGATCACCCACATGTAACCCCCTAGAGCACCCACACATAACCCCCTAGGAGCACCCACACGTAACCCCCTAGGAGCACCCACATGTAACCCCCTAGGAGCACCCACACGTAACCCCCTAGGAGCACCCACATGTAACCCCCTAGGAGCACCCACACGTAACCCCCTAGGAGCACCCACATGTAACCCTCTAGGAGCACCCACATGTAACCCCCTAGGAGCACCCACACGTAACTCGAGAGCACAGGATCTGGAAGCCAACCTGCCTGGGTTCTAATCACGCCACTTTCTCTCATCCTACCTTTTCATCTTGAACAAACTAACAGCCTCTGTGGGGCTCAGTGTCCTCGCCTGTGCCTCAGAGAGAACAATAGCACCCGACTCAAGGATTATTGTGAGCGTTCAGCAAGCTAACTGGACAGAACTCAGCATGCCCCGTCCTGGAAGCACTCACGGTGCAGCGCCCACGACTGTTAGTTCATCAGCTGCCTGCCAGGGTGTCATGCGGTGGTGTCTCATGTGTTGCAGGGACACTGGAAGCTCTGCCACCGGGACTTCGTACAGCAGCAGGCTGCGGTAGCACTTCCAGACTAAGACAGACTAGGAAGAGAGGTCTGGCAACCAGCTTCTGAAAAGGAGCCAATTGAAGGCATATGAGTTCCAGTGACATGCACTCCGACTAGCTTGCCTTGCACCTGCTGTGAGCAGGGATGACTCGCTGGAGGAGGGACGAGAGTTTAGAGATGTCAAGCACAAGCGAGGGTGTGGTAGTTACAAAATCTGTTGTCAACTTGAGACTAGGTAGAGCGAAGGGGTGGAGTTTAGACTGTCAATCAGGTCACAGCTTGATGACCTCATTTGGAGGCGCTAAGGAGATAAATAGCTCGCTGGAGGCAGGACACACACTCACTCCTAGGGAGACATTCCTGTTGACAAGACACATGGAGCTATGCTAGAGCTCTGGAGTTGGAGGAACCACGTGGAGACCCACACCAGCACTGAGTTGCTTACACCGCCACTGGATCCACAAGACTTTCCACCCACTGGCCTATGAGCTTCCTGCATTCGGCATCATTGTATGTGCTGTGTGAGTCTGAAGAGGACTTTATAGATTGGTTTCAGATATCTGGGCTAATATCAGACTTATGGATTTGATCTGGACTGGGCTGGGATGTTTTCTAAATATCCAATTGCTCTTGTGTATAAAGCTCTTTCTTATACACATATGAGTCTACCTGGATTTGTTTCTCTAGTCAACCCAGACTAACACAGAGGGTGAGATGGATTGGCACTGTGGTCACCATGGTGGGTTCGAACATGCTGACATTTGTGAGGATGCTGCTGTTCTGGGTAGTGTTCATTATGTTGAACATATAGTACCCACAACTCATAACTGACCCATGGCAACCAACAGGGCTACCATCGTGGTTTGTACGATCAGAACAGAGAGTGTTCACGAAGAGCCACTTTAGGGAGCAGAGGTTCTCAGGACTTTGGGTGTCCACTCTTGCGAGTTCTGGTTGGTGGGGGGACAGCGGGGACGTCCATCAGTTTTCTAGCATTACTCTCAATCCACCTGGGTTCACTTGAATTCCCTTATCAGATGGAGTATTTTATACGACAGGAAACACACAGACAAAAAGGTTAACGGAAGGGATTAGTGCTCAGAAACCACTCCAGTATAGTATGGCCAACTCGTGAGCAGCTCCTCCTTGCCCTCTAATGCCATGTGAATTTACCCTTCTCCCTCCTAGTTGTCCTTCTGTCCTGCAGGCAGCCAGCCTTCAAATCACTGGTAAGGATCCAAGGCTTCTCTTCCTCTAACGTAAGGCTGAATAAAAACCATGTACACCTATTCTGCCTTACTGATCAATTCCACTTAGAGCCACACTTAGGGACAGCTCTCATTGGTAACCCGGGGATTGTCTGGAATGCTGCCAAATACATCCTGACCCCGTTCAATCCTTCATTAGCTAGGTGAGCTTTTGAACCTTTGAGCAACTTCTATAAAACAGCGAGTCTGTCTGGGGCCAAGCTGGCGCTGGGCAGTTGGATGGAGCAGTTCTCGGAAATGGCCCCAACCCTGGGCGATGCAGGGGCCGTCGATCTTTTTGAATCGACAGTTGAATAATCCATCTGAAAGGTGACCAGGGATTTTGGACCCTTTGATTTTCAGCGGGGGCTGATGCGAGAACAGGCTTGTCAAGGCTTGTCATCTTTCTGCTGTCCTTACCTGTAACGGGGATTGGTAAATTGGAAAAGTCTTTAGGTCACGATGTCAGCATGCTCCTAAGTGGTACCAAATTGGCCATCCTCCCAGGAGGGGGATATGGGGAAGGACAGCGCTGTCTAGTGATTTAATGCCCTCCACCACTGAGCACTGCTAATGCCTCCTATTCCTTCCATTGCTCCGGCCTTGAGAAGGTGTCTGGCCCTGGTTTGGGTTTCTGGTATTGTTCTCTGCTTTCAACATCCTCTGAGGCTAGTGCCCAGTCATCTACCAAAACCACCCCCATAGAAGTGGAATTCTTTTAAAAATAACAATGCATGTATGATTATTATTTTTTCTTACCCCCAAAGGCAATGTTCGGCCAGTTGGTTAGTTCAGATGCAATTGAGCATAAAAGCTGAAGAAGACGAACCAGGGTTTTTGAGCTGGAGGATGGGTTGGAGTTTTGGAAACGTGTCATCTGCAGTCTCTGAGGCCTTAGAATGACAGAGTGGAGGCACAGGAAATGAGCAGTGGTACCTAAAGCCAGAGGCTCGAAGAGGACATTGGTGGCTGTCCCAAGGCCTATCCGATGCTTGTCAGTCTCCTCTTTCTCCTGGAGAGAGGCCGGTGGGTTTGAGTCACCCACCTTGCTGTTAGCAGTCCAATGCTTCAACCCACTACTCCTCCAGGGCCCCTTACAAACATATGAAAACGCAGTTTTGGGAAGTGCTGAGCAGGCGGTCAGTGGATGCCTTACAGCAGGCATTATTGACGTTGCTTATTTAATCTCTGAGGTGTGGGATTGACCACCTCCTGGTTGTGTGTGGACGCCAACTTGCAGTCATTTTATAAGTGATTTAGGCCTAGCCTAAGGCAGTAAACTCAAATCCTTGCCATTGGGCCAATTCTGATTCATAGAGGCCCTGTAGGACAGGGTACCACTGCCCCTGTGGGTTTCTGAGGCCGTAACTCTTCATGGGTCAGAAAGCCTCACCTTTCTCCCACAGGACCTTGCAGTTAGTAATCCAACTCTTTACCACTACACTACCAGGGCTCCTTTTCCTAAGGGAGTAGACAGTCAGTAGTCTCGGTCTGACTGGGTGGTTAAGAATATTGGGTCCATTCATTTCCCTTTTCCTGGTCTCAAACACGAGTGGACAATTTCCTGAACTGCTAGTAAGAATCCTACTAGTGGTTTTGGTTAGGAAGGAAAAAAAAAAAGACAGGTGTTGCTATTTTAAAAGAGAAATCCCCTTTCGAGAAGGTGGCTTTGGTCGATGGCCAAGGACCAGTGTCACAGGATTTAAAAAGCAGAGAGAGAAAAGAAATAGAGGAAACCGAGAAAAGGGACAGAAAGTGAGGCAATTGGAAGACTAGTCCAATACACAAACAGTGCAGAGCCCAGAAGATGCAGCACATTGGAGCTTCAGCCTTGATCAGACTTGACCTGAAGCTTAACTCTTGGTACACTTTGAAAGGTCATGAATAATTAATCCCCAAACCTGCTATGTTCATCCACAGTGGGTTATTTGTAGCTGAGAGCTTCATGTCATATCTACTGGTCGATGCAGTTTTAGAGTTTGTATGGCGGCTACTTGAAAAATATAGATAGACTTGTACCCAGGTGTGCACCTTTGCCTTGCTGTGTGCGGACGCTAGCCCGACACCTTGCAGGATGCACCTGGTTCTGTCCCTCTGTGTAGGTGATCCTTAATCCCTAGCAATTACCATGGGAACTGTTGTAGTATTTGGTTGGACAAAGTGTCAATTCATCTGCTTTTCCTCTTTGCCCATTAATTATGCATGATGCTAAGAGGGTAGATACTGCAGGGCCCAGGGTTGGCGATGAACACACTGTTATTGACACACGGGCTATGTCCACATTCCTCTCAATGCTTTTTCTCCAAATCCCAAGTTGTGTGTGTGTTTAAGTCTCTGATGATTTATTTAAAGAACAAAGGGGTAAAACAAAGATAGGAAAACTATGAGATATGTTTGAGGTGTGTGTGTGTGGACACATAATCCCAGTGTAGTCCCTCAGACGCTAACCAAAATTCAAACGGCTGCTGTGGAGTGGATCCCAATTCATAACCACCATAGAAGGCAGAGAAGAACTGCTCTACAAGCTGTGAGTATGCCCCGAAGTGGACGGTGACATCTTTCTCCCATGGAGGGGCTGGTGGGTTCAACCACTGGCCTTTAACCAAGCGCACCACACCACCAAACAGAAACCCTTGCCATGAAGTCATTTCTGACTCACAGTAACTCGAGGTAGTTTCGGAGGTTATAAATTGTTACAGGAGAAGACAGCCTCATCTTTCTCCTGCAGAGCAGCTGGTGGGTTTGAACCACTGACCTTGAGGATAGGAACCTAAGGCTTACTGACCATGCCACCAGAACTCCTAGTATGCGACATGCCACCAGGGCTTCTTAATCTGACTCTAGTGCCACGGGATTTGAACTCTGAGCTCAAGGACTTCCGGATTCATCTGGGCAACTGTGCTTTAAAGGGTTTGTTTATTGATTCCACTGCTTGATCCTTAAGGGGTCAGGTTCATTGTAACCACCAGTCTGTGTTAGTCATGGAATGCAAACCATTTTCCAGCCCTCTCCACAGGGACCCAGCTCCAGCTAACCAGGGACAATTTCTGTTGCTTACAACAAACCGCATCTCTGTGGTAGAGTGTGCTTGATATTTACTTGGGTCCAAAGGGTGCATTTGCATGAACTGGAAGGGGCTGGCCTCCTTGAACAGCAGTGTGAGCTCTTGGTGGCATTTAACGCTGGTGGACATGGAAATAAGCCCCTCACCGTTGGGTCCACTCCTGCTCCAAGCACCCCCTAACATAGAGCTTCCCCTGGGGCTTCCCTGGCTGTACCTCTTCACAGAAGCAGACTGCCAACACCTGTCTCCTGCACAGCAGCTGGTGGTGGGTTCAAACTGCTGCCTTGGTGGTCAGCAGCCCGATGCTTTCAGCCACTGCGCCACCACTGGGTTCCTGATTCAACACTCACTCACTGCCACCGAGTCGAGGCTGACTCAGAGCAACCCCAGAAGGCAGGGTCGAACTGCCCCTGTCGGTTTCTGAGATGGCACCTCTTTACGGGAGTAGAAAGCTCCCACGGAGCGGCTGGTAATTCTGAACTTCTGACCTTTTGGATCGCAGCCCAACAGATAACCACTATGTCACCAGTGATCCTTCTTGGGCTCCTTGGGTGGGTATTATTATTCAGGTGTTTGTCAACCCACAGACTGACCTACAGCACGATGCTAATAGCAACACCCTATTTCTGGAAACCAATTATTTCCTGCCAAGCCAGCGTCCCTCCTTCTGTGCGTGTTCTCTTCTCCGGAGCATGGCTGTATGTATGGGTCCGCCTCGCAAGTGTGTCTTAGAAACGGATGGTCCCCAGCGAGCTGAGCGCACACGTCTAGAGTACATTCACAGGACTCTAGTCTACTGTGTCAGTAATCTGCATATTTAAGAGTCCCCACATGCTCATTGAGACGATCGATGGGGCTGGCTCAGTCTACTGGGTCAAAAATCTGCTTTAAATAGTCTATACACACAGTCTGTTGAGTAAATAACAGCATTTTCAGAAAAGGCCCTAAATATATAATAGCATGATAAATCGCATCAGCTCCTGAAGACGCAGGCTCGCCACCGCTGATCGGGAAAATGATGTGCACTCTAACAAGCCACTTACAAATGATCTCATCTTTCCCAGCCGTGGGAGCAGCATCCCCTGCTTGGCTCTGCTTTCCATAAGGGGAGGAAGAACACGCAGGCTCGTGTGCACACACATACGCCGTAGAGGATTACGACCGTCTTGCACAAAGAAACTGGGGTGGAGCAGTGGGTCTAGCTGGAGAGGTGAAGGCCAGGGAGCCTTCGTGCTTTCGTTTGGCGATGCCACGCCACTCAGCTGTGTGTGATGCTGAGAGTGAGGTTGGGCCCCAGACGCACACACACCCGTTCTGCCGAATCAATTAGAAGCATCGACTCCCAGACCTCCGCCTGACCTCATTTGGCTGCGAGAGGACTGAGCTGATCGCACTTCATTAGATGCTGGCGTGCTTCCGACCTGCCTCTGAGCTCGCCGACTCCGAGATCTCCCCTTAGTAAGTGCTTTGCACGCATTCTGTGACGCTAGCCTCCCCACAAATGCTCCGACGCTGAAGGTGATCTTCCCCGTTCACTTCGTAAAGACAGAGGAATCGTGAGCCGTGACAGAGGCTAGACAACTTTCCGAAGGCCACGCACTCAGCCACTGGTAGACAGTGGTGGGTGGGAACGGATTCGATTCCAGGACCTGGGACCTCTGGGGGTGTGCCAGCCAGTTTGCACCATGCCCTGCTTGGTGCTGCAGGGTGCAGCTGGGCTGGGATGCAATAGACATGTTCTTTGACACGAGCTGCCATGGTGCAAGACTTTGTATTAAATGACAGCAATGAGGAGACGAAATAGGTTTGGACAAACCGAAAAATTAAACTCACTGCTACCAAGTGGATTCTGACTCATTGCGGGCCTCTGGGACAGGGTGGAACTGCCCCGGTGGCTTTCTGAGACTGCGATTCTTTACGGGAGTAGATGCCTCACCTCCTCTTTCTCCAGCGGAGTGGCTGGTGGGGAAGCAGCCCGATGGCTAATCATTACGCACCATCCAGGCTGCCATCAGGTTATGGTGACCAAACCAAACTCACTGCCATCAGGTTATGGTGACCAAACCAAACCAAACTCACTGCCATCAGGTCGATTCCGACTCACACGTGTCCTCCTAGGGAGTAGAAAGCTCAGTCTTTCTTAGGGCTGCCGGAGGTCTTGAACTGCCGACCATGCAGATCACAGCCCAACTCCTAACCGCTACACCATCAGGGCTCCTTCCTATTCTGCCTTCCCCTTTGCTTTCCCTAGATCACCTTCTGACTCACTCGAATGTTAACCTCACTCTGTCTGTTCTTGGCTGTCCATACTTGTTGGTTCGTTTGGAAGTTTCACTGAGGCCTAGATCTCTCTCCGTTTGGCTCAGTGGGACAATAAGCATCTAGAACACAACACGTTGCATGTAGTAGGTGCTCAGTGAATCAATGACTACTATATAGGAAACTTTGCATATTTTTAAACTCTATAGTGAGCAGCACTTACCTACCCATCAGAACTTACATAGGGGTCCTGTAGGTTGGTTGCATACCTGTGTTCTATTTTGGATTACACTATGGCCCCCAAGGACTGGTCTTACTCCCCAGGCTTGTTCACTAGGGCTGTCCTTTGCAAATCAAGTGTGCCTCTATAACTAGAAGGAGATAAGGGAAGAGACACAGAACTTGGGCTGCCTCTTACTAGGGAAAATGTTAAAAGGAGTCTAAACGTTTAGACCTGGTGTGTAGCTGGTAAGCATTGTGCTTCTAACCCAAAGTTTGGCAGTTCCAACCCACCCAGTGGTTCCTGGGAAGAGAGAGCCGTCCACCCACTCATGGAAAGGTCCCAGCCTAGAAATCTCCTCGGGGCAGTTCAACTCTGGCACATGGAGTCACTATGAATGGAAAAAAATCAACTGATGGCTTCTAACGACAACAAGAGATCCAGCAGCAGCAGCTGCAGAAGCAGCAAGGTTTGAGCTGAGTGGGGTGTACAGCCGCACGGGTCCTGGGTTATCAGTGATACACAAACAAGCCATCAAATATTTCCTAACACTGAAGGCAAGCATTTGCAGATTTCTCAATTGCTTGAGCTAAAAATCCCAATGTATGTTCTTCTATTGCACCTTCCCGAGCCCTGATTCTACAGAGCTGCAGTAACCCATGCCAGGGCCTGGCTCAACTTCAAAGTGAGCTTTCTTGGTTAGCCTTGGTGCTGTGTGGGAAGGCCCGGGGTCTCCCTGAAGTCTCTTGTTCTGAATGGGAGTCACCCACTTTCCTCCACATAGTCTGTCTTCTCATGGAACTTGGAGGCAATGTATTGTTTACGATAAGGAGAATAGCAGCCGAACCAAACACTCACTGCTGCCAAGCGGATGCTGACTCAGAGCAACCCTGCCCGACAGGGCAGAATTGTGCCTGCGGGTCTCTGACACGGTACTTTCAATGGGAGTAGAAAGCCTCATCTTTGGCTGGTGGGTTCGAAGAGCTGACCTTTTGGTTGGGCAACAGGTCACCCACTCCACCACTAGGGCTCCCTAGTTGTGTGATTTCAGGCAAGTTCCTGAAGCTCCCCAGTTCTCCATGTTCTCATCTGGCAAATGAAGTTAATGAAAGTACCAACCACACATGATCATTGAGAGGATTTAATGAGAAAATGGCACACTTCCTCTTTTTCCTTTAGCTTTTTGTGTGGCTCCTACGTAAATTTCCAGTCTTAACAGAAAGGTCTTATCTTTCCTGGCCTGTTGACTAGGTGAGAACCCCTCCTACATGCTCATGACATTTCCCCGCTGCAAGGCCTAGTAAAATCACAGTGAGACAATTCTATGTGTGATTGTCAAGTTCTTGACTCTCGCCCAGCGAGCACGGGGTATTGTGTTCCGGCGGTTGCTGGGTCTTCAGCACTTCTTGGAGAGCCGGGAGCACAGAATACCCTTTATAAATCGCATCTTGCTGATTGCAAGGCCTTTTAAAAAATATTTGAACATCGCTGCAGGCTGCCATGAGTGTGCCTTACCCATCAATGGCATCTTAAAAATGGCTGCCAGGGGGCAGTTGGAAGCATTCAACAATGTATTCTGCTTATCTTTTCTTTCTTCTACAGACACAAAAGTGTTGTGTTATTTAAAAAAAATTTATTTAAATTAGCCCAAAATCATTTTTTTAAAAAAAGCAAGTATTAAAAGAAAATACGACGCGCTAGTAGGAGAGCCCTGGGTCGTGGTTTAATTATAAGTACTTCTCTTTCCTAGTGATGCAGAAGGTAAGAATGCAGATTATACAGAATTGCCTCTTCCAACCGCCCCCCGAGAGAACACACGCTCTGCCGAGTGGACGCTGACTCATGGTCTAGCCTCTTGGACGAGACAAAGGCAACGCTTGTTCACTGGTCACTGATGCCACTTCTTCCAGACCTGTTCTCTCAGGTACTATCTGCCTCCACTAGGAGGGTCGGCCTTCTCTTGGCCCATCTTCTCCCCAACTGTGAACTTTGGGCAGCCCAATGGGTCAGTCTGGGAGTCTGCTGCCCTTTACCTGACAGGAGGTCAGCTCGACAAAGGCTACTTAGCCGATTGGTTGGGTAAAGCCTAGATGGATGAATGGCTAGAGCTGAGAGCCCAGAGGAAGACGGCCGGCTGAAGGGTCTCAACCCTGCCTTTGCTTTGCTGGACAGAGTCGCAGGCCTAGCTCCATCCCAGGATGGCTCAGGGATGAGTCTTTTGTTTGGCCTGCAAAAGTAGCATCAGTTCTCAAGAGTTCATCACGCAGGACTGAAAAACTCAGGAGCCTTTAGATTGTAGGGCTTCCCAAGCCTCACGTGAGGGTCCCATAAAGAGGCTAGGTGGAGCAAGCGATCATGAGCCTTCCTCTACATGGGCTCGTAGGGAACGCCGATGTTCACAGTAGCAAGGAGGTCTGCCATCTAAGGAAGCCTCTTTGTCTTCTGGGCTGAGTCTGTGCTTCAAGACCAGGAAAAGAGACTCATGACAGGCATGCAGTTGGTGCTCAATAAACACACATTGAGTTTATTGAATCCCACGCCCATTATATTCAGTCTTCCAAATTGCTCCTAGTCCACCTAAAGGCTCTACCCTGGGCTCCCTGACTTTGGGCTCTAATAGCCCTCAACATCCCGATGGAGCTTTCCAGGGCCACCTCTGGAAGTGGCCCCCTCATTGCGCTGGTGGTAACTTGGTAGGTAACGCAAGGAAAGCAGCAATTCCATAAGCAACCCCTCTACTGCCTGTTGAAGTCAAATGCCTTTCCTGCAGATTCGTTCTGAAGGGGTCCATGGATTGATTTACAAGTGCAGCTAGTTAGGAAGGCACCGATGATTTGTATATGCAGGATGTCAAGAATGCCCTATACACTCCCTCTTGTCACGAGGTGACTGATAGCCCTTCAAGTGTTTACTTTGTTTGTTTCAGTCAAACATAAATAGACAGAGACACGTCTTGGGCTGAAGGCACTTGCAGAAATAAGCTCCTTCAACTCCAGAGACACTGACGATGAAGACAAAGTGCAGGTGCTGCAGTGGTGACAAATACCTTCCGCCCCATCCAGACAGCGAAGCCGTCAGCGCGCCCACCTTTCCCAGGCTCCGAGGGCACGTGCCAGTGAGGACTTCTCTAGCCACCTTTTACTTTGAATCCAAGGGGTTCATTTACTTTTAATCTCCATGATGTTTGTCAGGGGGTTGGACATGTGTTTGCTCTTTCTTTTATTGAATCGGTTCTTGTTCATTTGGCCAGCGTCTATGTTTCTCCCCTGTCTGCCTGTTTACAGAGCAAGGGGCACTGAGCCGCCACTCGCTCGGCTCCCTGGGCACCCACGATGGGCATCGCCTTCCAGCTACCCCTGGGAGGCCCCTGGATCTTCACTGTGTGCAAACACAGTGGCCACTGGATGCTCTTTGTGGATGTGGGCGGAGATGTTAGTGAAAGGGAAGGGGGAGAGTCATGGTGGTGGGAAGAGTTGACTAGCCAACCAGTGGCTAGTCTCAAGGTTGGGGATTCAAACCCACCCCACAGCTCCATGAGAGAAAGACCTGGCCATTCGCTTCCATGGAGCTCACTGCCCAGGAAACCTTCCACGGCAGACCAAATCTGTCGTGCGGGTCCCTGTGAGTGGGAACGGACAGCACAGTCCACAACAGCCACAGCAGGGGAGGGAGAGAGGCCAGGAGGAGCAACGAAGCTGCTGGAATAAAGTCATAAATAGTAAAGTAAGTCACTGCTTCACCCAGACAGAGAACCGATGTGTCGGAGCTGTGGTGCTGCCAAAGCATACTGACTACAGCGCGGGTTGCCGGAAGAGCCAACAGACGGGCTTTAGAAGACAGACAAGAGAAGTGATCCTTAGAAGAGAGAAAGGCGAGACTTCCTCTGGTTTACGTTGGCCACATCATAAGGAGAGGCCAATCGGCAGAGAAGGACCTCCTGTTTGGTGACGCAGAGGGTTGGCGAGAAAGAGGAAGACCCTCAAAGAGATGGATTGGCCCAGGGGCTGCAACCGTGGGCCCAAGCCCAGCAGTGGTTGTGAGGCCGGGTGTCGTCTCACTGTAGCCAGAGCCCAGTCCGTGGTACCTAACAACAAGGTGAGGGAGATGTTGCTCACAGGGAGGAAGTGTGATGGAGTGAAGAAAAAGATGCATCTCTCCATGAGCTCAGTCATGGTTGAATTAAACATCTGGGCACCGAGGGTGTGGACTGGGTCAGGTGCCAGAGATAGAGCATTGGAAGAGGCACGTGTGTCCACACTGGCTGGAGATGAGAGCTCCACAAGCCAATGCATGCCCGAATTAAATTAATCAAATGCAATCATGCAACTCATGAACTACTTGTCCATCAAGCCATCTGTCTTGGGATGAGTCACACAAAGGGTCCATTGTAGATTTAAAGACATGGGTTTGGGTTTGGCCACATTTAAGGTGTGGTTGGATTGACCGTCCCAGAAGTTGTGCTAAGTGAACGTGGGGGAGAGGTGATGTACTGGGTTGGTCGTGTGTCTGTAGGCAGGGCCTCAGGGAGAGAGAGGATTGGAGGACCGTCACTGTGATTAGCTGGGCTCTCTGTGCAGGGCCTAGTGGGAGGGCCTGCACGGGGCTGGCAGGTTTCAGGCCCCAAGAGAGCAGCTGCTCCGCTTCCTGTGCTCGGTGGGTGCTCTTGCAGGCCACAGTGAACTCGTGCTGGGACTCCCCGCTCTTATCCTGCCACCCTTTCCCATGAGGCGGCTGGTGGTTCAAGGAGCCCTGGAGGTGTAGTGGGTTATGAGTTGCACTGCTAACCTCAAGGCCAACAGTTCAAACCTAACAGCTGCTTCTTGGAAGTAGGATGAGGTTTTTTGCTTCCGTACAAGCTTTACAGACTCGACAACAGAAAAGTGGGTGAAGGGAGATGTCGGACAGGGCAAGATATGACAAAATAATAATTTATAAATTATCAAGGGCTCATGAGGGAGGGGGAGTGGGGAGGGAGGGGCAAAAAATGAGGACCTGATGCCAGGGGCTTAAGTGGAAAGGAAATGTTTTGAGAATGATGAGGGCAATGAATGTACAAATGCGCTTTACACAATTGATGTATGTATGGATTGTGATAAGAGTTGTAGGAGCCCCTAATAAAACGATTAAAAAAAAAAAGCTTTACTGACCCAGCAGACTCAAAGGGAGCCATTCTCATCTGTCAGTGGCTGTGAGTTTGGCTTTGAGTTTGCACTTGTTGTCGATACTTAGGTTTGATAAGGGGTGAAAATCAAACCAAACCCATCGCCATCAAGTTAATTATAGGAAGTGACACTGCCCCTAGGGTTGTCCAAGGCTGTCCCCTTATGGATGTGGACTGCCTCATCTTTCTCCTCCACAGAACATGGGGGGCTTGAACCACTGGCCTGTTGGTTAGCAGCCAAGTGCTTACCCAGCACGCCACCAGGGTCTTCTTCCTTGTATCCGTAGAGACAAATATCCCTGTCTTTAGCATGGCGGCTATCAGCTGGAGGTGGCAAAGGAAACAGAAGAAGAGATTTTATCCCTCAAGGGTCATTGGGCAGCATCTGAAGACACTTGGGGAGTCCCTGGGTGGCACAAACAATTAAGCAGTGAACTTCTCACCAAAAGGTTGTAGGCTTAAGTCCACCCAGAGGCACCTCGCAAGAAAGGTCTGGTGATCCCCTTCTGAGCTATCCATCATGAAAACCCTCTGGAGTGTAGGTCGATTCTGACATGTGCGGGCGTGGCTTGTTGGTCTTTGCAGCACCTTGGAGGCTGACTGCATTAGTGCCCCTAGGGAGGGGTGCTACGACTGGTGTCTAGTGGTAGAGGCCCAAGGTGCTGCTAAGCCCCACACGAATGCCCTCAATGCCACGGGCTGAGAAACACTGTGTTCAGAGTCAGTCTCACTGATGGTGGTCTTGAGAGACTGTGACCTCATCATCTGCAATGGCAATGGGCCTCGGCAGCTACCGTCAGGACCTGCCTGGGAAGCAGGGGGCCGAGGTGAGCGTGAGCTTCTGACTGTGCACACAGTGCTAAGCTGGAGAAGCCAAATGAAGAGGGTGTCCTGTCTTCGAGGTGCTTTATCACAAAGCCAGGCTCGTTGCCTTACACCCGCCTCCGGTGCTCGGTGGGCATGAGTGTCGGGGAGGAGGTGACTGCGCGCGTACGAGGATGTATGTGAGCGTGGGTATGTAAGCGTGTACATGAGTTGTGTGGGAGGGTGTATAACTACATGAGTCGGGTATGTGTGTTTGTGTGCTTTGCACATGTGAATGTGTGCATGACAATGCAAGTGTGTGTGCGTGAGCTGTGTCTGCATGAGCTGTGTGTATGTGCATATGTAGTGTATCTGTATATGCACAAGTTGTGTATGTAGTGTGTGTGAACATGTGTGTATGTAGCTATGTGCAGAAGTGTATATGAGTATATGTGTCTGTGGTGTGTATCAGTTTGTGTAGGTGAGTGTGTGCATGAATTGCATACGTGACTATGTGAGTGTGTACATGTGGGTGCCTGAGTTGTGTGAGAGTGTGTGTATGTACGTGGGCATGAATGTGTGTAGTGTGTGTATGTGGGTGTGATATGTGTGTAAAAGTGTGTATGGGACATATGGAAGTGTGGATTGTGATAAGAGTTGTATGAGCCCCCAATAAAATGATTTTTAAACAGTGTATATATACATGAGTATGAGTGTGTACAGTGTATGCGCGTGTGCATGTGGGTGAGTGTGTGTGCACGTGGGTGAGTGTGAACATGTGTGTGTGCACTGAAGGGAGAGCGTGTCCACTTCCGCATCCAAAGACCTTCAGGCGAGACAAGCAACTTCTGAAGAGGAACAAGCCACCTCCCCGTTTGTCGGTCAGGACAAGTCCTGCCGCCGCTCGCTTCACGCATCATCTGGCGTGGACTTTTGTTTTCCTCCAGTACACCCTGGTACAGCTTTGAAACTCCAGTTTGTTAAACAAATAAACTAAAATAAATTCCAAAGTGAGGGGCCCCCGGGGGTGGAGGGAGGAAGAAGGAAAGAAAATGAGGAAAAACTACTGTAATCGCCTCCCTCGCTTTGAAGTCACCACTGATATGGCTCCGAATAGATCCATTCAAGTCCAACTAACGTCAGACAAATGTTTAGCGTACAGGAGGAAAGCCACAAAGGCAGGGCTTCATCAATATTTCACGACAGCCTCAGGGAAACGGTAGATTGCAATGCTGTAGGGCAGCTAATGGAATTACACACAAGGGTTTTGTACATATAAAATAAGCAGCTACTAAAGAAAAAATTACCCTTCCGTTGGATAGAAACTGTATAAAACGGCAGAGAGGAAACAATTAAATCCGCACCTCCCTTTCCCCCAACATTTATTCAAGTCACTGCGCTGGGTCATTTAATATCAGGTATGTGTGTGTGTGTGTGTGCCCTCCCCGCCCCCCTCGTCAGGTCATAACAAAGATGAACATTTAGGAAAAGAAACATAAAAGATCGCACAACCCGATGAATAATTAAAGACACTCCTGAAGAACATTGCCATTGTGTATTCACAGAGTCCTTGCTGCCTCACACAATGTGTTTATATAAAACATGATTACCAGCCGGCAGAGGCCACTCGGGACACCCCCTGGCCCTGTTGGTTGCGACAGTGAAAACCCAAACCCAGACGACTGCGAGGTAGTTCTGGGGGAGGCGCAGGTGAGTGAGGGTCTCGAACGTACGCTTCATTATCTGGGCAGGCTGAGGCCCGGGTTTCTCTGGGGGCAGATGGACAGAGGGAGATGGGGGCTCTTGGATTCCATTCAAGAAGCTCCCGGGAGACTGTGCAGCAATTTCCCCTATAAAGCCCTTTGTTGGAGTGCAACTAAATAAATAAATAAACAAACAAAAATTCTACATACGAAAACAAATTGCATTTCTCAACCAATCCTGGGGCTGAGCATGAAAGCTCACCTGCTTTCTCTAACCCTCAGAGCTTGGGAGTCTCCAAACAAGAGCCCAGGGGTGATTGAAATCTCATGGTATGGGTGCTAGTGAGGGGGCAGTGCTGGGGCTCACACTTCACACCAGTTTGGCAGAATCCACACCTATTTTTTGTAGTTGTTAAGTTCCATGACCATGGTTAAAAAGGTACTTGGAATCAGGGTTCTCTCCAGGGTGGGTGGCTGGGCAGCTATCCAAAGTAGAAATCACAAATTTACATTCCTTCTTCTTTTTTACCATTCACCTGCGTATTCTAAAGCGCCTGTAATCAAGTTCATTCCTACCATGGGTATGAAAAATTAGATGGAACTAGGCTTGTAATAACATCAAAGAATATTGCACGTGAGGATGCCAATCAAGAAGCCAACTGGAGATATCTTAACTAACAGCTTGTTATGTTTGTCAGGTATTGTTTAATATTTTTTCATTAATATTTTAAAACTCTTCTGACAACATAATCTAGTTTTGGGTACCTCCTTTATTGTTCTGTAGCGTTAAGTGTAGGACATCATAAACTACGTTTCGTTATATCACCTTTCTGTATTTAGAACGGTCATCAGGGCTGTGAACCAGTTGATAAATTATTTGAGTCCCACCACGGAGTCTAGGTCAGTGGCTCTTCCCCAGGAGCCACATTGCCATCACTGTAGACATCTGTGTGTCTGGCGGAGTGGGGAAGGGACAGGGGAGTGTGTGGTGAGTGCCAGTGGAATCTCGGGAGCCGGGAGTACCCAGAGGTTCTGTGGAAGAGCCCGTCAAACAGAGAGGCCTCTCCCACGGAAGGGGTGTGGCTGTGAGAGGCTGTGCAGCCGATCCCACGCACAGTGACCTCCGTATCATGCAGGAGAACCGTAGGGTTTTTTTTGTATGTGACATGGGAAGATTGCCAGACCTTTCTCTCTCTGAGTACCTGGATGGATTTGAACCGCCAATCTTTTGGTTAGCATACAAGTGCATGAGTACCATTCTATGAGGGTCCCTTGGGCAAATGATTATCTGGCCCCAACTGGCACATGGCTGGGAGTTAAAAAAAACCTGCCCTAAGTGAGCCATGGAGGAGCCCTGCTGGAGTAGTGGATTCCACCCTGGGCTGCTAGTCACAAGGTCAGCAGTTCAGACCCAGCGGCAGCTCCTTGGGAGAAAGGCGAGGCTTTCTGTACACACATAAGGAAGTACAGTCTTGGAAACGCACAGGGGAAGCTCTATTTGGCCCACAGGGTTGCTGTCAATTAGAGTCCACGCAGTGGGTTTGTTTGCTTTTTTTGTTGTTGTTTGTTTGCTTTTGATTTAAACCACCGGAATATCTGAGCTCGCTTAAAATAACAACCCCCTTCTTCATGCGGTTTCCCAACTGTTCAGTGGGTCGTGGTTTCTGTTCTGAGTCTCTGGGCCCTCCTGATGCTGTGGGTTAGGCGCTGGGCTGCTAATCTCGAGGTTAGCAGTTCAAACCCACCAGCCAATCTGTGAGGGAAAGATGAAGCTGTCTGCTGTCATAAGGACTTACAAAAACTCCAGGAATTCTCTATAGGATCATGCTGAGTTGGCAATGACCCGCGGCAGTGGGCTAAGGGAAATAGCCCATGCCCAGTCCTTAGAAACCGCAGTGGGATTGGACAGGGCTCCTACCCACACACTGTTTAAATTTAAAAAGAGAGAGAGTGTGTGTGTATGCACCAGGGGGCTTCAAAAAGTCCACGGGAAAATGGAATTAAAAGGTAATGGTATTTTTCATGAACTGCTGAAGCCCCCCTTGTGTAGATATAAGTATATTTTTAGATCCTTGTATAGATATAATAATATCTATATCTGTATCTATATCTATATGTAATAGAGTAATAGCCACTGGATACTGGATACATAGCATGTGATAGGAGCCTTACTAGATGCTGCTGGTTTTATGTCAAGTCCTACAATGAAGCATTTTTGCTGATAAAGGAATCTGCCCAGGGTCGTTGACAGAATCTGGCAGGGCTGAGACTCAGACTGTGGGCCTGTCACCGAGGGGCCCTGGTCCCTGAGCTCCTCTGTCTCCCAGCTGGTGTGTGTGGCCCCGGTGCATGTGCCTGTGATGCTGGCCGGCCAGGACTGCACCTCTCTTATCTGCCGGGGTGGCTCCCAGCGGAAGGGCCACCACACAGGACCTGGGAGATGCTTGTCAGCGAAACAGTGGAGCCCAGCCTGGCAGCCGGTGGTCCGAGCACAGAGAGCTGTGACCATTGAGGACGGCGGCTCACACAGGGGGTGCTGTTTGCGTATCTTTGTTTCAGCTGCTTTTGTTTCAAGGGAGGCTGTGAGGGTGAAGATGAGATTAAAGGACAGAGAGAAAGACATGCACAGAGGGAGATGTGGACGGAACCGGAGGAGAGGGAGAAAGGAAAGAGGAGAGGGGAGGGGAGGAGAAGAGAGGAGCGAAAAAGAGAGGGGAGGAAGAGAAGGAGGAGAAGAAAGATGAGAAAGACAAAGAAATTGCAAAGCCCTCCTGATTCCAGAAGGAGGTGGGTGTCAGCTGCTCAGGAGAAATGTGTTTCTTCTTCTGAACCAGTACAGCAGAGGGAGAGGTTGGCAGAGGACGGCCAAGTGAGCTGGAGGAGCCAGAGACCCCGAATCAAGTAAGGAGATGGGGCTGTCTTTTGTGAAGGTCTGGGGAGGGAGAAGGGCCCTTGTGGAGGGTGCTGGGTGCTCACAGGGTGGTCTGTATGAGGTCCTGGTGAGCCAGCACCCAGCAATGACCCCCACGATGAAGGAGACAGCTGTCCCTCAGTATCATGGGGACTGGTCCCAGGACCACCTGTGGACAACCAAATCCCTGGATTTGCAAGTCCCTTCTATAAACGATGGATCTGCACACACCCACGCCTTCTCCTGTATGCTAGAATCCTCCCTCAAACACCAACAATATCCGTCCCAGTCACCCAGTCGATTCTGACCCACAGCAATCCTAAAGGAGATAGTCGGCCTGTCCCCATGGGTTTCTGAGAGTGCCAGTCTGTACAGGCAAACAAAGTCTCGTCTTCCTACTGAGGAGCGGGTGATGGTTTCCCAACACTGACTTTGCCGTTAGCAGCCCAAGGCATAACCCAGTACACCACGCAGGCGGTTCCCTGTAATCACTTCTACATCACTTCTGATAGATAGTACAGTGTAGACGCCACACAACTAGCCCTTTACCCACTCTCGCGGCCTTAGAGGGATTGGTTTGACAACTGATTTGATAGAAATGGGATGTTATCAAAACTACTATTGTAATGGACTTGTTCAGATAGTTTCCAAATAACTTCAAGTTGGGCTAATTAACCCCATCCCCTCTGCCTCTTTCCCAGTTTAGAGTTTAGGCTCAGCCTTCCTGGTACAGCCACTGGCCACTTCTCCAGGTGTGAAACGCTCCTTCAGCAGAAGCTGTGATGTCATGGGAGGAGCCCTGCATTTGTCATGGAACTGGTCGGGGTCAGCCTCAGTTCTGACAATCACTCTCCCATGCCCTTTCAGGGCACGGCCTTCCTTTCTCCAAGTCTGTTTTTTTAGCTCTCGGCGAAGGCTACAAAGAGTTGCCATCACAGTGTTGGGAAGATTGGAATGATGAGGTGCCTTATGGCTAATAAAATGCTGTAGCATTTCTTTGGTGGTTTGTCAATGTGAGGGTCATGTGAAGGTTACCATCGCCCCGGCCAGCACTTAGGGCGAAGTCCCCTGGGGGACACTAGCCTTCTCAGCATTATGAATCTTTCCTAGGATTCAGCTCACTCTCTGAATGGGTCGATCCATCAATTACACAACAGTTATTGCGAGGCTACCATGTACATGACCTAGGGGGCCACGACGGGCTCCCAACGCACAGAAGTTCACACTCTTGGACACTTAGAAAGTGTCTCTTGATTTAACTTCTGCTTGGCTTTGAAATGCAGTGGTTCTTAAGCCTGGTGGGAGGTGACTGGGAGGAGAAAAAGAAGAGGTTCTGCCACCAATAGTCTTCTTCCTTCTTCCCAAAGGCCAATTGAAAAACATCACTGAAACCAGGGATGGGTAAACATGGCCCACGAGCCAAATCTGACCTAATCCCCATTTTTCTTAATCCAGTTTAATTGGAACATGTTGTCAGGTGCATTGAGTCTGTTCTCACTCATTTTGTGGCCGTTTGTACAAGAGACCCAAACTCTACCCAGCCCTGCCCCGGCCTCCCCGTCGTTGCTGCGTAACTCAAGCCCATTGCTGGAGCCATTGCTCAGTCCACCCCACTGAGGAGCTTCCTCTTTTCTCTGGTCCTCGACTTTATTAATCTTTGTCTCTCTCCAGAGCCTGGCCCTGACAGCACGTCCAAAGCCACCGTCTCTCCATTCTCATTTCTAAAGGCTATTCTGGCTGGACTTCTCCCAAGACAGATCTGTGTTTTTTCCTTCTCCCGGTATTCTATGATATACTTAATGTTCTTTGTGAACACCATACTTCAAATGCATCAACTCTTCTCCTGGCTTCCTCGTCTTTCTTATTGGTTCAGCTTTGCCTGCATATGTGATCATCGAACACATCCTGGCTTGGAGGGAGGTGCACCGTTATCCTCACGGTGACCTCCCTGCCTCTTAATACTTTAAAGAGGTCCTTTACAGTGGAATTGCCCCCCAAGACAATAAGCCATGTGACTTCTTGGCTGCTGTTTCCATGGGCATGGATGGTGGAGTCAAGTGAAATGAAATCTTTGCCAAATTTCATCTTTTCTGCATTTATCACAATGTTGTATATTGGTCCAGTTTTGAGGATTTTTTTTTGCTTCTTTATGTGGACATGCAGTCCACACAGAAGGCTGTAGTGTTTGATCTTCCTCAGTAAGTGGAACATAGTTATACAACTGCTCATTTATGCAACTTCAAAGTCTGTGATCATTCTACAAGGACAGAGTAGAGTAGTTGCAAAAAACTCACATGGCTTGCACAGCCAAAAATAATTACTCTCTGGCCCTTCATGTAAAAAGTTTGCTGACTCTGATTTAAATACTTGCATACATAATTAATCATCTCTAACTCATGTGGAATAATGTGCACATGTCCAATGATAATAACCATTTATTAAATTCTTTCCTATGAACTAGAGACTGCACTAGCACTTGACGTGCCTAGTCACACTATATCGTCAAGGTACCATGAGGACATTATTTTATGACTCCTGCTTGGTAGATAGGGAAGTCAAGGCTCAGAGAAGATAAGTAACCATGCCCAAGTCACACAGGGAGTCCATGGGATAAGATGTCAGGGTTTTTCAAACTTTAGTCTTTCATGTATCACTGCCATAATTTACATTGATACTCACATTCCTAGGGTCATTCTTTGCAATACACAGACATGCATGGATTTATCCCCAAACTGAACTTACTGGCATTGAGTCTATTCCAACTCATAGTAAACATGTACAGAGTTTCCAAGGCTGTAAGTCTCTATGGGAACCGATAGTTTTATCTTTTTTTCCGTGGACAGGCTGATTGGTTTGAACTTCTAACCTTGCGGTAAGTAGTACAAAGCATACCTAACAAAATCTCCACGGTTATATATGTTCACATACACATGCTACATCTATCTGTCTGTCCGTCTGTCAATCATCTATTTATCTATCTATCTCTCTATCATCTATCTATCT
>NW_022109491.1:4202024-4228562 GCF_000313985.2 Echinops telfairi
GCCATTCAAGTGGCTACTGAATTCTTGAAATGTGCCCACTGCAGTCGAAGCAAAATTTTTAATTTTAAAAAATTAAAATAAAAATTTTATTTTAATTAATTTATATTCCCATGCAAAAACCCACATGGGCGGATGGCTTTTTTCCCTAGGAGACAGCGCAGTTCTAGAAGACGAGGACCAGAGCGTTTACAGTTAAAGTCACAGAGCAACGGATCACTTTCTCGTCCTAGGCTCCATCCACGCCCAGACCACCTGCATAAATAAGAAGTCTTTTAAAACAATCTCCTCACTGGTTTCTCTATTTGTTTCCTCAGATCCCAGCAGGTTCCGAAAGTCTGCACCTGATCTAGTCTAGTATGAGGTGCTTTGAAAAGTTCACAGAAAGAAGAGAGATACAAATTAAGTGGCGTATGGAAGTTGTCAGCCCCATGGACGAACGGACCATGCAAACACCCATCCCCACAACCGTGAGACCAGAACAAGTCCATGTTTGGCTCTGGAGACCAAGTTCTCTTAAAGAGATCACAGGAAAGGGGTCTGGATAGAATGGGATCAACTTGTGAAACAAAACTCAAAATCCTACCCACGACTAAGCTTGCAGGCAAGACCGAGACTGGTGGACACCCCACGACTAGGGCCCTTCATCACCCTTCAGATCTGAATCTCAACTTCCCTCTGTGACTCAGTTTCCGGCCCCACAATGAACAGGTCTCTTGGAGGACCAACTCCACCGGGGAGGCACAGACCCCTTAGAATCACCAACCAATTGAGATCCACAGGGCAACATTGACCCAGGAAGAACGATCAGAGGGCTGAGAAAGGAGGTGGATCGGGCCCAGGAAACACAGGTGAGGCAGTGGGATAGGTGATGTTAACAATGAAGGGATGGCTGGGAATAAGATGGAACGGACCGTGGTGGTCGGATTGCTGAAGGTAACCCCGATGATCTGCTCTAAAGTTCATGGAAAGACGGTATGGAAAGATAATGGAATTTCCTCCCCCCTCTACCCCCCATACAAACTTCTGGAAGTCCCCGCGTATATCAGCTCCCCAGACACCTTGGCTGAGAGTTCAGGCTCGGAGTCTAGGGCTAATCTTGCTGCATCATCAGCTCGTATCCAGAACCAGCCTACGCCCAAGGCCCCTATTTCCTAAGTGGCACCTCCTGTCCCTCAGAATACCGGGAACACCAGGACAGAGCTTTGGGACACACGACTGCTTGTTTCCATGAACTGGGACACACCGGGCGCTTGGCCTTCTGGACTTGGCAGCAGGCATGTGGAGGGCTGATCTTGAGGGGCTCGGGGTGCCATGTCTCTCTCCAGCCCCTGCCGGCAGAAACATCCACCAATCCTTGGCTGACTGGGTGGACCAGCTTGCATCGCTGGCCTGGGACCAGGTGGACCCTGAAAGCTGTGCGTCTTGGGAGACGCAGGAGGGCAGAGGTCTGTGGGAGGGGTGGCGGGCAGTGCCACACACAGACGGGAACCGTCACTGTGACAACTTGAGGTGCTGGGGGATTGACTTAGCAGGCCGAAGAGGTGAGTTTTGGATGGGAAGTGAGGTCACCCAGGCTGCTGGACGTTTAGTCCTTTTAATCAGAGGGACGCATGCCCATACCCTTTTTGTCTTTCTTTGAACCTGGCTAACCCGGGCTGGGGAAGCCAGCTGTTACCCGTGCCTCTGTAAACACCAATGCTTCCATGAAAGTCATGCTCCTGGTCAGTCCCGTATGTCCCCCCAACTCCACAGACCCGCGAGGCGTGAGCCACTGCCCGAGATGGATGCGATCGTTTGTGAGTAATTTGGCTGAACTATACCACGAACCCAGTAAAGTATTATAATTTTAAATGTGTCCAGAAAATAATTGAAATTCTGGCTCAGCTTCATCATCATGCAAACTGCTGGGTATATTTAACAGCTGACTAGCTTAGCATGAATATTGCTTTAGAAATGGGGTCATATTGTTTTTACGAAACAATATTGCTCTCAAACATGTTTGGGGGTGGGGCGGTGGCAAGCAAGAGATTATGAGTATACTTTTAACCTTCTTGTCTCTTCTCATCTGCGTTTACCACGGTCATTCAGGGGTTGGGTGTTGCTCCGACGCAAGCAGGGGAGGGGCTCTTGGTGTTTAGAAGAGACCTGGTAACAAGACACTGGCCATCGGATGCCTTCTGACTGCTCGGCCATCCGGCATGTCCGAGCCCTGTCCAGGGCAGGGAAGATAAGGACATAGAGTAGAGATGTGACCTTGGCAGAAGTCACAAACAGGTGGCCTGTGCTAGAAGCCAACAACAGAATCAAAACCAAACCACAAAGGGTGACCCTGTAGGACAGAGTAGAATGGTCCCATAGTGTTTCTGAGATTGAGGTCTTCATGGGAGCAGACTACCTCCCCGCTCTTTCTCACGGAGAGAGGCTGATGATGCTGGTTTCTAAGTGCAGCCCTTTAGGTGAGGGGCCAAGTATTTCCTCCTGCACCACCAAGACGCTATCCCATCACTGTAGTGGCTAATGCATACAGATGTGCATGTAACCATATAAAATATACATACGTACATCCATACTATCAAAATACACATGAAACCCAAATGAAGGCTGAACATGATCGTGGGACAAGAAGAAAGTAAAAGGAAATAGAGGAAAGAACTAGGAGGCAAAAGACATTTATAGAGATCTAAATACAGGCATGTATATATGTAAATATATTTATATATGATGATGGGGGAAATAGATCTATGTACATATGTTTATAGGTTTAGTATTAAGGCAACAGATAGACACTGGGCCTCTACTCAAGTACTCCCTCAACACAAGAACACTTTGTTCTAATAATCGGTCACTCTGAGATGTTCACCTTCCCAACACGCTCACTGAAGACAAAGTGGGTGCATAAGCAAATGTGGTGAAGAAAACTGATGGTGCCCGACTATCAAAAGATAGAGCATATGGGGTCTTAAAAGCTTGAAGATAAACAAGCGGCCATCTAGCTGAGAAACAACAAAGCACACATAGATGAAGCACACTAGCCTGTGTGATCATGAGGTGTCGATGGGATCAGGTATCCGGCATCAAAGATCCAGAGCAAAGAATCACAATGTGAAGGGGGGAGTGCGGAGTGGAGGCCCAAAGCCAATTGGACATCCCCTTACAGAATGGTCATGGGAAGAAGATGGGCCAGTCAAGGTGCAGTATAGCACCGATGAAACATACAGCTTTCCTCTGGTTCTTTAATACTTCCTCCCCCCCAATATCATGACCCTAATTCTACCTTATAAATCTGGCTAGACCAGAGCATGTGCATGAGTACAGATAAGAACTGGAAACACAGGGAATATAGGACAGATTAACTCTGTGGGACCAATATTGAGGGTAGCCATACCAGGAGGGGAAGGGGAAGGTGGGGGAGAAAAGCAGAACCAATCACAACGATCTACCTATAACTCCTTCTCAGGGGGATGGAGACAGACAAGGGGGTAAAGGGAGACATCGGACAGTGCAAGACATGAAAACATGATAAAGATTTATAAATTATCAAGGGTTCATGAGGGAGGATGGGCAGCAGGGGAAAAAATGAGGAGCTGATACCAAGGGCTCAAGTAGAAAGAAAATGCTTCGAAAATGATGATGGCAACATATGTACAAATATGCTTGAGACAATGGATGTACACATGGATTGTGATAAGAGTTGTACAAGCCCCCAATAAAATGATTAAAAAATATATACATGATATATGTATATATACACATATTTCATTCAAAACATATTCATCAGCTTATTTTTTTAAATTTATTTTTTCATAAGCTTATTATCTATCTCCTGTTATCAGCATCCACAAAGATTTTCTTTCAAGAATAACGAAAAGTTTAAAGGGCAAGCTGGTTGGGACGTGCTGTTCTGATTGTTGGGTGAGTAACGGAGGGTTCCCCATGACAAGGGGTCTGTGGGGTGAAGCAAAGCTCCAGGGGCCCATTGTGCCTTGTTTTACAGGAAAACAGCTCCCTACCTTAGCTCAATCTAGCCTCTCCTGCGTGGTCTGATCTGGGTAGGTAGAGAGGCCAGCTCTCTCCCTGAAATGAACCCTCTTCCGTGTTTTCTTTTGCCCAAACCAGGAGTTAGGCTCAACTTCCAAAGCAAACCAAGCCCCTGCCTTCAAGCAGGTTCCCACTTGACCCATCATGAAGAGTGGAGCTGTGCTGTAAGGTTTCCAGGGGTGTGGAGCTTTACTGCAGCAGACCCTCGGGAGAGGCTGGTGGACCCACCGATGCCCTTTCTGCTAGCAGCCCAGGGCTAAACCCACTTCCCCACCAGGCTCCCTAGAACCCAGCCAGGGTTTGTGCTGTGGGTCAGTCCTGGTGGGTGTGCAGCTTTTGTGGCATTGCGGTTATGCAATGGAAGTCTGGCCCTGACAGAGACCTGAGAAGTGGATGACTTCTTACTGAACTACCGGGCAAAGGCTTCTAAGGGGGAGACACAGCACCAGCTTCCCTTGGCGTACCTGTTCCCTCAGGTGAAAATCAGCTAGAAGGGAGTTCTGGGGTGCAGTGGTTAAGCACTGTGTTTCAAAGGCGCTGGCTGCTCGGCAGGAGACCGTATGTGGCATGCTGCTTTCGTAGAGAGGATGAGCTTGCTCTATGCTGCTCCATAGAGCCACTAGGAGTTGGACTCCCCAAGGCAGCAGGGGCTTGGGTTCTGGGGTTTCATGGATCTAAGGGTTTACCAACTGTTGCCTGGATGGCGAGCTGTCTGGCTTTGGGCCAGCTTAGTCTTTATGCAGGATCCCTGGTGGTGTAGTGGTTACACGTTGGGCTGCAATCCTCATGGTGGACAGTTCGAGACCACTAGCAGCTCCGAGGGAGAAAGGCTGGGCTTTCTACTCCCGTGGACAGTGACAGCCATGGAAACCCACAGGGAGTCGCTCAATGGCAGTGAGTTTAGTTTGGTCTTCTTTATACTGTCCTGGTAACGTCTCTATGAAGCAGTTGCTGGGATTCATTTTCAAAGCCTCATGGTGGCACAGTGCTTAAGCACTGAAAGGCTGTGGTTCAAACCCACCGGTCACTCAACAGGACAGAAGTGGCAGTCGGCCTTTGTAAAGATGACCATTGTAGAAGCCCTCCAGGGTCGCTGGACTCTGCCCTACAGGGTCTCTGTGGATGCAGATCCACTCGGCGGCAGTGAGATTCGTAGAAGGATATAGATTAGCTTCCATCGGGTCATCTCAAAAGTGGGCTTTCAAATTCCGATGCCAAAGGGGCACCAGGGAAGTACCTCATGCTACTTAATACACATGATCAAATTTTCTTCACCGCCAGAGAGAAATAACGAGAGAGACCTGTATCTGTTTTTTTTTGGGGGGGTGGGGGGAGGAAGGAGGGTGGCCAGGGCAGGGGGGAGGAGTCTCTCAGTCTCTTTGTTTTCCCACTTCGGTACAAGAGGCAGCTCACTTTTCTCTTTATGGGATGGATGCTACAATCACACAGTGATAAATGGCTTCTATATTTCACCTCAGAGAGACCAGAGGAAGAGGCAGGACTGCTTGCTAAGCTGACAGACCCCACCTAGCGCCAGCCACTCCTGTTGGGCACAAATAGAGAGCGAGTGGAACAGAGTTCAGGGCTTTGCAAACGAAGAAGAGGCTTTGGATTTTCCTGCAGCATCATCTCCCGAAAGTTCCAATCTGGTGAGGCGTGTCTCGTTATTGTTTGAGAATTATAACCACTGGGCAGTTTGTGCAGTAGGACTGAAGGTGAAATTCAGATAGCTGCCTCTTAGCCCATGATCCTGAAGTTTGATCTTGCTTAAGGCACCTCAGTAAGGAGTCTTGGTGCCATTGTGGGCCACACATCGGGCTGCTAACCGCAAGGCCAGCAATTCAAAACCACTAACTGCCCTTCAGGAAAATGATGGGATTTCTAGTCCCATAAAGAGTTATAGCGTTGGACACCCTGTCCCATGAGGTTGCTATGAGTGGGCACCTCTGTCGAGGGCAGTCAGTGAGTAATGCACCTCTGTGCTTCCCGTCCCTCAAGTGTGATCATAACAGGTGCCAGCCGAGGCTGCAGGGATGGTTGAACACACACCCAGCTCTGTGACTTGCAAGCTGCTTAATGCAGAAGTTCTATTGGTAAATCAGAGGCCCTCAAACTATAGAGTGGCCTTTGGAAAATGGAATGACTGTGAGATCCACTCTTCTCCTCTCCAGGGCTCAGTCACCTCATCTCTAAAATGGGGATATACCTTGGTCCTTGCCCAAAGCCTGGCGCTACCAGGGGAGCCCAGGCTCCGTTCTGTTTCCGGCTCCCCCAGGCTACGTGGCCTAGCCTGCCAGCAGAGGGCGCTGGTATAAAAGGCTGTGGAGCCAAGGCTCTGGCTGGAGCGGACAGGTGTGCCAGCCGGGCAGGTACCAGCTGTCCTCGCCTGCCTTTCACAGCCTTGGAGGACACACCTTTGCAGAGGGGACATGACAGTGAGCAATTACTCATCTGTCTATGCAGCCGCACACTACCAGCAACGTGACTTTCTGCAATAGGTAATGCCGCCACAAACTTTCCAATGCCGCAGTCTGACAACGAAGATGCTAAAAATAATGAATGCCCTGTGTGTGCACACCAAGCCTGGGCCCCTCTCTAAATTGGAGGCTTTAGTTCAGCTCTCTGGCCAGCAGGGCCCTGAGTGGTGGGGCAAGTCTGTGAGGGGGCCCCTGCATCTGAACCTCCTGTTGGAGCAAGTTCAAGGAAGAGGTGTCTGAATGATGAAGGGGAGAGGAGATTGATTTATAGGGAGAGATTAGAGTGGCCCAACCCGGAGCCGTCTCCAGCAAGGAAGAGGAGGAGGAGGGATGGGTGGGGTGGAGGAAGAGCTGGCATGGTGCAAGGACTTTTACTCCCATTTCCTGGGAGGACATCAACACCACAACCTCTGGTGGCCAGTGGGAGCTGGGGTGGGGGTCCCTCCAGTGGTCCAGAACCACTTACATTGTTTTGTGGTTTTCTGGTACCCAATAGCATTTTCTTGCCCGCTGGCTGCTGAGCTGAGTCTAACCCAGGGTAAGTCTGTAGGGCAGAGTGGACCGGCCCCACAGTGCTTCCAGAGCTGCATCTTCATCCAGGACCCTGGTTGAGAACCAAGACCACCTTCTCTGGTCAACTTCCCCCAAGAGACTCACACGCAAAGGTCAAGAGAGCCTCAGCTCCAGCCTCTGGCCTCCTGTACCTGGAACAGCATTTGGGAACAAGGAAAAGAACAGGCTGAGGGCCTAGCTCGCCGCTCCTCATGAAGAACATGTATCCCGGGCTCTATGAAATAAATACAAAGATCACGTCATGGCCATTTGTCCTGGCACCACACTCACTGGCCCTGCCATCTCCCTGTCTATGCCCTCCTCCCTCATCCTGTCCACCAGCCTGGCTGCTGTCAGCCTCTGAGAGTGTCCGTTTCTGACCGGGACCGAGACGCTGCACCAGAAAGCACAGACCAGGGCACCCCCACAGGAGACAGGGACCAAGAAATAGGCAGAAAGGTGAGCCAGGGCCAGGTAACAGAGAATCTTGAAAGAGCCTGGTGACACAGTCAATAACCAGTCATTTGGCAGTTCAAACCCAGCAGCCTGCCCCATGGGAGAAAGCCCTGGGGATGCTCTTTTCCTTAGGAGTGACTGGTAAGTTTGAACCACCACCCTTGAGGCTAGCAGGCTGCTGTGGGAAGGGTAGCAGCTGGAACTCCCTCGGCAGTTCTGTGGGAGAAAGGCCTGGCCATCGCCTTCCAAGATTCCAGCGATACCGAGTGAGGAAGGCCCTTGCGTTCAGAAGCTGATCTGCTTCCGTCACGATAACGCACACCAAACCCATGTCTGTGGGACTGAGGGGCTCACGGACACCCCGGAGGCCTGAGTAGAACGGCCCCAAAGGGTTCCCAACGGTGTCAGTCTTCCCAGAAGCAGGCTGCCCCCGCTTTCCCCCCATAGTGACTGGTGGGTTCCAACTACTGACTTTTTGACTTCTTTCCATCAAGGTGACAGCCAAGAGAGCCCTATGGGGGCAGTTCTCTGGTATACCAAACAACAATCAGACGTGGAGATGGGGTGGGGGAGATCAGCAGTTAGACTTCTGTGAGCCCAGGTGGTTTTGCCTACACATCCCCCGCTCCCCATCTCATAACAATATCAACATTAAAAACGATCCTTGACAGTACTTTAAATACACTAACATGTGGTGTAGTGACTATGTGTTGGGCTGCTAACCAGAAGGTCAGCAGTTCAAAGCCAACAGCCACTCCACTGTAGAAAGATGAGGGTTTCTACTCCTGTGAAGAATTACATCTCACAGACCCACAGGGGCAGGTCTCCCTGTCTGACAAGGTCACCATGAGTTGGAATGGATTCTATAGCAGTGAGGTGAGGTAATCATTTTTATTAGTTTTTTTGTGGGCCCTGAAAATTGCACTCTTTGGTAATGTGAGAAAAAAGTTAATTTTTTTGGCGGGGGGAGGAGTGGGATCCTAAAAGTTCATGTTTTTCTTATGATTAAAAAAACATTTGAAACATGTTGTGGCCCCTTGAAAGTTTTGTGGGCCCTTGGGCCATGCCTGCCTGTGATGTGTGATGGAGTCTTTGGCCCCCAGTGTGTGGGAGTTAGTAGCCTTCCAGTTTTCCTGCACACACACACACACACACACACACACACACACACACACAGAGTTTCAATCATGCACAGGAGGTCAAATCTTAGATAGAGATCTTGGGCCATTGTTTTAGGGACCTCAGGCAAGTGACTTAGGGTCTTTGGCCAGATTTCTGCTTAATAAATTAGGTATCATAATAATAACAATACTAATAATCTCTATTGCATTGGGTTAACGTGAGATTAAATGACTCAATTCAAACACTGTGCTCAGGAGAACAGCGGCCGTAGCAAATCACTGGATAAATATGGGGCTTCTGAGTTGCGTTGCTCCTAACCGCAAGGTCAGGAGTTGGAAACCACCAGCCGCTCCTAGGGAGAGAGATGAGACTTCGTGCTCCCACAGGGCGGGTTGGTCTGAGCTGGCACGGACTTGGTGGCAGTGAGGTTTGAGTGGACTCCGCTGATTGCCACTGCTGCTGACAACACGAGCAGACAGATGCAGACCCCCCCCTGCCCTCTCCTGTTCCCTCCCTTCTTTCTCTCTTTGTGAACGACCAAATACAGATATCTTTACATATATTTAAAACCCGAACGAGTGAAAGATACTTAGGGTAGAAGGTCGAAGCCCAGTATCTTTGCGGCAAGCGTTTTGCTGTGGCTGCGAGTTTGTACACGTGCGTGCATGCCTGCACGGGCACACACATGTGCTCTTGAACTGAGCTCATAGTTACGTTTTGGCAGCTTCCTTCCTTTCCCCTTCATTGTACATCTCAGCCCCGTTTCCAAGTCAGACGAGTTAGTGGAAGGCCTGCCTTCGCCACCAAGGAGGAACTTCTCCCCCTCCCTTCCCAAGGATGGACAAGGCTGACATCCGGCTTCCTGTGGGGCTGGCGTGGGTGGTAAGGGCCATTGTTCCAGTGTTTCACCGTCCTGTTCTCCCACATCTGTTCGTTCCTCCCTCCAGACCAGAGTGGGAAGGGATCTTAGGAAGCCTGCTTGGGCTCAGGTTCTAGCCAGCTTCCCCTGGGCAAGCTGGGTTCTGCCGCATCCTGGCTCTGGGGCTCTTCTCTGGATTGGTTTGCAAGTAGGGTGGGAGTGTCTGACTAGCACTCTTAGACCCCTCCATCCCACATGGCCTATTGGTGTGGTTGGCGGGTGGGCGGCGTGACAGGGTCATGTGACTTTGTCTTCATGATTTGACAGGTGGCTGCTGTGTCTGTGCTGACGCAGGGAGAGCCGGAGGGTGTGATCGTGGAACTGTGCTTCTCCGGAGATGCGATGGCAGAACTTTTTCCCCCCCGAAGTTGATTGCCAGCCTTTACTCTGCTCACTTGACTCTCCCACCCTCTGGTTGGCAGCCTGGCATGTGAACTACTCTCCAGCACCCAGGGGCTCCTTGATTTCGTTGACTGGCCCTCTCATGGTTGCGTGTACAATATTTCTATGACCACCTGGCTCTAAACAGTTCGGGGAGTACATCTCTGCCCCTCCACCGGTCACTGCAGAGTAGGAATTCTAAATGTGTATGCTGCTGCTGCTGCACATTGGTGCTGGGTGTGGATGAGTGGATTCTGACATACAGTGACTATGCACAACGGGGCAAAACACTGCCAGGCTCTCACCATCCCCACAAGGGTTCACAGGTTTGAGCCCACTGTGGCAGCCATGGTGTCCGTCCATCTCGGCGAGGGTCTTCCTCTTGTTCACTGACCCTCTACTTTCCCAAGCATGGCATCCTTCTCCGTGGACTGGTCTCTCCTGATAACACATGTGCTAAGTATGTTGGCTGTCCCTCTTCCAAAATAGATTTTCTTTGATTCTTTTGGTAATCCTCAGCGGCATCAATATTCTTCGCCAATACCAATTTTCAAATGCATCGGTTCCTCGTCGGTCTTCCTTGTTCACCGTCCTCCTTTCCTATGTCTACGAAGCGTTGGTGCATCTTTGTCTTCCTGTAACACCCTTGCTTTCCAACACTTGAAAGAGGCCCTGCGCAGCAGATGTACCTAATTCAAGGTGTCATTTGATCTCTTCATCGTGTATGAGGACTGCCATCTTTGTTGTGTTTTAATGCCACTCACGACACCAAACCTAACCCAAACCCACTGCCACCAAATCCAATCTTCCTCCTAAATCTTTACCGGAGCCTGCCTCCTCCTTACGGGAGACTGCCTCAGCCCTCTCCTGCAGAGAGAGACCCAGTGGGTCTGAACCTTCCTCCTAAGGAACATTTGATGGTGCCTTGTCCAAGACAGGTTTGTTTATTTGGTTCATCTGGGTGCCAGCTTGCACTTGCCCCCTTCTAATTAGCAGCATGATGGCCTCTCCCTCCTCCGGCCACAGGCAGTCAAGACTGCCTGCTCCTTCCTGCCAGCAGACTCCAGGGCATCAACGTACATGCAGTTGGGGAAGAGACTGACCACTCGCTCCTGAGCCACAGCAAAAGAAGATGTGAACCCTCAAGGCGGTGGTCCCTACGAGCTCTCTGATGTCATCTGGGCGTGGGGTTCTCAGTTCTCCAGCTTCCTCTCTGGTGCCCCCCCTTCCCTTGGCTGGGGTAGAAGCAAGCTGCTGGACTGGGCTTGAATTTCACACAGAGCAGACGCACAGGCCCCCCTGTATCTCTGTGAAGGCATCATTATCCCTAGAACAGCATCGTTTATATCCCTGGGCAGGGACCAGGCCAGGTCAGGAGCAACTGTTGGAGCTGATCATTTGTCAGGTGGGAGCAGGTGGTCCGGGCCAGCGGTACGAAATCCCCTGGAAGGGGCCCCACGCGGAAATGGATGGAGGTGGGAGAGTAATAAGAAAGTGATCCGTGAATCCTCAAACAAGCGCAGATCAATCACACGGCGCCAGGTGGAGGGGGCGCGGGTGAGGAGAAGTTCTCCTTGGCGGGGCCTGCACCTAGTCACGGCCAGGTTGGGCATTCAGCTGCCGTCCCGCTGTCCACTGGGCCTGCAGGAGTGCCCACGAGGAAATGAATCTTTCCAGAGCAGGGCGCTGGAGTGGAAGAGGGTTCCTAGAGAGTATCAATTTGGATTACAAAAACCACAAGGCCTTGCGCACTGACAGTAAAAGGTCGGAAAATGGAGCTGCCCCCGGCCCCCCGGCCCTCCCCCGAGTGCTCGCCAGCTTTCCAGTGTTTGCACGTCCACAAAGCGTGTGCGTGGGGCAGGGGGGCGACGCACGGAGACAAAAGATGCAGGCAGAGCCTTGAAGAGATAAGTGTTTTGTGCAAATACCCATGACCTTGGGGCTCGACGATGAAATAGTTCTCCCTCTCTGTCCGTCTGGACTCTTTGTCAAAGTTTAGTCCTCAGTATAAGGGGCAGTGGAGATAAAGGGCGGAAGAGCCAAGACCAAGGATGCTGTTGGGTTAATAACAACAGTCATGCTAACAAGGACAGCGGGCACGGAGGACTCGTCCAGCTCCAAAGGAGCCCCCCTTTGTTGCCACGGCCCCAGGGCTGGCTGCTCCCTGAAAGTGGCGGTTCAAACCCACCGGCCGCTCCATAGGAGAGGAGACCTGGCGGTCTGTGCTTGTGCTGGTTGGGGAGGAAGATTCCATGTGACAGAGCAGGGCTGCCCCTGGAGGTGTCATCTCCATGGGGACTGATTGGCAGTCTTTTCTCCTGAGGACTTGCTGCTGGTGGGTTTGAACCTCCCACTTTTCAGTTAGCTGTAGAATGCCCAGACACCTTGTCACCAGGGCTCCATCGCTGTTGTCCTCAAATGCCATCAAGTCGGTTCCGGCACATTGAGACCCTATGCATAACAGAAGCAAACCCTGTCCTGCACCACGCTCCGAGCCGTTCTTATAAGATTGACAGCCCTGGAAATCCTAGGGGGCCACTCTCCTAAAGGGTGCCCGTGATGTCACTCAGCAGCACAGGGGCGGTGCCATGGGCTGTGGGTCTGATCTCTTTTGATCCTTCCAGGGGCCACACATGATGGCCTTTAGTTTTCAAAGGATGCCTGGTTTCACAGGTGTGTAAATAGCTCCATCAGTGTCACGGCATGTAAGTTACACCGTCAGGATTGGAACCCGTGTCTGCAGGAAGTCCGTGCTTATTCTGATCCTGTGGGGTGTGAGTTAAGAAGCAGACAAGGCCCTGGGGAGGGTGTGGACCATGCGCTCGGTGCTGCGTTTTGGTTCAATCCACGCCATTTGCAGCTAGCCTCAGGTTTTGCTTTCTGGCTGCTCTGGAGGCAAACTCTGGATCGCATCTGATGGGCACCAGTTTGAGGACTCGCCTTGCAGCTACAGACCACGGTCTCAGCCCCCGTTGTCTCATCTGCGAAATGACATTGGGAGTTCCCAAAGAACAAAGACGCGTTCTTTGGGGGAGTAATATAAAGCTCCAGGGGCGGGGGCGGGTGCGGGTTTGGTGATTGACCAGAGCATGGTGGATGTCCAGTACAGGGTCATTGTCATTACTCTTAGGTCTCTGTGGTGGAAGAAGCGGAGCCCTGCTGGTGCAGTGGTTAAGTGCTTGGCTATGGAATGAAAGGCTGGCAGTTCGAATTCACTAGCAGCTCGGAGGCAGGACGCCTCCCTAAAGATGACACCCTTGGAAACCCACATGGGGGAAGTTCTACTCTGTTGTGTAGACTTGCTATGCGTTGGAGTTAACCGGGTGCCGATGGTTGAGGGGAGTGGTACATCCCTGGGTGGTACAAATGTCTAAAGCACTCAACTACTAGCAGAAGGGCTGGACACTCAAGTCCACCCAATGGTGCCACAGAAGAAAGGCCTGGTGATCCCCTTCCAAGAAGTCAGCCTTGCAAATCCCTGGAGCCCTGTTCTACTCTGACACACAACAGGTCCCCGGAGTGCATCCAAGCCAGCTTGATGGCAACTATTGTGCTGCGTCAGTCTTATTTGGCTTCCGCAGTGTAAAATGTGAATCACGCATGTAACTAACTTTCCCAGTCGCTGTCTTCGATAATGAGAAAGACACGAGGGAAGTTAATTTTCATGATATATATTATTTAGTACAATTTCTCCAACCCAGCGCCCTGTTCACACGTAATCAATAGGAAATATCGATGAGCTAGCCAACATTCTTTGGGCTTAGACTAATTGTTTGGAATCTGGTGTGTGTTTGGCACTTATAGTCCAGCTTGGTTTCAGTGCTCTGGAGCCCCATAGGGCTGTGGTGACTCTACTGGACAACCTAGGACTTGAGGGACTGGGAGTAAGCCCCCACGTAATGAATGGACCAACCTCTGGTTGGTGGCAGCCTCTAGGGGACAGTTGGTTTGAGGCATGCAGTTGAAACAGAAGAATTGCCAAGATCGAAAATTAGGATGCTTCCCGGTGGCATGGTGTGGTACATATTGAGCTACTACCCACAGGGCACAGCCCTCCGCAGTCTGAAACCACCAGCCACTCCACAGGAGGTAGATGAGGCTTTCTACTCCCATGAAGTTACGGCTTGGGAAGCCCCCTGGGCAGTCCCACTCTTGTCCTATAGGGTTGCTATGAATCAGAACAATGGCAGGGAATTTGGTTTTGGTTTTGGAAAACTCAGGAGACTTCTGTTAATGTCTGAGTTTTTCTGATTTCTCTCGGCAAAGCCTCGGTCCAGGCCTCGGGACCACCTTCCCCGGGGGCACCGTTGGCCAGAGGTGTGCCAAGGTGGCCGTCTTGATCTGCTCCTGCTCACGGACACACACATGCCACCTGTGTGTCTCCACACCTGCCCACCTCCTAGAGACCTGCCAGCTCGAGACCCCCCTTGCAAGCGCACAACCCCCCAGATGGAACCTCAAACTCAGTTCTGCGCAGACCTGAGTCCCCTGCCTTGGCCCTCTCAGCCTCATCTGCCTCCCCCTCTCCCTTGTGAATGTAAGGTGAGCTGTGCCCCTGGCTTTCTCCCAGAGGGCACCTGGCATTATGTAAGGATGGTAAAGAACTCAGAACCTGACAATGATTCCTATGGAAATGGGGCTCCTATTGTGTCCCTTGAGCTGACTCACCCGTGTTGACTTTGTATGTGGTCCTGGCAGCTAAGGGGGAAAGAAGAGGGAACTCAGGGCTCCACGAACAACAACAGTCTCCCCCCCACCCCATGCCCTATGCCCTCCCCAAGACCAGGAGTGAGACAAGTGACACTGCAAACCAAGGCCCAGGCCCCGCACCGCTGAGTCCTGCCTACTCCCCACTGCTACCACCGTCTTCCTTTCTTGGGCTCCAAGCAGGGGAGGCAGCTTCGCACGGAGGTCCCATGGGAAAGAACCCGGGAGCTAAGGGGTGACTTCAGACCGTGTTACGCTTGTACCATCTGCCTCTGCGATGAGAATTTGGGCGGATCGTTCACCTCCTGCAGCCCCCAGTCCTCACCTGTCAAACGACTTACATAAGCACCCGGCTCCTTCCAGACGCCGTGAAGCCAAGGTGGCTACGTGGACAGCACGGAACACAGTGCTCCTGTCCAGTCTGTGCTGACCCTTAGCAACCTGGGAGCCCTGATGGCATCGTGCTTGCATGTTGGGCCGAGATGCACAAGGTCAGCAGTTCCAAACCACCAAGCCCTCCGTGGGGGAAAGGTGAGGCTTTCTACTCCCATAAACTCACAGAGGCAGCCCCCCCACCTCCTCGAGGGCCGCTAGGAGTCGGCACGGCCTCCCCGGCAGTGAGTTTGGTTTGGAGTTTTTACAGCACTGAGTGGAACCGCCTCCCTGGCGTTCCAAAGACGCCCTCTTCCTGGAAGCGACGGTCACCTCTTTCCCTAAGAGCAGCTGGTGGCTTGGAGCCTCAGGCCTTTCGGCTGCTGATGGAGCACTTAACCGCTGCGCCACCAGGACTCTGGTGCATGGCGTGCGCTCAGCAAATGACTGAGCGCTTTCAGCAATCAACACCGACATCAACACACGGCAGGGAAGCACGTTCCCACTTTGCAAGTCTTGGGGCGCCGGTGAATGGCTCCTCTGTGAGGAGGATCCCAGCGCACGGAGCAAAGAAGGCGCCTCACGCTTTACGTTTTACGGGGAGAACAGGGAGTGCGTGGGGAGGTTCTGCCCCCACCCCCCCCACCTGCAACACAAAGGTGCAGGGAGACTGAAGACAAAACCAAAGCCTGCCAGGTAGTCATGGGGGCTCGGATCACTGTGCTAGGAGGTAGGTGACAGAGAGAAAGAAACTAAACAAGCAGCGGCCGCCCTTTGTCCCCAAAGAGGAGAGCAGAGAACAGGGACTGGTCAGGGAGAGGCGTCGATGACGTCTGACAACAGTGCTGAGTCACCATCCTCATTCCTCCGCCCTGTCCCTGTAGCGCACACCCAAGGGGGACCCCTCCTTGTCGGTAACAGCATGCGGGGTGGGGGGGGGGCAGTGTCTAGAAAATTCCATTGGAGCCACCTTTAGAATGCACCTCCGTTCCAGTCACATCTCCCCGCCTCTGTCTTTGCCCCCTGAAAGCAGCGGCTCTCAAAAGCACGGCCGGCCGGTGGGTGCATGCCACCGACGTCCAACAGCGAACAACGAACGGGCAACTCCGCCCTAGCCCAAGAAGCGGTGGGTCCAAAGTGATATGGTGCCCAAGGGGAGAAGCTGCGAGCGCCCTTCTCTTGGGGATGCCCATGCCTAGCGTTTCCTGCCTGGGTTTCTGCCCACCTGGGGCCCTGTTGTCGTCAGGAGGGTCCCCGTCACCCATCAGACGGCTTGTCACACTTTGGCTTGTGTGTATTTGGGATGCTGGAAGCTTTGCCAGTGGCACTTTAATTACCAAGAAGCAAGAGCTTCCAGGGGAAGACCAAGGAGGAAGGCAGGCCTGGTGGTCTGCTTACAAACATTAGCCCATGGCAACCCTGTGGGTTACAATAGAGCCATGATGGAGAGAGGGTCGGGTAAAGAAGCCTCTAGGCAGAAAGGCAAGGGCACAGTGGTCGTAAGCATGGAAACAGGATACCCATGAGCATGAGGATGCGGCAGGGCCAGGCAGCCAGGTCTGTTCCCTGCACACGGGGTTGCCACGAGGTGGACTTGACCCAACGGCAACTAACAAGGACAACCGCGCTGTCCCCAGTCCCAGCCCCTGGAACCCGGGACTATGTTACTCTGTGTGGGCACCGGGGACAACACAGAGGTGATCGATGAAGGCGATTGCGATGGGGAGATTTCTCTGGATCACCCAGGCAGGCGCAATGTGACCACAGGGATCCTGCTCTTTGTCAGAGAAGCAGATCTGGTGTCACTGCCAACACTGGCGAGGGGAGAGACCCCCAGCGGCGCACCTGGGCAGCCTGTGGACGAGGCAAGGACACAGCTTCTCCCTTAGGCTCTTCCAGAAAGAAGAGGGCTCTGTCAGCACCTGGAGGTGAGTCCCTTGAGATGGATTTTGGATTCCTGGCCTGCAGAGCGGTCAGATGTGAGAGCTGTGTTGTGTGAAGCCACGCTGCTTGCCCAAATTTCCACCAGCAACCAGAAACCCACACACCTCGCCCACCCCATAGCCGTTCTCAGCACCACGGTTACGGAAGCCCGTAAGAGACAAGGACTTACAGGTTACTCTTCTGCTCAGCCCTCGCTCATTTCCCTTCATTCTTAGGATCCACTGACCTTGGCTTGGTGAAAGCCAAGCTCTCTTAGGCTCTGACATTCACCCTTTCTCTCCCCACCCCCCCACCAGAATCAATATCTTTTAACATTAAAAAAAATTATAGATGATGGAGAATTCCAAACTTACACAACAAGGGGCCTCATTGAACAATACCGCTCATGGTCCATCGACCAGGTTCAATGTTGGTCAGTAATCCAAGGGCAGGCTTGTTGCAGCTCAACCTCCAACCACGGTCCCTCTCTCGCAGCAAACCCCAGACCTCATAACATTTTGTCTATAAATATTTTATTATGTCTCTCTAAAAGAAAGGAACTCTCCTTATCTGAAACTTAACCACAGAACCAGCCTCACATCGTGTACACACACACACACACACACACACACACACACACACACACACACTCATCCCTTAATGTCACCAAGTATTTAGTCGGTATTTACATTCGGTGGTGCGGTGGTTACATGCTGGGCTGCGATCTGCAGGGTCCGCAGTTTGAAACCACCAGCAGCTCCTTGGGAGAAAGTCTGGGCTTTCTGGCCCGGTAAAAGGTTACAGACTCAGAACCCCACAGGGGGCCTTGCTAGGAGTCAGCATGGACTCCACAGCCGGGAACTTGGTGTGGGGAGTTTGAGTCCCATTCCTAGTTGTCTTACAAAATTGGACTGCTTTTCTCCCTTCTCCTCTTTGCCAAGCCTGGTCACACTGGGCGCCTTGGTGGTCCTTGGCATTTTAGAGGAACCTCCCCCCCTTGCCCCACACCCCCCCTCAGGACCTTTGCATTTGCTATCCACACAGTACTACGGAACCCATGCTGCCCTAAGACAAGGACTCGCTGACCAGACACCCCACCGTCACGGGGCAGAGAGCCACACAGCAGGTCCTCAAGGACACCAGGAGGTGTGTGCATGGGGTCCTCTCTCCTCCTCCCTCAAGAGACCCCCTTCCTTGCCCCTCTCCATGCGAACAGTCTCCAGAAGACCCCTTTCCTGTGGGTGCGCCAACCCATGGCCACAGACTGAGCGACTTCCTGCAACACCAGCTGGTTCTCATTTGGCTCCCCCCGGCTAAGGTCAAGGTGTTGCAGAATCTTTTCCTTCCCTTTCCAGCTCCTAAAGCTGCTTGCCTGGGCTCAGGGACCCTCCTTCTTTCATCACCTGTGTCGGGGAATGCAGGCATGACCTCGGGGTGGACACACACCTCGGGGTGGACACACAGCAATCCCACAAAGGGCAGAATGATCCCTGGTTCTGCCACCAGCCTGTAGAGCTGCCAGGGTCCTGCCTGGACCTCGGGGTCTGGAGATCACAGCTGGTGCTGGCCGAGAAGCAGCTTTATCTCCCACCAGATTCTCAAGGGGTGTCCAACCATGCCTGCGATCGGCTCCTTGATAAAACGTCTATCTTTGCTTCTGTGCTCTACAGCACTTTTTGCACATTGATTTTAAGAGAAGGGGGGAACTTTGGGGAGACAGATAGGCTGGGCAGAGTCCTGGAGAAACAGCCCCATGGACAAATATCCTGGCCCGTTGAATCGCTGTCCTGCTAAAACTCGCTCCCCTAATCAAAGCTGCACCTACCTAGGTCAAGGCAGGTGGACTGAACCCGACTGCAACTCAGGTAGCGCCTGCGACTTTCACCCTCGGCCCAGGCAAACCACTTTGAGACAACAGTAGGACTCCAGTAGACAGTCAAGGAGACGGTCTGAAATGCTAAGGGCTGTGCTTGTGTTGGCCCCAGATGCCAGGAGGCAGCCCTGCCTAAGAAAGCATCCCAGAGCTGAGAGAAGTGGCGCCTCCTCTCCAGAACTTGGTAATATTTAAATATCAAAAGAAAAAAAGAAAGAAGGCAAGAAAGAAAAAGTTTGCTTTCTAATGAGCAGTGTATTGAAGGGGGAGAAACAAATTATATACTTGATGTCAACTGAAGGTTGGGAGAATTAGGGCCATTTCCCACGGTGTGACTATAGTGATTCCAGTCTGCAAAGAGTAAATTAAGCCCTGGGGAGGATTTGTCTTCCATTAAATTGAACAGCTAAGCAGACACAGCAGAGATGAAATCCACCATCAGGAAGGCTCAAAGGTTACACCAGGATGGGCTCGGAGACCCTGGAATCGCCCCCCGCCGCACACGCCCCCTCTGCAAAGCAAACTGCTCAATTGCATGGTGAGCATCGAAATTAAAAAAAAAAAAGAAAAAGGAAAAAAATTAAGGATCATAATTCCATTGCCATACCATATGTTATTAATGTCTGTCAACACTGTTTAGCCAGCAACTTCTGACAGTTCCATATTTGCTATCTAAATACATCGTAAATAAGTCAGTAATGAACCGCTTTGGTAAACCTTCCGTGCTGATTGGAAATGCAGATGGAGTAAACAAACTCTGCTAAAAGTTTATACAAACGGTTTAATGTCAAAGACAAAGTCACACTGCGCTGTGACAGAGCAGCAAGGGAGCTCTGGGTGGGGGTGGAGGGGCGGGGAAGCTGCCCAAACGGAGAGAGGAGGTAGCAGGGTGGAGGGTAGAGAGCGCGAGTGCGAGCGGGCAGAAGTTTCCGTGGGAAAAAGAATAAAATAAAAAAGAAGCCCCCAGGGGAAATTGGACGGGCGTAGAAGCTGATCCGAGGGCTTCTGACTCTCGTCAGTGGTCGGTGAGCGGGTATGTGTGAATCTGGTCAACTGATTTCAATTCACCACCAGAGCAAATCCGGCAAATACATTTTTACCAAATACAGACTGGCAAAGGCTGGCACCATTCTGGGCACATCTGTTAGAACCGCACATCTGGAATCGAACCAGAAAACCCTGGTCCACGATTTGTTAGCACGGGGCTATGTTTTGTTAACCTTTTCCTGACTATTTTTATTAGATCCTCTCTTCCTCGCTCTTTCTTCTCTCCCTCCATTTCTTTCTTCCGTTTTGGATCTAATTTTTAAAGATAGGTAACAAATGATGCAGAATGCGTCACAGCAGATGCCAATGGTCTAGGCTCAGGCAGGGGTGCCAGGGCTATCAGTTGTGAACTGCGTTCTCTCTCCTTCTAAGGTTGGACCTGGAAGCCAGCATTCTTCCAGGGAAGAATTAGGGCTAAGTGTTGGGGCCTTGTGGCTTTCCATCAAGTGGTGATCTGTTAGGTCGAAGCTTCACCAGGTGGTATGTTCTGGTCTGTCCAGAGTGTACTCTCAGCAGCAGGTCTGTCTGTCTGCTTTGGGGATATCTGTTTTGGGGTCTGGATAAGATCTATGGAAATTCCAAATTATCCCTGGGGCAGACAGCTGGGAAGGGGAATTCCTCTCCCTGGTTGGGAGGCTCGGGGCGGGGAGGGCTGTCTCTGGGTTGACTATTTGTCTCAGGAGCCGGGGACCACTCCCCTCCCCCTTATAGCCAGTGCCTGGAAAAGTCTTTGGATCAAAGGTCTAACGGAATCTTGTCGCATAAATAGAAGGCCGTCTTAGCGACAGAATCCAAATAGCAGCAGCTGACCTCACTGCCCGCCCAGATGTCCCAGCTGTAATAGGCTGCAGCTTCGATGGCCAAGGGGGGCTTCCTGCCTCCCCCGTAGCAGCGGGCCATTGGTGCTGTTCTCAGCACAAAAAAATAGAATCCATCATTCCGAATGGGCGCATTAATCTGCAGGCTCCTCGTTTCTGAGTCACCTGTAGTTAGGTGTGCAGACACTCTGTATACCGTATAAATCTGATCTCTGAGCAGGTGGGTGGGCAGAGGGAGAAGGGTTTCACCGGTGAAATACTAGTTCGGCAACAGTTTACCTGCCTCCCAAGGCTCTTAGAAGGATTAATAGCTTCTAGGTCATTTAAAGTTTAAAGAGATCCTTGTGCTCTTTCCAAGAAAGATAAAATAATAGGACTAACCCTGCGTCTCCTGGGCCAGGAGAGAGGGAGGCAAAGGAGGGCTTCTCTGGGGGTCACCTCGCTTGCAAACGGAGGTGCTCTAACCCTGGTGGGGGGGCTCACGGAACCCCGCTTCTGCTCTCTGGATTTGCAACCACCCGAGCCCTGCGTTCATGCCCAATGCCAGCCCAGGAAGAGGTCTTATGAAATGGGACAAAGGCGGGCCCTGTGGGAGTGACTTATATCCATGAAAAAAAATTTTTTTTTTTACCACCTCTTCCTTTATCATCCTATCTGCCTTTTGGCCAACCTGTTTGCTGTTCTCAGCAGCTGGGCCAGACCCCGCTCTGCGTCATTCAGGGGAAAGCCTGCTATCTGGACCAACAGAACCCAAATGACCTTGCTGCCAGCCTTCAGGCAGAGAATATCCCGTTTGCTGCACGCCGGTGATGGGTCCTCTACCAGCTCTGCGGGTCCAAAGACTTGAGGCTGGAAGGCCGGGCAATTGGCAGGAGCCAGCCGGGAGGGGGAGAGCGGACTGTCTCAAAGTCCTGCTTCTCCGCCAACAACTCCCGGCCTCCCATGGCTCCCCTGGATACCACGTCTCACCTTCTGGGGTGTGCTAGAGAGGGCTGGAGGCCCAGGCTCAAGGGGTGGGGGAGGACAGCACTGCTAATTGACAAAGTCTGAAATATCAGCTGCTCAGGGGTCTTTGTACTCGTCTTACCATCTCTGCAAGGTCGCCATCAGAACCTGCCCGTGGTGGACACTGAAGGGAAACTCCGTAACGGACACTGAAAGACGACGAGGAGCTGGTCCAGAAAGCCTTGTGTCTCTCAGCCCCATGGCCAGTGAGACTCATCCTCCTGGCCTGGGTGGAGCTGGGCCCACTTAGGATCCAGGTCTCCATCGCGATCGCCTTAGGCGAGGCAACTCAGGCCACCCGCCAGCTCTCCGTCTGCTGCCCAGACCTGCTGGACTACCACCATCTTTCCGAGGCCCTGCTCTCGGAGAGCAAGCCTGAAACACTCCCTGAAAGGGTTAAAGGGAATGAGTGACAACCCTTCGGCATGATTTACAACGTGGAGCCCTGTAGTGAAACCAGGACTTGATGGATGATGCCGAAAGTCGGAGACTAACCATAAATCATGTCTTTGAATCACTGACAAAGATAAAGGAGAGAAAGAAAAAGCACTGGCATTGACATTCACTCTCCCAATAATGTACATTGACTCGTTACAATGCGGAGCCTTAATTAAAAAAAGCCAACTCGAGGTGTTCACCTCGCTGGTGGGGAGATCCCACCTCTTGGGAGGCTGCTCTCTGAGATTACAAATCAGGACCTCCTTCGCTCTGGAAGAAGGTCATGGCCGCTGGGAGAGGCTCTCATGGGAACCAGGCCAGGGCACACAGGAAACAAAGCACCCTACCAAGGAACGGGGGAGCAAAGAAGACACAAAGCAAGTGTGGGGTCCCGGGCTGCTGCCTGGCCACGATGGCCGCCACGGAGCTTGTGGAAGACCTCAGCGTGGATGGCCAACATCAAGAGAAAAATCAGTGGACTAGAACCAGCGGCCTGTGGCTTTCGCTGGGGAAACACCTAGCCCAGATCGAGGAGTCTCTAGAGGTCCCAGAAGACACAAGTAGGTCAAGATGTAAGACGTGTGTTCTGAAGTCAGGGTGGGGTGTGGGGGCAGAGGAGACGCTGGGCAGCGTCACTCCCCAGAGTGACGGCCCGTTCCAGCCCCCTTGCTCAGGTTTCAGGAGGTGGACAACCCACTCTCTCAGACTTCACTCCAGAGGGGACTCCTCTTTGCTCCAGGATGGGCTTGCTTTCCCTGCAGTGTGTGGTGGAACAATCGTAGACACTCCCTCACAGAGGACTTGCTGGGGTCCGGGTGGTTCCCATGTCATGAACGTAGGCACAGAAGAGGTGGGTACTTAGGTGAACCCATGCCATGGACAGGATATTTCTCTCACACTATCATATTGTAGTTGAAGAGCCCTGGTGGTTCGTGGGTTACGCATTGGGCTGCTAACCACAGGTCAGTAGTGAGAGCCTGCCAGCGATTCTGCAGGAGAAAGATGAAGCTTTGTAGTCCCATCAAGAGTTCTAGTCTTGGGCACCCCTAGGGGCAATTCTACTCTGTCCTAGGGGGTCACTATGAGTTGGCATTTCCTTGAAAGCAAGGAGCTTCGCTTTTCTGAAAAATATTCTAATTGCGTTATTGGTTCATCTAATCTTGGGAAATGGTGGTGATCAAGCTAGGCCTGGTCCTGATCCTCCATTGGGCGTTAGTGTCAAGCTGTCATTGTTAGTAACCGTCAAGTCTGACTCATGGCGGCCCCATGCGAACAAAGCAGGTCATGCAAACAGTTAACAGGCTCAGCAGCTAAGTGGAAGGTCAAGTCCACCCTGAGGTACCATGGAAGAAAGGCCTGGCTGTCTACTTCCCCCCAAATCCAGCCACCTAATGCTAGCAGTCAAGGTCAAGGTCACAAGAGAAGGTCCTGGGCAGAGGTGGGAGAACATTGGGGAATAGAACTCAAAATCAGAACCAAGTACCTGAATTCCCACTCTGACGAAGCTTGGTGGAACCCCTGAGACTATCACCAAGAACAGAACCCACCCCCAGGGATCAACTCCCAGGCACATCATAGGCAGGCCTATGGGGTGAACACCACTTGTCGGGGGCACTTGGGTTATACTGCTCATGGGAGGAACACACTTCTCTGAGCAATCAACCGGAGGAGGCCAGCAGCCCAGAAGGCCGGGAGGGGCAGGAGGGTAGCGCAGGTGGAGACAAAGAGCCCAGGGAGCAAGTGGAACAAGTACTGTCGCACCAGGAGTTGCCAACAAGGGGCACTGATGGTTGACTGGAAAACAAATTTTCTCTGAAAATGTTCACCCCAATCACAATGAACTTAAAAAACAGAACAAAACAAAACAAGAAGGCCATTGCAAAGTTAATGGAGCACAGTTCTCCTCCCATCACGTGGGCTCCCCGAGAGTCGGAGTCCACCTGTCAGACCTGCATGGGTCTGAGAACCTCCACCCAACTGAATCCCTGCATCCTGGCCCCCACCTTCTCTCCTGGGCAACGATTCCCAGGCCAGCGTGTCTCATTTTCAGCAGGCCCTCACTCGACCACGTCTGGACCCTCACCCGAATATGGCGTGTTCCCTAGGCACCCCCTGAGGACTCCCAGGTATACTTTCTTGCCCCTTTGTCTTCATTCTACATTGACTCCTTTCTGCTCTGTGCCAGGCCCGGCCAGGAGGCCCCAGACCACCAGGTCCCCACATACCAAGCAAACCCGGAGGGCGTTCTAACAGGAGGGTGGAGCTGAGGTGGGGTGGGGGGCGGGGAGCAGGGGCAGCACAGAGTTTGACGCCCACCATGGACAGGGCGACTAGGTCAAGCAGGCCTCTCCTTCAGCCCATGCTGCCCTTGACGCTGTTCATCTGTTGCTCGGTCTACTGGCAGCTTGTTGGTGTCTGTCGCATCTGCACGTAGGAGGCAGGCTCGGCGCGACTCTGTCCATGCTGACGAGCTTTGTCGTCCGTCCTCCCTGGTGAAATGAGGCCGATCGGGCAGTCTCCTGGTTGGGGCTGCTTTGCAGGCTGCGTTCGGAAAGAGTGGCTCTTGAGAGAGAAGTTCTTATGAAACGATCACCACTGCTGTGCTGATTCTTGATGGTGCTTTTTGTTTGCCTTCTCCCGACGGACTTTGGGTGAATGAGAAGTTCTCTATTCCCGCCGAGAGACAGTCTCCGGAAACCCACTGGGGCAGTTCTACCCTGTCCTAGAGGGCCGCTATGAGTTGGAAGTGATGATGTCAGTGAGTCGGGGTTTCAGGGGAGACTGGACCCAAAGAAAAGCAGACCATCTAAAGCCTCTTTTCCTGTTACCACCCACCCCCCAAATAAAGGAAAACAGAAAAGGGAAACATGGGCATCTCAACCTTATAGCCACAACCCGGCGTGCCCATCTCTGTGCCTCCTCTCAAGCACGTGTCCTTCCTTCTGGCTGATGCCAGGTGCTCTTAGGGCACTCCCCTAGCAGTGCTTTCGTTACCCAGTGGAGGAGCCCTGGTGGGGCAGAGTTTAAGCTCTTGGCCACCAACTGCAAGGCTCGTAGTTCAATCGCACTGGGAACCTCCACAGAGAAAAGGCCCAGTAAGGACCACAGCGCAGAAAAGCCTCGGGGCTAGTGCTATTCCGCCACCTGGGGCGACTATGAGTCAGATCAACTCAGGAGCAGCCAGACCACAAAGCCCAGCATGAGGTGCCTCGGTGATGCAGCGGCTAAAGCGTCCAGCTGCTAACAAGGGTCGGCAGTTAGAACCCACCGGCGACTCCCGGGGAGAAACAGGTGACGAGATTAGAGTTTGAAGACCCTGTGGGGCCAGCTCTCCTGTGTCCTCTGGGGTCGTCATGGGTTGGAGTCAGTTGGACGGCAAACAGGGTTTTTGTTTTGTTTTGCTTCTATTGTTCAGGGTTCATCAATGTTAGGCAGCAAGAAAGACGACCAGAGGAGGGAAAGAGAAAGAAGAGAGAAAGATGACGATAGATACACAGCTTTTTATAAAACACCCAGTGGTGGTCATGCCCACTCGGACTCCTGATGACCCTGCGGGTCCTCAAGGGCTGGTTTTCCACAAGTATATCTCCAGGCCTTTCTACCAAGGCACATGTGGGTGGACTTGACCCTCCAGCCTGCCAGTTAGCAGCAGAGTGGCTTAACTGTGTACCACCCAGGACTCCTCTCTCTCACATCCCATTCATGGATGTTTGGAATCATTGGAAAAGAACAGACATTGCTTAATGGAGGTTGACTGTGAAAACCTTCAGACTGCATCTGCTGTGTACACATAATTACATAGTATCCATGATTGATTAATTGCATCCATAATATGTAGTGGTGTGTCTTATATATAATGTATATAGTGTATCTTATATATAATAATGCATGCCTGTGTGTGTGTTACAGAAAGAAACCAGAGTGGCCGAGAAGCTCTAATGCAGTGGTTCTCAACCTGTGGGTCGTGACCCTTTTGGTGGGATCTAACAACCCTTTCACAGGGGTCGCCCAAGTCATAACAGTAGCAAAATTACAGTTATGAAGTAGCAACAAAAATAATTTTATGGTTGGGAGGGTGGTCACCACAACATGAACTATATTAAAGGTCATGGCATTAGGAAGGTTGAGAACCACTGTTCTAAAGTATAAAGCAAGGGTTTTTCAGAAAACTGCCAGCCACGGTAGGAGGCCTAGTGGCACAGTGGGTTATGCCTTGAGTTGACAACCACAAGGGCAGCAGTTCAAAATCACCAGCCACTCATTGGAAGAAAAATGAGGCTTTCTATTCTCATAAAGAGTTACAAAGCCCATATGGAAGAAGCACACCAGCCTCTGTGATCACGAGATGCCGAAGGGATCAGTTATCAGGCATCAAAGAACAAAAAATCATATCATTGTGTGCTCACCTCC
>NW_022109491.1:4229545-4230562 GCF_000313985.2 Echinops telfairi
GGAAACCCACAGGAGCACTTCTACCCTGTCCTGTAGGGTCGCTCTGGGCAAGAATCCATTTGAAGGGGGTGAGTCTGGTTGTTTTGTTAGACGAAACTTCCATGTTCCCCGAGGCACCAGAAGCTGAGCCATTTTCCATGCCATTGATGAGCTGCCTCGGGACAGTGATGCTCAGCCAGGCACAATCAGAGCACCTTAATATAATGGGTGAAGGCCCAAAGAACCTGTCCCAGCAGTGAAAGTGTGTCACCCTTTGTCCTCAGAGGAGGGACCCTAGAAATTTTCCTCCTGGCGAGGGTGAGGCCCACTTTTTGTAAGTCCATGCAGATGTGTGGGGGAGGAGAGGGAGGGGGGGCTTATCACTGGAAGGATTGTGGGTTTGGAATCCAGCGTTCAGGTATCTTGCCGCTTTGATGTTGGTGTTGAACTTCACATACATTAAACCTGCATATCATCTATCAATCTTACAGTTCCATGTCACTTATGAAAATCTACTGAGTATTGTTTTCATCTTGCCTTACAACAAGCTGCGAAACCTCATGAATACTGAATAGTGCTGGAAACACAGCACATCTTTTATTTTTAAAGGTCTCGACAGTTTGGGACGGCAGGGTTTCTTTGCACGCGGCATCTCCCCGTACCGATGGGAGCTTGCTTCTCCGTTTTCCCTTCTGCTTTCTGCCGCTGAAGTGTGGGCGGGGGCAGCGTGCGGGGCATCATTAGTGTGGTGAGTGGGGCCCTGCCGCTTCCCCAGCCCCTCCGCTGGGCCCCGCGGATTATTGGCAGGAGGGTGCGGCTCAGGCTCCAGAGGGGCAGCACCATTCAGATAGCAGCTTCCAAGCAAGCCCCTGGTGGGGAAGGGCCTCAGGTATTTTATTGGCTTCCTGGTCACTTTATCTCCAAATTTATTTTAATTTAATGAAAATGAGACACAAACACACAGACCGAGAGAGAGAGAGAGAGAGAGAGAGAGAGAGAGAGAGAGAGAGAGAGAGAGAGAGAGAGAGAGAGAGAGAG
>NW_022109491.1:4231666-4261584 GCF_000313985.2 Echinops telfairi
CCCCCCCCCCCATCGCCTCACCCCCATTTGATGCACGTCATCTCTCTCACTCCTGTGGCCTTTCGAATTTTAACGCAACCCAAATCCCAAGCTGTGAATCTCTTGACTCTGGCTATCTTATCTTACAAGATGAAGCTGTTCCTTCCTGGAATGCTGCTAGTCCTTGATTTTAGAGCATGTGGGTGAGGTTTTCCTCTTTATCTTTGCACACCTGGCCATAAGCCCAAAGACCTGTAATAAATGGCACACAAGTCCTTGTGTGGCCACTTAACGAATGCGCAGGCTTTGCCATTTGAGCTATAAGTTATAAATCCCACCCTGTTAGTTCTGGTTTCCCCTCAGTCTTATCATCTGTAGAATGGGGATGTGAATACTGCTTTCCAGAGACGTTACGAAGGTAAAACATGCTCACATGCCTGAAGCCCTGGCCCACAATATGTACATCACTTTAAAGTATGAGTGCGTGTATAGGACTTAGTGCTCATCAGTTCAAGCAATCAGTGTGGACCCTCCTGCATTAAGAGGGTAAGCTTACATGCATACGCATTTGAATGCCTACAGGTGCTGCCTACGGCGAATGCTTGACTAAGAACCCAAAGGTGGTTCTGAAGCTCGCCCAGGGGTGCAGCAGAAGAAAGACGCGGTGACCTGCATCTGCAAAGGGGGCCCAGACCCTCCCAACAAAACGAACCACAATGCACGGGTCACAGCGGATTTGTCAGGAGTGGGTTTGACTTTTGGTATGATGGCCCTAGAAACATAGGTCTTTTTCGGCATATGTCTCTAAGGATCTTTAGTGGCACTGCGATTCAGTGCTCTGTTGCTAACCAAAGGTTGATGGTTTGAACCCACCCAGACATCCCCTAGGAGGCAGTCCCAGAGACCCTCTTCCATAAGGTCCCATAAAGGAAGCTCTATGGGGCAGTGGTACTCTGTCAATCAGAGTCAACTTGATGGCACTCAACAACAACCCATCTATCTATCTATCTATCTATCTATTTATCTATCTATCTATCTATCATCTATCTATCTATCATCTATCACTATTTCTTCCATTGGTTAGGACCACATTCCAATATGACTTGTATTCTTATAGTCTTATTTTTCCTCTCTCTCTCTCTCTCTCTCTCACACACACACACACACACACATACACACACACCAAACAAACAAACAAACAAGCTCACCGCCATTGAGTCAATTCCAGCTCACAGTTACCCTAAAGGACAGGGTAGAACTGCTCTATAGCTTTCTGAGACTGTAGCTTTTTAATTTCATTTTTCTTTTATTATTTTCCCCCCAACAGTTTTATTGGCATGTAATTCACATGCCATACAATTCAATAGTTCAAGCGAGATTGCGACTATTTTTTTCTTTTAAAGATCATTTTATTGGGGGCTCGTACAACTCTTATCACAATCCATCCATCCATCCATTCATTGTGGCAAGCATGTTTATACATTTGTTGCCATCATCATTCTCAAAACATTTACTTTCTACTTGAGCCCTTGGTATCAGCACCTCACATTTTCCCTTCCCTTCCAGCCCCCCTTCCCTCATGAACCCTTGATGATTTATAAATTATTATTATTTTATCATATCTTATACTGTCGGACATTTCCCTTCACCCACTTTTCTGTTGTCCGTCCCCCAGGGAGGAGGTTATATGTAGATCCTTGTAATCAGTTCCCACTTTCTTTCTACCCCACCCTCCCGGTATCACCACTCTCACCACTGGTCCTGAAGGGATCATCTGTCCTGGATTCCCGGTGTTTCCAGTTCCTATCTGTACCAGTGTACACCCTCTGGTCTAGCCGGGTTTGTAAGGTAGAATTGGGATCATGATAGTGGGGCGGAGGAAGCATTTAGGAACTAGAGGAAAGTTGTATGTTTCATCGTTGCTACCCTGCACCCTGCCTGGATGAGACTTTAACTTCTTATGGGAGCAGAAAGCCTCCCCCCACCCCCCCAGAGTGGCTGGTGGTTTTCAGGAAACCATCCGTTTATTCTACAAACCCTCGTGTACTGCCAGCAAGTGTTTCTCATTAGTCAAAATGGCTACCGGCTGGGAAAGTGTGGCCTCCACCTGCAAGCACGTCCCCACTCTCAAGGAAAGCCAAGCCAAGGGCAGATTCTCCACAGCCAACCTGCCCAGTGCCATCTTGGGTCGGGCAACTCATGACCTTTTCTGAGAACCCAGAAAGGGTTTCTGGGCCACCAATTAGGAGCCAACATCCCGGCCAGGTTATTTTCCAGATTGGGAGCTGGGGAAGGTGCCTGGCGTGTCACCTGTGTGATTGTGTAATGCTACTGGAAGGGGCCTCTCTCCCCCCTCAAGGAGGCAGAGGGAAGCGACAGCCGGGGCCGCCAGGCAAACATGCATGGCAACTGTGGGCACATTTTGGATTCCGTGAATTTCGAGCAGGGAGCTGTGGGCACAAAACCAGCGCACTTTTTCCTGACAAACTGTTCGGATGGACTGGGTACCATGGTCTCAGCCCCAGGCGGCCTGCGGGTACAGAAACAGAGAGCCACGTGATTGGGAGGGGGCTAGTTTTAGGGTCGTGGGAACTAGGGTCCTCACCATACCGAAGAGGGGAGGAATGCCTGCCTGAAAGACAGTGCCCCCGCCCCATCATCAGCTTCCTATTCTCGGTCCCCAGCTCCAGTGCCTCCACTCTGAAATCGCTTCTTCCAGAAATACTGCCTTGGAAGAGCATTCTCCTCCAGCTCTCTGCCTTGCTCACTCGCTCTCCTCCATCAGCGTTTCCTGTCCCCTCACCTTCAGAAACAGCCCCGGGAACTTTTCAGCCAAAAGCAGCCATGTGGAGCTTGAGTTGTTTCAGATTTACACAAGCCCTCTGCTAACATCCTGTCGGGTGCTAAAATCCTGCAGCTGTCTGCCAGGACCACCCGGCTGGCCGTGAACCCCATCTGACAAAATGATACTGCTGGCTTCCAGAACCCATCACGCAGTTATTCTTGGATAAAAGGTAAAGCAAATAGCAGTCAACTGCTCGCCGCTGCAGGAACAAAGACCAGCTAGCCATTCATCAAAGCCCCGGACAAGCGGTTTGCTTTAAGCACAGACTCCTCTCCCATTACGGCTTTAAACGATAACACGATATTATATCAGAAATGACAAATGGCATTTGGGGGGTGTGTGTCGTGGGGGGACGGCGAACCTATACACAATCGATAGCTGCTCCGAACAGAGAACCACTCTGAACCGATCGACAGAGGGGACAGGGATTCTCAGAACGCTGCAAGCGTCTCACGGTGTTGCTTGGGCGCTTGTCACCCGGGTTCATTTGGGCATGACATTTTTCTCTTTCCCCCACTGGCACCCGGGAGCACCCCCGACGTGAGGGGAGTGTCAACCCATTACCGCTGTCCTTGTATCTGTGCTATATTGGATTCCAAGAGGCTCGGGCCAAGGAAATTGATTAGGTAGCTCTGGACGCAGCTTAAAACTCATTTTAGCTACATGCACACAAAGGCAGGGTCCTCCCTGAGAACTACAAGGCTCGGTGAAAAATAGCCCAAGTGTAAATCAGGAGATGGTGCCCCTGGGGTTTCTCTCAATCTGGCCCCCAAGATGGTTGCACAAAACCCTACTGTCTCTGCCCATGTCTCTTTCCACACCGCCCCCTCCTCCCAGGCCCCCTGAGGAGACAGGCTTTCATGTTGAGATTGCTAAGAAGTGACCCTTGGCCAGGTGATGGATGAGGGAAGACCATGGAGCTGGGGGCGGCTTCCCTCCATTCCTCCCTCCCTCCCTCCACCAGGTGCTTGCATTCAGCTGGATGCCAGAAAGAACGGGACTTAAAAGTGGGAGCAAGAGTTCCTACACAGAGACGGGTGTCAGGGAGGGTGAGTGGTGGGGTGAATGCTGGCAGGCATATGAAGAGAACCCCCCCATTCCAGAACAGGCCTGTTCTGCTTTGATACCCAGCACCCCCAAACAGCACAGGTTGTAAAGACGGAAACATCGGACCCCTGGGAAACCCAGAGACGAATGAGAGCATGTATGTGGAATTCTCTTCTCCAAACTGGCTGCGCGACCAGCTTAGGCTCTTCAGACCCTCAGATGAATGCCTGCAGACCTTCATCAAAGACCCGCCTTCCCAGAAATCCAAGCAGAGGGCTTGCTGTCTCAGTATGCTTGTGCTCAGGGTTTGACGTCTAGATTATAATAGACAGTGCTTTAAAGCAATGCCGATCTTCAGCTAATTTTGGAAATCAGTGCCTTCCCCCAGTGGTATGTGCTCAATGTTTAACACTGGGCTTCAGGAAGAAAGCAAAAGAAGGAAAGAACGCTAAGCAGTCATTTGTAGCCTTCACCAATTGCCATGGTGTAAATACTCCCACTGGGGCCATTTCCAAGCAACAACTGAACAAAGAGTTGGAAGAAAACACACAACCAGCCCTTGCTAGCCAGGGAAGTCCGTTCCAGCACACCCCCAGCTTCACATCAAGGGTAAACTTGAATCCGTTCCAGCACACCCCCAGCTTCACATCAAGGGTAAACTTGAATGAAGTCCCTCAGGGGACCTGCTGGAGGCGGGAGGATTAAACGATGCTCCCAGGGGAGAAAGGTTGACCTCAAGAGCATGTGACAAGACAGTTGAGGAAAGTGTCCCTCACTTGTATGTTGGGAAACCGCACCCAAGTGACAGGTTCTAGGATGGCGCCATCCCTGGTAATAGTTGCCCGGGACCATTGTTTCCCTTGAGAGCTAAGGGAAAGGACTTAGAGTTGAGAGTCAATGTGACGATTGAACTTTGATGATAGATGTAGAAAAATACCATTTAGAAGCCCTAATTAAATTACTGATTCAGGCAAGGGATTACTAATTAGTATGAAGACCATTAAGTGAAAGGTTAATGGGGAAGTGGACATCCATTTAGCAAGACAATACTGCCATCAAGATGGTTTTCTGGTCACAAAGGGGTAACCATACCTGGGTGGAGGGAATGGATCAGACAGCGGCCTGGTAGTCAACTACCTCTGGAGTGCAATAGCGTGCACGGCCTGCTTTGTTCTACCCAAGAGGTCCCACTTGAACCAGCGGGTCTGAGGCTTCCCTTCTCTAGGCGCCGGAGGCACACGCTGAATGGCAGTGAGAAGGTCCCACAGGAATCCAGCAGGAGGGTGCTCTTCAGAACCACTGCTCAGAGGCGTCTGTGAGTAAGAGCCCCCCCTCAGAAAAGGGGCTGCGTCACAAAGAGGTTACAGGACAAGAGTAGCCTAGTTTGGCCTTGGAGTGAGTAATCTTTTGACCAAACTGTCCCCCCCAAAAAGGGACAAAGACTTGGGCATATGGTCTGGGTATTAAAGAAGATAAAAATGGATCCAAGTGCAAGACCGATGGTGCTTATTACCCAGCAGCAAAGCCCGTTATGGCCTGATTTTATTTAAATACAAATACAGCGCCCGGCCCCATCACAGACACACGGGAATCTGGCCGTGGATGAACTAGAATGCCAACAGAGGCATTTCTCATGGTGGGTGAGCCACCCCACGTGTTTATTGTCTTATGCCTGCACGTCTCTGTGTTCTAAGGTTGTGCACCTGCTCTGCTTTTCTCGTTTTTAAAGGAAGGTGGCTTTCTCACAAGAGAATAGAACGCTTGGGGAAGTGGTCACTGACCTCTGGGGGTGAGGAGGGGGGTGGAGAGGAAGTTAGCACAGACATATCTTAAAACCCTTCAAGGGTAAGCCAGCCCTCCCTCTCAGAAACCTGGGTTGTCTCTCCTTTGGTTACCACGGTGGACCCCGAAACACAGGGTTGATCACGGCACACAGTAGCTGCTCAGGAACTCTTTGCTGACTGAATACTAAGACACTGGGCACTTGAGATGGTGTGAGGCAATGGGAGCCCCGGGGGGAAGATAATGTGTTTGATAGCACTTGTGCCATCTCATCCCCTGAGCAACCTGGAAGCAGAAAGGTGGGGAGACAGCAAGACAGAGCCAGAGGTTTCCAAGGTGAAGAGCAAGAGGAGGCTGCGATGACATGGACTTGGCCTTCCCTGACTCTAGACAGTGTCTTGGGCAGTTGTCCTCTTGCCAGAAAGACCTTCCAGTGCCCAGACTGGCCACTCTCCCTCCCCCCAGCCTGAGGGAGACGGACAAGCCAGCATGTGGCTCTTTTGGCACCTCCTTGTTCTCTCGAATGGTTGACATGTTCCGTGGACACCGAGCCCTCTGCCTTGTGAATTTTATTTTAAGTCCCTCCTGAAAGATAATACCTTGTTTGCACTGCCTCAGGACACGAGCCAGTGACAGTGGCTTCAACGCCAGGAAGTGGGGTCCCCCACAGGTGAGACGCGGATCAGCAGCGTGTCTCACGTTGCGATGACTTGTAGGCACTGGGAGGGAATCCTTTTTCTGGCTTGGCGATAGGAGTGAGCGGGCAGAGGAGGGGCGTGCGTGCGTGCGTGTGTGTGTGTGTGTGTGTGTGTGTGTGTTCGTGTGTGTTCATACACAGCCGAGGGCCTTGAACCCTATCAAGACGAACCTCCTACAATTGGAAGGAAGCACTTGGCAAATGTCCCTAATCCCTGGGGATACGTGGCGTTAGACTTCAACGTCTCTGTGGGTGTCACGGTAGGCAGAGGGAGTGGGCACAGACTGACGGTAGGTTGACTTCAGGAAACCCCCTTGACTCAAAGAAGGGCAAGACTCAGCCCTGTTGGTGGGACTCGGGTTAACCCCCCTTCTGCTTTTCAAATCCACCTTGACTTCAGAGGGGCCCTTGCACACAGGGAGACCCCGCTGCGGACAGGGAAACACGCATCTCTGGAAGCTTCCGCACAACATGCGTTGAGCTCTTTCTCGTGACCACAGGGCATGGGCATGGAGGACTGGGCGAGCACCCTGCTTGTGCACGTCCCTCAGTTACTGTGCCCTGGGTGGCACTGAACAATGAGTGTCCAACTCACTGCTCAGGCAGCTTTTTCTTACGATGCCAAGTTCAACCAACAGCAGGTGGAACAGCCCGCTCGTCACGTCCCAACTTAGCGAGGTAGAGAAAAGCCCAAGATCACCCGCCGAGTTTCAGGAAACGACAGCTCATGGTCAGCTTTTGAGGCGTCTGGCACATTGAACACACAAAGGTTCTATCCCTCTCCAAAGAATAAAAAAAAGAGAGAGAGAGAATTGGGAAGGTGGGGGGCTTAAAGCAGCCAAGGAAACTCCATGGCGCACTGGTTAAGTGCTTGCCTGCTAACTGAAAGGTCAGTGCTTCGCACCCACCAGTTGCTCTCTGGGAGAAAGGAGTGCCAGTCTGCTGCAGTACAGATGACAGCCATGCAAGCCCAATGGGGACAGTTCTACTCCATCCTACAGGGTTACGACGAGTCAGCATCAACTTGACAGGAAAGGCTTAAACACAACAACACCCAAACTAAACGAAACCATCAGGGAACAAAGATTTACAGAAGTCCCCCTCCGGTGCAGGTAGTTGCCGACTTAGGATGTGTGTGAATTACAGTCATCTAGTTTGTTTTGTTTCGTTCATCGACTGGTTAGTAATGCGCCCTGCCTACACTGTCGCAGCATGACATTGGATGGTGCCATTCTTCACAGATGCTCATCGCAGAGGTTCAAAGGTCAGATTTATAAATTTGCTGGTGATAAAAGGCAAACATGATGGGGAGGAGGGGAAGCAGAATAAGAAGTGCCTGGCCAACATCAGAACCAACTTGGATCAGAACCCCGTCTTAAGGTGAGGACGTCCCATAGTTCATGCGGATTTGATCACTGCTTATTCTGAGACCGTTCACGCCAAAGGGAATGGAGGGGAGCCTGAGGCGAGCAGAAGGAAGGAGCGCAATGTGGGCCATTTACGTTTATTGTAATCAAAGCAAGCCTTCACTTAATCAGTCTAGTCAAATGTTCACTTAATCTAACACCATAAAGCATTTAGCGAGCTCTTTGCACCATCTGGTTAACTCCTGCCAAGGAGGAACCCCACGAGGGCTGGCATTGCCTGCCTGTGGCTTCTGCATGGTGGGGGGACTTAGCCCCTGTTTGTTCAATGAATGCACAAGTGGGTAAATAAGCAATGAATAAACGAAGCCCCTGAAACAGTGCTGGTGCCAGAGAGGTTCTTAGTAAGTCGTGAAGGAGGAAGGAAGGGAGGGAGGGAGGGAGTGCAAGGAGACCACACACAGACTCGGGCAAGCAGGTTCACTGACCCACTGGAGACTGCTTGGTAGCCTAGTGTCCTAAGGCCACCTAAATTCTTGTGTGATGGCCATGGCTTCAACACCTGCTTCATTGATCCTAGTGCTTTTTATTTTAACCCTTTCAGAAACCAAATCATCTGCTAAGGATACTTTGTTGAAGCCATGGATACTTTGTTTTCAGTCATGGAAAGCCTTTTGAAGGGAATGAAAAAAATCTTTCTTGAGGTAATATAGATATATTATTAACTCACTGCCAGCCAATCAATTCTGACTCACTGTAACCCTGTAGGACAGAGTGGAACTGTCCCTGTGGGTTTCCACGGCTGTAAATTTCTATGAGAGCAGAAAGCCTCATGTTTTTCTAAGGTGCAATTGGTAGTTTCGAACTGCTAGGGATCCTAGTGGGGAACAAGTGTCCTGAGAGGTCTCGTGCTGGGTTTGGTGGGATGAGGCCCTGTGTTCATTTTCATGAAATTATACAGGCACAGGCTCCCACTAGATGGCAGCATGTACTAAAAGTGGGACACCCACTTCCCACTACACTCCAGAGGCTAAAAACATTGGTGGGTGCTATGTGTCCCACAGACCCTAAACCATGCCCTGTTAAGGTCAGTCTTTATGTTCAGTGACACTTTCTGTCTTAGGGGAGCTATCTGTTTCTAAGTCAAAGAAGCGAACCTCAGTCCGCAGGACTTCTGATTGATAGAGGTTCAGTTCTACCTCTGTAATTCTCTCTTTCCAACGTGAATGGTCTGAAGGATACCCTGAGCTGCAATTTATCTCCTCTGATCTGTTGGAAAGAGGATTCATCTTCCTTCCAGGTGCTGAGTGAATGTGCATAGAGCAATGATTCTGTCTCAGGCAGACTTCCTGGAACTGAGGGAGGTTGGTGAAAAAGAACAGCACAGCCCCCATCAACAGTCTTGTTGGAAAGGTGGGCAACAAACAAGGGGGGCCCCGAACAGTATCATTTCAGAGAAGGAGCAAATCTATGAAGATAATAAAAGGGGAGCGGGTGGGGTAGGCAATGGCGGGGAGGAAGAAGGACCCAGAAACCCCAGTGGCACAGCAGCTCAGTGCCTGGCTGCCAACTGAAAGGTCCGTGGTTCAAATGCACGGGTGGCTCTGCAGGAAAAAGACTTGTTTTATCTGTTCTTGAGATTAGACCCCGTTGTCATCAATTTGATTGCAACTCATAGTAGCCCTTTAGAGCAGAGGAAAATGACACCTGTATGGGTTTCCTAATCTTTTCAGAAGTAGATTGCTGTATCTTCCAGTGGCTGGTGAGTTCGAACTGATGACTTTTCTGTTACCAGTTCAATGCTCCATCAGAGTGTCCCCAGGGCCACTCTGTTTAGATGACAGCCTGGGAAGCCCCCATGGGGGCAGTTCTGCTGTGTCACCTGGGCTCATTGTGGATCAGTACTGACCCGACAGCACAGAAGTGCAGTGGCAGCAGCAGAGTGAGAAAGGAGGGTCTTCTGCTAGGGAGGATCTCTGTGAGGGCTGACAGTTGAACAAAGGCCGGGGGTTGGCAGAATCAGATGCAGTAGGAAGGAGCTTTGAGCTGGGGGGTTTTTCAGAGAGAGGTGGCTTCAGAGAGTAAGGTGGGGTGGAGCGGGGCAGAAAGTAAGGCAGGATGGGCAGCATGGGTCAGCTCATGCAGTAAATACCCTGGTACCTGTCTGGGCTTTAGGTCAAGACAAGGAGCAGCAGTCCCTGGGGAATTTGAATAGCAAATGATGGGATCAGACTTACGTTTTCTCCAAGAGCAGAGCTCTGGTTCTTGGAAGCCACATGTGGGGTACACAAGGGCACCCCTGGTCCCTAACCAAAGGTACTTCAGCAGGCAGTGGAGAGAAGGCCCTTCCTGCATGTACTGGGAGGACACCCAGCCAATGAGCACAATGGAGTGAGCACAGTGGAGCCCAAATCTGCATCGGCTGCCCGGGTGGGATCTGAGCAGAAAGCCGCTGCTCCCGAATGCTTCAGCAGGCTCGTTTGCAGAACCTGATTGGAACTCGGCTTGGCCCACAGCGCAGCGACTTGCCTAACCATGTCTCGGTTCCTTTTACTTCTTGGGGTACATTCTAGACAAGGCAAAGCGGCCCCTCTCCTCCATCCCCAGGGAACATGCCATCATTCTTAAAATTAGAACAAAGTTTTGAATGAAGTCAGAAACTCTACCCAAATGCAACCCTCCCCCCAAACAAACCAACCCCCCACCCCATGTAATGAAAGACGGCACTTGGTAATGCGCTCTTTCTGAGAACGTGCTAACAAGATACAGCACGCGGTTCTGTCAGCAGGCACAGTGGAGGGTCCAACGCTCTCCCCCTTCCCCCTCTCACTCTCAATCCATCTTTTATTCTAACGCTTGTGAAGCGAGTGCGGTAATTAATGGGAGGCGGTACACCAGGCGGTGCATCATCTTCCCAAACAGATCAGGAGTCGATGGTGGCACAGTTAGCTCCTGCTTCTATAAGGTGCGCGTGGCGGGCGCGAGGTGCGTTTTCCTTTCAGACGCCGGTTATAGTACAGTTAGTCTGAGCATCATGTGACATTACAGTTGCTAGGGTAACTCTTTTCTTTCTTCCTTTTTTTTTAAAAAAAGAGAACAACGGAGTAAATAAGCATGTAAATCAACTTTGGTGCTATGTAAATTTGAGTGAATCTTTTATCGTTACCTTGACGATAAAAAACAAAACGAAACAACCCCACCCCGCTGGCATTTACCTTTCCTGGCCCCCGACATGGACATGATTTGGTTTGAACTTCCTGAGGGTAAGCCCCGAGTGGGGAGTGCCAAAGGCTCTGGAGCTAGATGGGGAGCCGTGCCCTTTCAGGAGCTGTGTCCCAGCAGGAGGGAAGCTTGTACAATGGCGGTGGTGAAGGGTGGCATGGGTCCGATCTCACTTGGAGGGACCATGCGGTGGAGGAGAAGGGTTCACATGCAGACTGCCACATCTAGCTGCGTGGGGTTCACATGCAGACTGCCACATCTTGCTGCGTGGGGTCCACATGCAGACTGCCACGTCTTGCTATGTGGGGTCCACATGCAGACTGCCACGTCTTGCTGCGTGGGGTCCACATGCAGACTGCCACGTCTTGCTGCGTGGGGTCCACATGCAGACTGCCACGTCTTGCTGCATGGGGTCCAACCTCCAGCCTTTCAGTGAGCTGGTGGGCACGCTTCGCTGTGGAGGACCACGGCTCCTTTGTAAACAGGGCACAGAAGAACCCCAAGAGAGACAAGAGAGCCCTGAGAGCGGGCTCACCAGCAGGAGGTAGGTCGTTTGCTCGGAGACCTCCTGGTGAAAGCCTTTGACAACCTTGTCCTTCATGTCTGCCCGTCATCCCCCAGTCCGTGTCTCTCCTATGACTTGCTGGGCTCTTTGGCATCACAGGGCTTCAGGCAAACCTGCAAAGTCGCTCACATATGGCCTGCGACCTGAAAACTCTTGGCACAGACAGGCGATGGAGCCACCACGGTGTCCCAATGGCGAGGAGTGAAGCCCGGCAAAGATTTCTATGTGTCCCTGCCCTTCCTGTCCAAACTCACTGCCATCAAGCTGATTCTGACTCCCTGCAGCCCTATAGGACCGGGTAGAACTGCCCCTGTGGGCTTGAGACTGGCCTCTCTATGAGAGTAGCAAGCCTCTCTTTTCTCCCTCTGAGCGGCTGGTAGATTTGAACTGCTGAACTTGGGGTCAGCAGCCCCACACAGAACCACCATATGCCCAGTTCTCATTTGATAGCTGAGTCTGGGAACAGAGACCAGGGCTAGAAGTGATGTAAGTAGACTTCTGAGAATGACGTGGAAGAGGCAAGAAGCAGAGAAAGGGAATGAAAAAGACATTGGAACGGAAATGACATTGGGAGCAAAGGGGTGCTCTGGTGATCCAAAGCACCGGTGTTTCCTCCATCAGTGGTGGGACTGAGATCAGCGGAGAGAGACGTGGGGCTCTGATGAGGACGGACCAGACTCGCTGGCTGGCAGGGCTCAAACCCTCCTAGCCTCCCCAAAAGCCCATCTTAAAAGCAGAGCGTATGTTTCTAATGGCTGGATGGTTTGGGCAGCAAGGCAAAGGACCTCCGATCTCAAACGACTGTCCTCCAAGAGCCCCGGGGTTCCGACTTCCATTGGACATAGGGGAAAAGGAACAGGCCATGGAAATCTCAATGAGTAGCATGGTTTGCCGTCCTCATTCGGTCCCTGGGTGTTGCCACGACTTGGAAGTATCAGAAACATCACAGCCAGGGTCCTTGGGCAGTATCATCTCAGAAAGCGAGCCTGATGACCTAAGGGTGACCATAGCCTTAGTGGGAGGACGGGGCTTCATTAAGCCTCATAAAACAGGATTGCGTTTCTGTCCCTCTGATTTGATTTGCCCCCACCCCCAAAAACGTGGGCAGCCATTTGCAATTTAAGGATCTGTTTGATATGCTCCAATCTCTCCCCTGCTTCTCAGGACCACTCGGAGCCCCAACAAAGCTGGTGCTAAGTCTATGTTTGTGAGGAGCCTCCGACGAGCCAGAAGCCATCAGAACCAAGAGCTAGAAGAAACAAAGTGGTGACAGTGGTGAGGGCGAAGATGCCTGAATGCAATTCGGGCCACTGCTCCTGGGAGAGGCCATCTGAGAAATGGACAGCTAATCCCAGATTCACCAGGGGCTGAATCGCCACTCTGTGCACACGCTAGTCCAGCCGGTGAGCAGCAAGCTGCAAAAGATGACCAAGTCGTCTCAGGGAGCTGGGGTGGCCAGGTGAAGTCTGTGCCTCCCCCAGTCTGCCCCCCCAGATGACTTCTAGATGACAAGGCCCTTCTACTCTGTAGGGGGACAGCAGGTTAGCTGAGAAATGCAAGGTAATAGAGGTGACTTTATGGAAGTTATCCGGGTCATGTATCCAGTAGGATGTATCAAGGAGAGCTTTAACAGAGGAGCGGTGATGTATATAAAATCTGACTTTCAGTAGGTCATGGGACGATGACAGCTATTAGGAGGCTGGCCACTTCGAAACAACAGAGGTTATCATTGCTGGGGAGCGCTTCTTCCAGGATGGGCCAGGCACTGTGCAAAAGCCCCAAATGATGGGGCAGGCACCTTTACCCCTATTCTATAGATGAGGAGGTGGAGGCCTATACATACATGTCTGCATGTATAGTGGAGGGGCAGCGAAAGAGAAGAGGACCCTCCATGAGCTAGATGGACACAGCATTGGCAACGGTGGGGCACAAGCAGAACAACGATGGCGAGGGAGGCGGAGGGCCAAGTGATGCTTCTTTCTGTTGGCCACAGGGTTGCTAGGCGTTGGAACGGGCTCCCTGGCCCCTAACAAGAAAACAACATGGCTTCCAAAGACAAGAAGGAAGGAAGGAAGGAAGGAAGGACCCCAAACTCAAGTCTTCTTCCCTCCAGCGGATTCTGAGTCATGGAGACCTCCTTCCTGACAGAGTGGAACTGCTCCCTAGGGCTTCCTTGGTTGTCATCTTTCTGGACACATGTCTCCAAGCTTCTCTTCCTCGGTGCAGCTGGGTGCACCTTTAGGCTACTGAGCAGTCTAGCGGTAATGGTCCACACTACCCAGGAAACCTCATATAGAAACACCCTTCGAAGGAAGAGCTTGATGGTGCTGGCCAAGCGTCTCGACGATGTCATGGACTGCCGGAAGAACAAACATCTATCTGTCTTTGAAGAAGGGCAACTAGACTGCTCCTTAGATGTCAGGATGGTGGGACTTCTTTGTCTCACATATTTGGGGCGTGTTATCAGGAGGGAGCCGTCTGGGTCGAAGGGGTCTGTGCTTGAAATAGTAGAGGGCCAGTGAAAAGAAGGGGGATCGTCCATCAGATGGGTCAGCCACAGGCTAAGGCCCAACAGGGACTGTGGGGATGGCACAGGATGGAGCGGCATTCCCTTCTGCTGCACAAAGGCACCAAATAACAACAGCAACGAATACACGCACCATGTTGAGAAAACACAGTCGATTCAATCCAGAGTCTTCCGTCACCCTTGACTGAAGCCCTGTGAAGTAATTAAGAACCTGTGTAGTGGTGGTGTCCCCTCCACCCCCACAGCCCCCTGCAGTAATGTTGTTACATGAAAGATGCATGAGCTTGGAAGGAGTTCTCCGTAGAGTCTCACTTGGGTTTTCATCACAGGCATGCTCCCTAGCAACCCCCAATTAAGATGCTCTGATGAACCTGCCGGCCGGCTTTGGGCACTGGGGAACAGGTCGAATGGAGCTCGGTAGCCACCTTCTCCCACAAGGCTTCTCCATCTGCCCCACTGACACCTGCTGGCTGCAGGCGTCCAAGGCCTTTCTGCAGGTGAGGGAGGGCAGGAGGCTGCCAGTCAAAGGCAGATGCTTTGAGATCTTTTGAGAGAAGCTAAAAATATGAGGGGAGGGGGCAGGTGGAAGAAAGAGGAGGAAAAAAGATAAAAGGAAAGAAAGTGGATAGATAATGGAAGAGAAGGTGAGAGGAGGGGTGGAGCGAGATAAAGATGGGGTGGAGAAGATGGCAGTATAAATAAAGAACGGGACCTCTTGGGTGCAGATTGCACACGTGGTATCAAGTCTCTCGAGAGCAGGAGAATAAGGGGGGCATTGAACTCTGCCGATGCGCATCATTAAACTACGTTCTGCGCACAGTGGCCCACCTGACAAAGAACTACCCCACTGGGTGTTCATGGTTGCCATCTTCACAGAAACACATCGCCACCCATTTGATTAGCAGCCAAAGGAGTTGCTGAGCTGAGAGGGAGGGAACTGCCGTGCTTGGTGAGCAGCCCGCGCTTCACTGATGTATCACCACTGCTCCTGTCCCTGTTCCTGACCCCCAGCGCCCGTGGCTTGCCTTCAAGACCATGCTGACTCCCAGTCACCCTTTAGTACAGAGTAAACTCCCCCCTAGGGTTCCCAAGGCGGCCATGTTTAAGGAAGGAGACTGCTCCCCATCTTCCTCCTAAAGAGCGGCTGGTGGGTTTCATCACTGATCTTTCAGAGATCAGCGGGGCAATTCACCACTGTGTCGCCAGCATCTCAACTCCTTTTGGTGAATATCAAATACCGCAATGAAAGGTGTGCGCTGTGCTGGTGTGCTTCCTAATACTTGGGATTTGCTGGTGCTGTCTGGTCTCTTAAGTCTTGTACATCCCAGGTCTCACTGCCGAAGTCTAGTTATCCGGAGAGTAGCTGGCTCTGTGGGAGTCATTCCAACCAAGGCACTGAAGGTGAGGGGGACTCAGTCTCAGGATACTCTTGATCCAAGGTCCAGGTGCCACAGATACGAATTCAAAGACACCCACACAATGCCTCACTCAGACACCATTCTCTGACTTACTGCCTGGCCTGGGACAGCAGCCCCCTTCGCCCTCTTGCCCCACCCCACCCCCGTGCTTCCGTTGTCATTATGAAACAGGGAGATCCAGGGGGGCCTGACTCCCCTCCCAAGGCTTTGGTGAGAATCAGATGTAACACTGAGCTTGTGCCTTCCAGGGCACAAATCCTGGCTCTGCCTCCTCCTCGCTGCGATGCTCTAGCAAGGGGCTCACGGCTCTGGCTCTTTGTGCTCCACACCATGCCCCCTGTCCCACCCCCTGTTAATTAGAGAGGAAGTTGGTGCTGACCTCACAGAGGATGAAGGCCCATCATTCAAACCTAAGACCCCAAGCTCAAAAACAAACCCAACCCACTGCTATGGAGGTAGTCACCTCTGATTCACGGCGTTTCTGAGACCGTACATCTTTAATACAGCCAATGCCCTCCTCTTTTTTTCACGGAGCAGCTGGTGGGCTTGAACCGCCGACCTTGTGGTTAGCAGGCCACGCTGACCCTGCAGGGTACAGACCCCATAGAAATAGTTGTTGAATATGTTAGGAGAAAACGCCTTTTCTTTTCTCTCTTCCTTCTTCTTCATCTGTCCACAGAGCAGCCTGCGTTGAGTGGGCATGAGCTAACAAGTCAGGTACCTTGGCGACACCACAGTTAAGCTTCACAGTTAAGCGCTCAGCTGTTAACCGTTCAGTGGTTCAAATCCCCACAGCGATTCTGTAGGAGAAAGACCTGGTGCTCTGTTTCTGTAATGAAGACAGCTGATGAGACCCCAAGGGAATGTTCTGCTGGATCACAAGGGGGTCCCTGTGAGAAAAGCAACTGAATAGTACCCAACAGCATGTGAAAACTGCCTGCAGTCTCTCTGTCTGCCATTGACTCATTGACGAGTGGGCACCAACTCATAGTGAGCCTTTAGGGCAGGCTAGACCTGCTTCTGTGAGTTTCCAAGACGGTGACTCTTTAGGGGAGTAGAAAGTCCTGTCTTTCCCTGTCAGAGAGGCTGCTGTTTTCAAACTTCCAACCTTGCAGGTCACAGCCCTACCCATAACCACTACACCACCAGGGCTGACAGACTAGTTGCCTTTGTTGTTTCCTTTGAATCTGTTACACCCGAATCCACAAAGGAGCTGCCGCAAGACTGTTTCCAGTACCAGGGCTGAAGCAAGACTTGTCAGATTAAAGAGGAAGCCCCAAAGGGCTAGGGGTGGGGCTGGAGGGGCTCATGCAAATGTTTTAATTAGTTGATTGCACGGAGTATATACTTGGAACGGAACTGGAAGAAGCCTCTACGTCCCGCCCTAGATCTCTTGAGACTTTCACAGTTGAATTCACTAAAAATGACCCACATTGGTCTGGTTCGGCGGTTAACTTGGGAGTTGTCTCTTCATCTCTGAATGACCACCTCCTTCAGGAGGAGGCAGACAAGGGAGGAGACACAGACTTATCCAGACAGATCGAAATGCGCATGACCAGACCGATTCTCCCAGCAAGTTAGCATAATTTCTAAAGCTTTCTATCTTTGTGGTCTTTCTCTGTCCCCCACCACCTTATTTATTCATACGAGGCAGGATGACTTATTAATCTAATACACATGTCTTCCTTAGATTGCAATTTTCATCTGGGGGGTGGGGTGGGTGGGGCTTCCCACATTAATGACGGTATCATTTGTGGTGACGGTACTTTTCTTCCTTTGTTTTCTAAAGAGAAGTGATAGTCCTAATAATAATTTTTAAAAAGGCGGCAGACTTTTGTCTCCATGTCAAAAATCTATCAGCAAACAAACAAGGGCAGCAGGCATTGCAATCCCACGTTCGATCCTGAGGAAAACCAACAAAATGAGTTTTATTATATGGAGGACAGATAGCTCATGTGTCTATCGCTCAGAATCAATTAATTTAAAGTAATGATTTGTACAAACACCCTCACAAAATTTTTAAAGGGTATTAAACACCCTGTTTTATAAACATAACACTTAATTTAGGGAGGGGAGGAAAAAAAACATTTAGAAGGTAATGCATTTAGGATAAGTGCACAACACATGAAAATAATAAATGAAATTTTCCCAGTTTAGAAAATGAATGTAATTAATTAACATTTAAATTACATTTTTAATTGCAATCATGCCCTCCCAGGGGACTCATAAGGGACCATAATTGCAATTAAAAGCATGTGGATTAGATAATAAAACAATGCACACTGTCTGAAATGTGCGATTTAAAATGGAAAACAGACATTGTTATCGGCACATCTAACTTAATTGTAGCCATAAAGCAAATGTGCTGTACAAAATAAAATTCACATACGGGAACATTTAATTCTGGAGTCTCTTAAAGGGGACACGCTTGAGAGCACATTTTATGACAGGTTTTGTTGGAAAAAGCCCTTTAAGGCTTTCGGATCGAGGGCTGGTGCCTTAATGTTTTTGCATTAATAAAAGCAAAGCTGAATGTTCCTATTAAAACACACAGAGACATTTAAGTAAGAGATGAAGCTCAATGTCTAAATTTAAACTGCAGAGCATAATTCTATTAGCTGGACAGACTGGAAGGCTAGGAAAATTTGAAGCTACCTTTTCTTGTTTTTTCCCTTTTAAACTTTTTTTCTTTTTTAATTGTTGTTGTTTTAATTGTCTTTCCCTCCTTTGGAGCAGATCCTCCTCAGAGTTGCAGGGATTTGAGCCTGCAGCAAAGGAAACAGCGAGGTGTGCACCCGATGTGGCTCCGGCCAGGACAAGATCCCGCCCTGTCCTGTCATTCTGATCCCCCTACAGCCCCCGCTCTGAGGAAGCCAAGCCTATGCCTGCCTCTGTTGTTTTGAATTGATGGTGCTGTGGCTGGGAGACTAGACCCTGGAGGGCAGCCACCACCTCAGCAATGTCTACACCTACACTCTGTGACCTTGAGGCTGCCCTTCTTCGAGTGGGGCACCCATTCTCACCTTCCTTCATTGAGGTGTTCCCCCCCCCCCCTTCCTCTACGTTTCCCTCTAATCTCCTGAGCTGCTGTGCTCAGTTTAATCCCACGTAGATAGTTCTTTACAGAGCCCGGTGCTCAAGGCAGACATTCTTTACCAATTAAGCAGAAACAATTGTTTGGTTTACCAAAGACTTTAGGGCATATTCCTGGGTAAAAGTTTAAGATCTCCTGCCAGATCACCCTGGTCTTGGATACCTGTGCTTTTTGACTCTATAAAATCTGATTTTAGTAGGATTGATCTCACCATTATCTGATAAGGACCCCCCCTCCCCTGCCACCTTGCATCACAAATATCCTTCCCCTTAACCACGGTGGTGGTTTCGAACTGCTGACATTGCAATCAGCAGCCCAACTCATGACCCACTACGCTTCCAGGACATACAGTCTTGGAAGCTCACAGTCCTGTCCCATAGGGGCAGCAGTGAGCTTTTGAAATGAGTCAGAATTGACTTGATAACAATAGGTTTTGCGACTGTTTCAGAAACACTTTGGTTGTCAAGGCTTGGGGAAAGGGGTCCTACCTGTTGTCAAGTGGGTGACGGTCAGGGATGCTGCTAAACGCTACTACCTATGGGACAGCTTCCCAAGAAAGGATCTAGAACCATTGCTACCAGTCAGTTCTGACTCATACTGACCCTATAAAACATAGACTAGCACTGTCCTTAGGCGGTTTCCAAGACTGGAAATCTTGACGGGGTAGAAAGCCTCATCTTTTCCCCATAGAGTGGCGGGTGAGTTCAAACTGCTGAACTTTTGATTAGCAGCTGAGCACTTAACCACAGGGCCACTGGGCTCCAACAAAGGATTTGCTGGTCCCAAATGTCAAGAAAGTCAAGACGGAGAAGGACAGAACAAGAAGAGGAGGAGCCGGAGGAGGAAGAGGGGAGGGTAAATGGCCTGCCAGGAATCGAAGGCCAACTAGACCCTTCGTTTCCATCACTGGCTATGAGTGCAGGGCCTGAGCAAATCCACGGTGGTGACCGCGCCGTGTGTCCATTGAGGTCTAAAACACAGCACCAACTTTGAATAACACCAGCTCCAACACTGGCACAGGCCTGCTGCAAATGTGGACCTCAGCCTCCAAGGAGAAGGTCCAAGCTTTCAGCACCGAGTTTCAGTGGACGGAGCTGGCAGCCTTTTCCTTTCCGGCCTGGATGTCCATTTCATTTGCTTATTTATGAGAAACAGTGACTTTGTTTACAGTCTAAACGTTAGCATGAAATTGGAAGTGACAGAGCTCTCGAAAGGCAGGGTCATAGAAAGACAAAGGTCTAAGCTTTGGGGTTGGAGAGATCTCCATTCAAACCCTGCCTCTTCCTTCCCAAGCCGACTCTCTGAGCTTCCATGTTACAAGCTCATCCATTTTACACATTGACGTAATAGTGTTCTTACCATGTGCAGTGGCCTGAAGGTCAGGGAAAAAGTAGGCATGTATATGCAGAGGGACACACACTCTCACACACATATTCATAAATTCATTAAGTATCCGTTGTTGGGATTAGGTGCCGCTGAGGTGGCTGATTCGGACGCTGTGTGCAGCAGAATGAAACGCCGCGTATCCCGACCATCCTCACAATGGCTGTTATGTCAGAGTCCGCGGCTGCAGCCCCTGTGTTGATCCACCATGTGGAGCATCTTCCTCTTTTCCGCTGCCCTCGACTCCACAAGCATGCTGTCCTTTTCCAGGGACTGGTCTCTCCTGACCACATGTCCAGAGCACACCATCCCCCCTTTCAAAGAGCACTTTTCCAAGTATACTCATAATGATCATATTATATCATAGATACTATGATACGATATAATATAATAATATAATAAATATATAAGTATAATGTAATATATGAACATAATAAGGATCTCTGGTGTCCCCATATTTAAGTGCTTGGCTGATAACCAAGGTTGGTGGTTTGAGCTGCTTGGGAGAAAAGAGCTGGTGATCTCTCCGGTACAGATAGGAACTGAAAATACAGGGAACCCAGGGCGGATGAGCCCTACAGGACCAGTGGTGTGAGTGGCGAAACAGGGAGGGTAGAGGGAGAGTGGGTAGGAAAGAGGGAACCGATTACAAGGAACTATATGTGACTTCCTCCCTGGGGGACGGACAACAGAAAAGTGGGTGAAGGGGTACGTCGGACAGGGCAAGATATGACAAAATAACAATTTATAAACTATCAAGGGCTCACGAGGGAGGGGGAGCGGGGAGGGAGGGGAAAAATGAAGACCTAATGCCGGGGGGTTTAAGTGGAGAGGAAATGTTTTGAGAATGATGAGGGCAATGAATGTACAAATGCGCTTTACACAATTGATGTGTGTATGGATTGTGATAAGAGTTGTATGAGCCCCTAATAAAATGATAAAAAATAAAAATAAAGGTGACAACACATGCAGCGAACTCTGGGCCAGCTCTGCTCGGTCCTGTGGGGTCACTATGAGTCAGAATCGACCCGATGGAAGACAACTACCACACACACTATTTCTGCTGGGCATCCGTATATCTGTCATGATCTGTACCAGGACTTTCTGATACGTGATTTGCAAAGTCGATATACTACGCAATGAAAATGGGTGTGCACCCATGTGTGCACATGCTTAAGCAACCTACCAGTCCCTAGGGAAGTAGGACATTTTCTCAAGACTTGAGTTCTTGACAGTGTGGACAATTGGTCTAATTCTATCCCCCCCTTTGTCCATAAATCTGACCCAGGCCATGGGCATGTCTATCGCCTCACGTGCAGGTGAAAGTTGGACACCAAATCAGGAGGATTGAAGAAGAAATGGTGCACCTGAATGACGGTGTTGGCGAAGAACATTGAACGTACCCATGGACTGCCCAAGAACAAACAATCTTTCTCAGACGCAGCACAGTCAGAATGCCTTTTTGAGAAAAGATATGTGACAGTGTCCCACAGACTTTGGACATGTCACCAGGAGAGACCAGAAGGACCTTGTGCTTGCTTAAAGTGGAGGACCACACGAAAGAGAAGTCTCTCTACACGATGGGCTGACACAGGGGCTGACACAATGGCCCCAACCCTGGGAACAACCATGAGGACGGTGCAGGACTGGGTGGTGCGCAGGGTCCCTGTGGGTCAGAATGGAGTCACGACACCTAATAACAATAACAACTTGTAAACAAATACAATTTACTCCTACTAGCCACAGGGGGTGGGGGACAACTGTCAGTTCCTTTGGCATGTTTACGTTGGCACAAACACAAGTCCCAGCATCTCACAAGCTCATGCACTCAACAAGTTTCTAGGAGAGGCTCCTGTGTGCCAGGTACCATATTAGCCTTGGACAAACGAGTTGGAAAAGGAAGGTTTTAGGCAGAAGATGATAAAATCTGTAGAGTTGGTCCCAGGACAGGGGAAGCCAGTGGTGGGTTTAGGGAAGGCATTCAAACCAACAGATTCACAGTCTGTGAGAAATTTCTCTGGGGTATGACGTTCCTCTGGGTAGCTTGGAAACCAACCACAGTTGTGGCGATGGGGAGAAGCTAGTGGCTGATACAATTAGAGCGTGTGGCCTATAGCAGGGTTGGAAGCAACAGGTGAAATCAACTGGCCTGCCAGGTTTTATTTCCTAATGGAGGGCAACCAGGATCCCCTGGTGGCCTAGTGGGTTATGAGTTGGGCTGCTGATCACAAGGTCAACAGTTCAAAACCACCAGCCGTAAAGAGTGTCATCCTCAGATACCCACAGGGCCAGCTCTACCCTGTCCTGTAGGGTTATTAGGACTTGGAATGGCCTCGACGGGAGTGAGTACAGTCTTGGAATTGAGGTCAGCAGATGTGGAGATAAGACCATGTATGCCAAGAAGTGCTATATGTCTATCCATCGTGCTTATCTGGGACGAGGAAAAATGATGGATTCCTAAGGCTCATTTATAGATTTCTAAAATCAGAATATTATCTTTGGACACATTACCAGATGGGAACAGTCCCTGGAGAAGAACATCATTCTTGGTAAAGCAGAGGGTCAGGGAAAAAGAGGGGGAATTTCTGTGTGATGGATGGCACCGTGGCTGTAATAATGGGCTCCAGTGTTCGGCTGGGAGTAAGGATGGTGCCCGACTGGGCTGTGCTTGTTTTTCTGCTGCACGGAGCGTCGCTATGAGCGAGAGCCGACTCCACACCATCTCATACCAGCAGCAACAAAAGCAGACTAGGGGCCTCCGGTGGTGCAAATGGTTTTCACTCGTCTATTAACCCAGTGGTTGTTGGTTCACACCTACCCAGCTATCCTTGGGAAGGAAGGCCAGGTGATTTGCTCTCAAAGGCTGGAGCGGGCACGGTGCTACTTGGGGTACATGGGGTTGTTGTGAGTCAGAGTCAACTCAACAATAGATGGTTTACAAAAACCACAAACATCAGAACGGATTGGTGCAGGCCTTGGGGAGTTTTGTGATCTGCTACTGGGCAGCTTTGAGGGGGTTTGTGCTATCATAAACATGATTTATTTGTAATGCAGACCATTTGCAATGACAAATAATCAGGATGTGGACCGTTATTCAGCAAACTGAAAAATCTGGTATCAGGGCTCGTGGCAGAGGCAGTGTGGCTGTGTGTTTGCCCAATTCTGGTTGTTGATCTTTTCTCCACAGGAAACTACATTTCCCAGTTTCCCTTCAAGTACAATTGGGATCATGTGATCAGCATTCTGACCAATGGGATAAGAGGCAAAGAAATGCTGCCCCTCTTCCAGGCCTGTCCACCTGTTTTTTGGTGACATCAGGAGCCATGTGTTCTTGATGGTGTAGGTCCCCTGTTGGGAAGGTTGATTCTCCAATCACCATTAGAGAACACCTCCACCAGCCTTGGTGTTAACAAACCTCTGCGGTGTGAAATTACTGGGATGTTGGAATAATTTCTTTCAGCAACTGGCGTTTACCGTCTTAACTAATACAGGAGTATCTCACTCAACTCCCACTCACTGTGACCCTGTAGGGGGTTCTGAGAGGACGGTAACTCTCAGAATAGAAAGGAATAGAAAGCTCCACCTTTCTCCTGTAAAGGAACTGGTGGGTTTGAACTGGTGGGCTTCTTATTACAGGAATAAGGGGTGGGAACATCTTTCAGGGTATGCCATGGCGTTTATCCAAATTCCATCTATTTCCCCAATATTCACTATGAGTTTTCTAAGGTAAAGTCTTTCACGAGTCAGAGATGCTATCTTTCGATCTCGGGTTGATGTAGTTCGCTGTATTTGAACTTTTGGAGTGAAACCAGGGGAAGATTGCATCTTCTTTATAAAAGATTATTTGAATAAACCTGTGATTCCTCACAGTATGTTTGGCTTGCCAGGGATCATTGGGCACTGTTGGGAGACATTTTTGGCTGTCACAACTTGGGAGGTGTGGTGCTACTGTCATTGAGTGGTTAGAGACCAGGATGCAGCACGTCCCATCCTGCACCACCTCTCAAGGGTGCTAAGTCTGAGAAACCCTGACCCAGGCCAGTACAAAGTATGGCAGACTTTGGGGCGAAGAGTTACTTGGTTTCTGCACATGTTAACAAGCTCATGGTGTCCCAAAGGAGTGTCCAGCTGGATCCAGACGTGACCTTTGGTCACACCGTTCAGATGGCCCGCTCTCTGCCAGCCTGTGGCAATCTGTGTGCCAGAGGGCCAAGAGGAGTGCTCTGGGGACCTCTGGTCACCAGGGCATGGAGAAACCACCTGAAGGACTGAGCCGTGCACACACTCAACCCTACCTCCTTCATGCCAAGGTGGTGCTGCTGTCATTAGACTCAGAAGAAGCCACACTAGTGTCTGCCCTCGATCCAATCCAGCACACTCGTCCCTTTGGGAGCTATGGCACCCTCTCAGGAGAGAGGACCAGGAACCCCATGCTGGAGGTCTGTGTCACCTCTTTGCTTCTCTCACCCCTAGGGACTCTGTGCAGAGATGGCAGTGATGCTTAGATTGTAAGGATGATGAGGTTACGGATTCCACCACCACCCGGCTACACTAATCTGCGAAACATGAAGAAGTCGTCTTAGGAGAACCAAACCGTGCCCACTGCCCCAAGTCCATCGTGTGCTTCAGCGGTTAAGCATTCACGCTACTGGGAAGGTTGGTGGTTTGAGTCCCCCGGAAGCTGTGCAGGAAGAAAGATCTAACCGCCTGCTCTGTAGCAATGGAGGCCCTTGCCGTCCAGCGGATTCCTGTTCACAGGGGCAGAGTGGAACCGCCCCTATGCGGTGCCAAGGCCGCCATCCTTACGAAGCAGATCGCTTGCTCAGATCTTCTGCCTAGTAGCTGGTGGGTTAGAATCGCCAATTCTTAAATTTACAGCTGAGCGATCACCCACTGTGCCATACGGTTCCTTCCAAAAAGAAGCCCGTGTAGAAAAAAAACACCACAGGGCTGCTCTGTCGATGTACAGAGCTCTATGATTGGAGTCAACTTCCTGGCCCATAGCCACAAGTGTGGATTGTAAGGACTCAACCAATGTCTTCCGAGCTTGGAGACTTCTGGTCGCTATCACACCCCATTCCAGGCAAAACCTCAATCGGTGTCAGTTCCCGATGAGTCATGGCTGGCTGAGCAAGTCCTCGGATTCAGGACCAGGACGAGTCACCTGTGCTGTGATCTGGGTCTGGATCCAGGATGCTCCAGGGTGGGTCTCCAGGCCCAGACCAGAGTGCAGAGGGTTGGAAACAGTGTGGCGGTTAAATGGGAGGCATCTGTGGTGCCCGTACAAGGGTTTGCACCCCATGGTTGTGAGGCCATGAGGCAGGGGTGTGTGTGGGGGTGTAGGGTGGCTTTGAAGACTACCTAATTAGGTTTCAAATGAAACCATCAGGCATCCCCACTCTGACCCTGCTTCACGTGGCCCTGAAGTGAAATCATGTGACAAACTGCTCCTTAACTAGGCAGCCCCAACTCTTGCCCATCCCATTAGTCGCCCAATTGGGCAAGACGGGGTTTTAATTGCATGCCAGAAGCCTTATTCTTCCTGCTCCAGGCAAACATTAATCGCGTGAATGTACTACCGACACACTAGAGGCTGGTCACCAACAAAAGGTGACATGGCAACTTTGGGAGAAAATAGAGGTAGCTCTCAGGTTTCTAGCGTCCCACCTTTCTCATCCCCCACCAGCCTCTGGAGCCACCCGAAGGAGAGAGAAATATGCAGCACCAGGACAATGTGACAAGGTGTCAATGATGCGCGGTGTTACCATGCCCAGGCACTGTGTCTTCTGGGACAGTGGTTCAGGGCCAAGCGTGAAGGCAGGCCATCGGTTCATATATGGGCTCTGTGAGCCACGTGATCATGCTGGGCCTCAGGTTTTTCACTGATCAAACAGGAAAACAACAACGGCATACTTTTGGGGATCTTATGAGGATCTAATGAAAGGTTATAGATAAACCATTTGGGCCCAAAGTCTGATACCCAACAGGTCTATTGTGAATGTAACCATTATTAACGTGTATCCGTCCATCCATCCATCCATCCATCCATCCATCCATCCATCCATCCATCCACCCATCCACTGCAGAAAGTTCTATTGGACTAGAAGTGCCTTAGAGTAATTCTTAGCTGCTCATTGTAGTATTTTAATCCTTTTGTACATCAGTCCCCTGTTTGGGGGTAAGAGCAGTTGATGATGGAAATGGTTTCTTCCTTTCGATTTCTATAAAACACCAAAATATTTTGCCTGCCAAATTATCAGTGCTTAAGTGAAAGACCAAAGTGCGGTGATATGGCCACATTCACAGATTGCTGGTGGCATTCCACAGGTTTATCCTTCGGGTGGAGAAGTCAGGAAATAAGAATTCAGAGAAGTACAAATATTCATGCTCTCTGGCACAGTCCAAATCACAAAAGCCAACTTGCTGCCATCACCTTCATTCAGAATTATCACTTGCTGCCACTGAGTCAATTTCGACCCATGATGAACCTACAGGCCAGGGCTGCACTATACCTGAGACTATACCTTTTGATGGGTGTAGAATGTCTCATCTTTCTCCCCCAGAGCAGATGGTGGTTTAGAACTGCTGGCCTTGTTGCTAGCAGCCCAATGTGTAACCACTGCACCAGGGACAGGCTAATTCCCACCAATCAGTTTTCAAATAATACCAAATGGCTTTTAGATAATAGCTAAAAACACAGAAGAAGAACTAGACAAACTATGTCCATCACATCGTTATTTATCATAGAAAAATCAAGAAACAAAGCAAATGCCCAATGACTGAGGAATGATTAAGTGAAAAAAATGGTACATCTAACTCGTATTACACAGGCTTATGATTACAAATAGGATGTCACAACTTGAGAAGAGATCATTAAATGATATTATTACGATATCATTAAATAGGAACTGAATCAGGTGCAAAATTGTTATTAACTTTCTAGCACTGTTTAACAAATCACCCTAGAATTGAGCAGCTTAAAACCACCATCATCACTACCCTCGAATCCCATTGGCTCAGGAATGGGGAAGCCTCTGAGCTCCGTGGTTCTGTCTCAGGGTCTCTCAAGAGGTGTCGTCAAGGCACGGGCAGGGTGGACAGTCCTCTCACTGTTTGACTGTTGTTGTTGGGTTCTGCTGAGTCCATTTCAACTCACAGGGACCATGTGAGACACAGAGAATTGCCCTATAGACTTTCTGAGACTGTAATCCTTACGGGAGCTGTTGGCCAAGTCTTTTCTCCCATGGAGCCATTGGTTAGGTTCGATCCACCAACCTGCCAGTTAGCAGCAGGGTTTTGACCCACTGTGCCAATGGGGCTCCTTCAAGGCTGGACTCAACCGGAAAACTCAACCCGTTGCCATCAAGTTGACTCCAAAAGTAGCAAGCCTAGAGGACCGAACAGAACTTGCCCACAGGGGTCCCAAGGTTGCGAGCTTCGCAATGGGGACAGCCCTCCCTGACTCCTGCAGACTGTCTCCTACTCAATGGTCAGTAGTTTCAAACTGCGGACCTTCCAGTGACCAGCAGGGTGCTCGCCCACTGCCCCACCAGCGCCCCTTCAAGACTGAACTGGAGCCGAAGAAGAATTCACATCTAAATTGCAAGTCACTCGCTGGGCTCTGCCCTGTGGTGGTTGGAGGGCTGTGAGAGCAACCTTGGTCCCTCACCGCACCCTGTGTAGGGTGGCTCCCTACCCGGGGACTGGCTTCCTCGGAGAGTGAATGATTGAAGAGAGGGAGGCACATCCAAGAGGAAGGTGCCATCTTGTTAAATCCACTCTTCAAGGGAGATCCCAACATGGCTACGCCTGCCCCAAACTCCATAGGCATTTCTGCAGGACAGAATAGACACGCCCCTTTGGGTTGCCAAGACCGTCATCCTTACAGAAGCAGACTGCCTCATCCTTCCTCTGTAGAGTGGTTAGTGGGCTTGAACCGTTGACCCTCTGTAAGCAGCTGAGCACTTAACCCCTGCACCCCAGGGCTCACTCTACATGGCTGTTAGTCTCCTTAGAAGAAGAGAATGAGAAAGTCCACTCCCTTCTCAAGCAGGGGCATCTTGCTCAAGGGCAGGGACTTCAGGGGATTGGGGATTACTGTCAATGACCACAAACATCATGTATAGAACAGAATCATGCCATTAAAAACAATAAAGATTGAGTTCACGATGGGGGAGAGGGAGAGAGAGAGAGAGAGAGAAAGAGAGAGAGAGAAAGAGAGAGAGAGAAGACAGAATGGATCTCTTTTGGGTAGAGCTATTGAGCTGTATCTTCTCCCTTCCAACTCTTTCCTCCCACTTTCCAATCAAAAATGTATCATTATGGTGGAAACAGTAAATGTTATATCTGGAGACAAAGCAAGCCCTGTCAAGGATCACCAGGTGCTAAATTCACAGCCGATAGAGCTCCTTTGAAGCCCACTTCCAACTCTCATATCAAATTCCTCTCTCCCTTTCAGAAGACCTCATTAAGGGAAGCCATCAGCTCATGTCCCCCGCAGTGGACGGTCAGAACGTGCTAGGTAAGGTCATTAGACGCTCCATCTCCCACATCCCCTCCTCCCTGGAGCCTGGCGCCTCCAGTCCCACGCATCCTCCTGCCAAATTCCCAGAATGCGCTGCATTTTCCTGTCTATGCGGCTGGGAAGGCAGGATTGATGGCCCTGCAGTTGCGTCCCGAGCTGACACTGAACCCGGAGGCTCGCTCATGCTTAGTGCTTGACGTAATTTTCTGACCACTGAAACCTGAGTCCATGGACCCCTTCCCTCTGTGGCTGATCTCATCTCTACCCTCGGAGGAGGTGGAGCGCTGTCACTGGGAATGATGAGTGGGTCCTCTCTCAACATAGAGAGGGACAGGCTTGGGTGTTGACCCTCATGCAAAAGAACATTCCGAAATCTCACCAATGGGTCGGCCGGACCTAAAGTGTCCCGACTTTCGGGTGAATCTTGTTTCTTTAAAACGGAGGTCAGAGCAGAAAAGAATGAAGCCGTCAACAACGCTGTGCTAAGGGTTTGTGGAAATGGCAGCTCGGTGAGACCTGACCTCGTCTGTCTATCAAGGTTAGCCTCTGCTCAGAAGGGATGCCCGAGAGGTGGGGGTCAAAGACACCTGTCCCGCCAGCGCTGTGACCAGTTCCAACACCAGCTGTCCCTCCCTTCTTTTCTGGGGTTGCTAACTCATGGCAGGTGCCACACAGAACTCACAGCCCACAGCCACATTTCTGAGGACTGCCTAGGTTTGCTCTACGAGAGGTGGTGGCGGGGTCGGAGGTGCAGTGGATGGGAACTGAACTAGAGTCGCCTGTGTGGATGGGGAAGGATTCTACCACTGGTAGATGGGTATTCTGCCTCCCTGCCATCGAGTTGATGCCACCACCTAGCCACCCTATAGGACACAGTAGAACTGCCCTCTGAGTTTCTGAGACCATAACTCTTTACGGGAGTACACTATATAGTAATTGCTTACTTAAGTAAAATACTTTTTTAAAAAATGTGAGTCAAATATGATTACTCATCTGCTTAAAGTCTCAGCTCGGATGCTGTCCAGGCGGTTCTGACTAATGGGGACCCGACAGGACAGAGCAGACCCACTCCCAAGGAATTTATAGGCTATAGTCTTTCTGGGAGCAGACCGGCAAGGGGTGATTCAAACCCCTGACCTTTTGTTTCGCAGCTCAGCTCGGGGAGCTTTCCAGAGTCAGACTGCCAGGTCTTTCCCCAGCAGAACCGAAGTTTGAACCACCAACCTTTTGGTGAACAGCCTATCACTAGCCGTTGCACCACCAGGGCTCCTTAGCAACCGCATTGTTGTTGTTGGGTGCCACACAGTCAGTTCTGACTCATCAGAATCCTCTGTACAATATGTAAACATATTTATATATGAGGATGGGGAAATAGATCTATGTGCATATATTCATAAGTTTAGTATTAAGGTAGCAAATGGACATTGGGCCTCCACTCAAGTACGCCCTCAATGCAAGAATACTTTGTTCT
>NW_022109491.1:4262314-4286960 GCF_000313985.2 Echinops telfairi
TATCAAGGGTTCATGAGGGACGGGGAGGGTGGGGGGAATGAGGAGCTGATGCCAGGGGCTTAAGTGGAGAGTAAATGTTTTGAGAAGGATGAGGGCAATGAGTGTACAAATGTGCTTTACCCAATGGATGGATGGATGGATTATGGTGAGAGTTGTATGAGCCCCAATAAAATGATAAAAAGAATCCTCTGTACAACAGAGAGAAACACCGCACCGTCCTCACACTTGTTTCGATGTGTGAACTTGTTATTGCAGTCACTGGGCAAATCTTTTTCGTGGAAGGTTTTCTTCCTCTTCCTCCTCTTATTTGCCAACTCTCTACTGTACCAAGTTCAATGTCCTTCTCTAGTGACTGATCTCTTCTGATAGCAGGTCTCCTCAGCCTTGTTTCTGAAGAGCATTCTTTCTGGCTGTACTTCTTCCAGGAGAGATCTGTTGGTTCTCCTGGAAGCCCACGGTCCTTTCAATAGTCTTTGCCAGCACATCATTCCAGCGCATTGGCCACACCCAAACCTAACCAAACTCTAAACCCACTGCCATCGAGTCAATTACGACCCTGCAGGAAAGGAGGGAACTGCCTGCCCCATGGCTTTCCAAGACTGTAACTTTTCACAGGCGTAGAAAGCCTTGACTTCCCCCCACAGAGTGGCTGCTGGTTTCGAACTGCTGACCTTGTGGTTAGCAACCCAACACATAACCACTATGCTACCAGGGCTCAGCTTCCACACACAGTAGGTATTTAATGTATGTGCTGAGCACAGACATGAACGCAGACAGAGGTCCTGAAAGTACCTATGGATTCCTCCCTCTCCCAGAAAGCAGACACCCATCAAACTCAATATCACAGAGGAGGATAAGTATGACAGGGTGAATCTGGGATCAAATACTGGCATCATGTGGTGCTAATCGATAATGGACATGTAGCAGGTACTTCCATAGTACAGGAGTTGGGGCGGTTCATGATGGGGATGCTTTCTTTAAGAATGTCAGCTCAGTGTTGGGGAGGAGGCGCAGGCTTGTGAAATGCATCTATAGAGAGTTCCAGCAAAAGACAAACGAGAGTCATTCTTTTCAAACCCACTGGTGATGCTGATAAAAGGTGGAATCCTTAAACACAATCAGAGTGTTTGACACCCACGAGGAGCTAAGCTTTCCAAATAACAAAACAAAACAAAAAAACACACAAAAAATCCCCCAAACCCCTGCTCTTAGAATTATTGAAATTTGATCCGCAGTTGGGAAATTAGTGTTCTTTTGCTCATAGTAGGAGAGGGTGGGGCCCCAGCTGTACTGGAAATTGAACCCAGGTGGCTTTGGGGAGGAGTTGAAAAGGGCCCCTCCCAACAGGGCGGTCTGTAGCAAAGGGCGCATGCTCAAAGGGTGCCCTGCTCCATAGAGACACATGGGGAAAGGAAAAGCAGGTGAGGAGCTAGGAGGTCCAGGCCGGTAGACAGTGCCTCGGCTCAGCAAAGATTCTGGAAGCCTTTGAAGCTCCTTAGAGGCAAAGATGGCAAGACTTTGGCCTCACATACGGTGGCTATGTGATCCGCAGAGACCAGTCCCTGACAAAGGACCTCAAGCTTTGTAAAGTGGAGGGGCAGCGAACAAGAGGACCCTCGAGAAGACGGGTTGGCACAGTGGCTGCAACAATGGGCTAAAGTGAAGGGGTGATTTTGAGGCTGGCTCGGTGTTTTGTTGTCTTGTGCACAGACAGTGTCACTATGAGGCGGAAGCAATTCGGTGTGCCTAGCAACAACAACGACACCTTCTGGTAAGTGGACACCAGTTAGGAGATGGCCTTTGTCCCAGCCGAGAGCTGAAATTGACCCAATGGCCATGTGTTGGGTTTTTGGCTCAGAGGTGGAGACCAACTCGGGTCATTTCAATAGTTATTATGTCTCCTTAGCTAAAGGAGCCCGGTGGGGTTGTCTGCTAAGCCGTGGACTGTTAACTACAAAGTCAGATGTTCAAACTCACCTTCTGCTCCCTGGGAGCAAGAGGCGGCTGCCTGCTATGAATTGGAATCAACTCGACAGCAGGGAGTTTGGGATTAAAGAACTGTCATCGTGGAGCATCTTTTGAGATAATATATTGGGCAGGGGTGGAATAAACTCAAAACTCAAAACTCACAGCAACCCTATGGGACAGAGTAGAACAGCCCCATTGGTTTCTGACACTGTTGTCTTTACAGGAATAGACTGTCTCACCATTCTCCCATGGAGCAGGTGATGGGGTCGAACAACTGGCCTTCCAATTGGCAGCCCAATGATTAACCTGCATCACCAGGGCTCCTCACTGGGCCAATCAACTTAGCAAAATAAATTAAAAATCAAGAAAAAAGGGATGCTTTCAGCACATGGTGGCTTAGTGCTTTCAGCACATGGTGGAGCCTGGTGGCTTGGTGGTTAAGTGTTGAGCTGCTGACCACGCTAACCACAAGGTCAGCAGTTCTAAACCACCAGCTGCTCTATGGGAGAAAGACAGGGTTTTCTATTCGTGCAAAGAGTTACAGTTTTATAGGGTTGCTGTGAGTTGGCATTGACTTGATGGCAGAGAGAGAGAGAGAGAGAGAGAGAGAGAGAGAGAGGATTTCAGTAAGCAAGAGAGCCCTGGGTCAGGTACTGACTTGAGCCCTGGACTAGCCGGTCCTGACTTTGGGCTAATCCCAAATCTCAACCAAAGATGAGCCCACTAGGCAGCCCTTCTGTAAGCACTTGGTAAATACTTGCCAGAGAGAGAGAGAGATTAACCTTTATTTAGTCACTGACAAAACTGGAGAAAGAACAAAATCGATACATGTTCAAGCATCTGTCCCCAAAGTCTAACACACATTACCCTTCTTTTTTCTTCTATTTAGGTGGTGGGCACATTTACATCGTGGGCGGCGGCGGGAGAACTAGCTGAATATCAGAGACGATCACGTCGGCTGTAAGCCAAGGGCCTGTGTCAAGTGCTTGCGATGTGCCAATTCTGTGCTGCACTGCTGTGTGCTTCATTCATTGCCTGCAGGAGGGGCTGGTGGTTTCGAACTGCCGGCCCGGTGGTTGGCAGCCCAACACATAACCCACCGCGCTGGCCAGGGTTCCTACGTTCCTGGAGTGATGTGACAAGGCCTCCTGTAAGCTGATGCTCTGACAGTGTGTGGGGAATGGGGGAAGGTAACATTTACTAAGCATGTTCGGGTAATTAGTTAAGTCGCTTGTCAATTAGCTAGATTACCTAATAGCTGATTTGTCTCTTGAAGCAGCAGCCTTTGTGGAAAAGCAGTGGAGGAAGACTTATTTCGAAAGCATGGCCTCCCAACAAAGTGTTGGAAAGCCAGACCAGATTCCGCGATGCCTGTGGACCGCAGCCCCAGGGATTAGATGCCTGGTTGTCTGGTGTGCTTTTAGAAGAGACCCTCCTCTTAGAGATCCCCTCCTCGCTTCATCCTCCTTCCCTTCCTTCCCTCCTCCTTCCTTCTTTCTTTCTGTTTCCTCGTTTCTCTCCTCCCTCCCTTCATTCTTGTCTTCTTTCTTGCCTCTCTCCTCCCATCTCCCTCCCCCCCATCTTTCCTGTTTCCTCCTGTAGCTCATATTACACTGTAGCCCTATAATGCCAAGTGCAACATTTTCATAACATTTAATTAAATGTATATATTAATATAAGTTGATAACTATGGAAGTAAAGGATAAAAACAAAACAAAAATTTTTCCTGAAACTAAACATTCAGGCGTTATAGGGTTAGATGAGGAGCCAGCCCACTCTTTCTGTAGTGGTCCAGATGGTAAACGTTTTAAACTCTGCAGAACAAGATGAAAAAGCAAGGATGCTCTGTAGGTTCTTGTAGACTAAAGAGTCCCTGGGTGGTGAAGAAGCTTTGGTGGCGATGTCGGGTCAGCGTTGGACTGCTCACTGAGAGGGTGGTGGTTCAAACCCCACCAGCTGCTTGCTCTTCAGGAGAAAGATGAGGCTGTCTGCTTCCATGAAGATTTACAACCTCAGTAACCTGGCAGATGGTTGCTGCCAGGAGGGACATGGCCGTGTGTTTGGCTTTGGGTGGTGAGGAGAGTGAAACTCTCAGGTGTTAACTGAGAGGAATTAGGTTCAAACCCACCGAAAGAAGCGTCAACAGAAAGCCACCGAAAATCTGATGGGGCTCAGGTCTACCCACATCCACATGTGGTGGCCATGAGATGGAATCAACTCAATAACAACTGAGCTTTGTTGTTGTTGTATACAATAAGAAGGAACACAAGGTTCACAATTCCTATCCACCACCCCCATCAATAATAAGGCTATTCCTATTCCTCGGCCGTATACAAAAACAGGCTGCGGGGACGGATCTAGCCCCCTGGCTGGGGTTTGTCCTTCAGTTGCTCATTGACAACATGAACTTCTAACATGGTACATTTGCACTCCAGAAACTTAAAAGACAGACAAATAAAAAAGCCATCTGACCCCCTAAGCCTGCACCAAATACCTAGAGGGACTTAGATGCCGTGACTGGGGTGGAGGCGTGGGTTGATCAAGGTCAATTAGTAGCGCTTGTCTGAGAAGACATTCTACTTTGGTGAGTAGACTACTGGGGTTTTTAAAACTCATGAGCAGCCATTGAATGAACAAGGACTGGTCTCTCCCCTCCACATGCAAAGAGGGAAGAAAATCAAAGACTCCAGGAAATAGTCAGCCCCAAAGACTCCTGGACCACCGAGCCCTAGCCTCCAGGACCCCGAGACCAGGAGAACTAGATGGTGCCCACCTACCACTGCTCTGAAAGGGACCCCAACAGGTGGTCCTGGATGGAGCGGGAGAAACAGAGAAGACCAAACTCAAAATCATAGAATAATAATAATTCAAAAGAAAAAAAAGACTAGGTTTGCTGTTCGATAGTGGCTGCTGGAACCCCTGAGACGATGACCCTTAATCATCCTTCAGGCCTGAAAGGGAACTCACCCCTTTGATGCAGCTTTTGCCTCAACTACACCCAGGCCAAGAACATGGACGAGAACACCGGGGTCACTCGCGCCTCAGAATGGTCCATCTCTGGGGTCCAAGGGACAGCAATGGCGCAGGGATGAAGCTTGGAGGCAGGAGCGGAGAAGAACACCGAGACAAGAGGAAACCCCAGGAGGAAGTGAGAAGAAGGCTGTCCCATTGCGGGGATTCAATCATGTCAGGAGGCGAAACGTGTGTGGGCTGTGGAATGACGGCCACTTTGCTCTCTAAACCTCCGCTCAAATCACAACAAAATACGTATTTTTTAAGGTTTTTTTTTACAACGTCACCTGCTCCCTCAAGATCTCTCGCCACCCTCCCCATCCCAAAGAACATCGACTCGGAATGGCAAGGCGTTCCCACCCTGCCTTGGCTGGGCAACTTTTGGCAAGTTCCTGACCCTCTCTGTGTGTCATCATGACCCCCATCTCACAGGGCCACCAGGACCCGTGAAGTGGGTCCCTGTGAGGGAAGCACCCAGCGCAGCGCCTGACACCCCGGCAGGACGCCCTGGCTCCCAGGTTAGCTCTCTCATAGTGCTTACTTGGACAGTGCAGGTGGGGGCATGAGGACGGGGGACGGGGGGAGGGCTGTTCCTGTGGCAGAGGAATGACAAGCCCAGCTTCTGTCTTTCCAGGTCCCTGGAGATGCATTCGGTGGGGGAACCGGTGCCAGGAGGAGCCGAGCTGTAAGAAGCGATTCTCGGGCATTTTTCCGAGCGTGCTTATGCAAACAGGATGCTGCAAATGTCGCTGAGGAGAACGGGCTTAGGGTTTGGGCTGGTGATTCAGGGCGGGAGACCCTCCGCCTTTGTTCACGTAGGTTTCCCTGTCCCAGAACTTCAAGGCCCGAGTCTGTCTCCACGCCCCGTGTTGCAGGCCGGGCGCAGAGGTGCTAGGACAGAGGGCCTCCAGCCCTGTGGGACTCTCGGGAGGGTGGGTTTCCCTGGCACAGGTCCCCTTGGAAGCCCGGCAGCTTTTGCTTCTGCAGAACTTTAGCTGATCCTGCAGGAGCGGCTCCCCGGTTTCCTTGCCCTACGGAGGTCTCCTCTCTCCTGGCACTAAGTGTGGCCACACTAGCCACAGCCTTTCTGTGAAAGACCCCCCCCCTTTTAACAACCTCGCAACAGGGAGACACCGGGGGTGGGGGTGGGGGCTTTCAGGGAAAAAAAATCCAATCCCTCTTCCCACAGCTTCCGCGAGGCCCCGTGATAAATGACACCTGTCATTCTGTCACCAACAGGAGGCACAGATGGGGACGTCAGTGATGTATGGGCCACCAGAACAGGAAATCAACCTTAAAAAAAAAAAACACCCTAAAAGAGCTGACCAGGACACTGTCGGGAATCTGCCCCGGAGGCTTTTCCTCCGAGACAGGCGGGAAGAGAGATGGGACAAAGTTTTGCCCGGAGAAAACAGTTAAAGGGAAACGGGAAGGCGGGCGAGCAGAGAGCGCCGTCCTCGGAGCAGCTGGCCTGCAGCACACTGCGGACGAGGTTGGCATCGTGTGTGTCTTTGCAGCGCTCTGGGCAAATCTGGGCCAAATGTTCACCTTCTGGTGTGATTGATGCTGGGAGGGCCTGGTCTGCCTTGCTCAGAGAGACTTGCATTTTCCCTCTGGAGCGCCAGAGAGGGAAACAGAAGTGAGTCAAAGCTGAGGGTCCCCAATGAAAAGCAGTCAGACCCCAGGCTCCCCCTGAAGAGAACCCAACCTCCCTCGAAGATGGCCAACCTTGGCTTGTGGACGGGCAGTCACAGCGAAGAGCGAGAAGGGACTTGGCTTCTTCTTTAGCTCATCCTATTTTCTATTATAACAAGCCCTGGTGGCCTAGTGGGCTATGCTTTGGGCTGTGACCTGCAAGGTCTGCAGTTCAAAACCACCAACAGCCCTCAGGAGCAGATGGGGCTTTCTATTCCCAACTCACTGCCATCGGGTCAGTGCCGACTCATCGTGAACCCCTGTGGGGTTCCCAGATATTGGGAGTAGAAAGCCTAGTCTTTCTCCCACCGAGCTGCTGCTGGTGGTGGTTTTGAACCGCTGACAAGGCGGATCAGAGCCCCATGCATAACCACTACCACCAGGGCTCTTGGAAAGCCACAGGGGCAGTTCTGCCCTGCCCTGTAGGGTCGCTATCAGCATGCACTCAATGGCAGTGGGTTGGTTTTTGTTTGTTTATTTTAAGTTTTTATATTTTCTGTATTACACTACTCAAACTGCTGATCTACTCCACCTGGGCTTCTCATGGGAAATGTAAGGGATAGGAACTTAGGGGCATTCCAAAATAGATTATTTGCATGTACGATTATGTTAATTATGCTAATTCTTGTACTGAAGCCGCACAGGGGGTGGGGGTTGGGAGGATGAGAGTCATCTCACAACTACCAGGAGAGCTGTGCGTGTCTCGTGCGCGGACGTGACCCGATGGCTCAGTGAGAGGCTGCAGTGGGTTCACAGCAACCCAAAAGGATCCTTCATTGCAGACAAACCAGGGCACGGGGGCAGGGAGGAGGCAGCTGGCAACCCAAAGCCTCCTTTGTTTTCCGATGGTATCAGGAAATGACATGATTAAGGCTTTGATAATTATTAAACCATTACCATTTATTAAATGATCATTATGAAACCTGGGGGACCGGGGATGCTCTCGGATCGGAATGAAAGGAAGTGGGACTGAAATGAAATTCGGGTGCCATGACCTCTAGAGAGCCCACAATAGGTCACACATCAATCTTCCAGATTCCAGCAGCATTTGCACCAAAAATAAAAAATCCAAAGAGATGGATGCCTACGGCCCTGGATTCGATTCTGTCACAAGCTCTGACAGGACGGTGCAGCAGGACTGCTCTGTAGGGTTTCTGAGGTGACTGTCTTTACAGAATCGGGCTGCCATCCCTCCTCCTGAGGATCGGCTTTCTGGGCTCGAACTGCCAACTCTTTGGCTAGCAGCCTAACACGTTGCCCACGGTAGCGCCAAGACTCCTCAGCATTCACCAGCAATCTTACATGCATTCTGTGACCAGCCCCAGTGGAGCTGGCGTCCCAAGTGCCACAGTTGACACTTGTCACTCAACAGCTGTCGCCAACAGAGACCCACGTCCAAGCGGAAGGTCTGGCCTTGTCCACCTTGGAAGGCAAGGATTGAGAGGACGGCACAGGGCCAGGCTTATTTCTGTTGTACACGAGGGTCTCTCTCAGTCAGAAATGACACGACACGGTGCCTAACAACAGTCACAGCCAAGCCAACGATGGGCATACCATGGCAACAACAATAGCAGCAACAAACACGTGGCAAACAGAGCCGTGAGCACAGAGAACAAAACACAGCGAGCCCGCAAGACAAACACCCACGTCAGCACACTAATGGGGGGAAACCGGACCTCCGTGGGTTACAAACACTTAAAGGCCGTTGAGAACTGGGGCTGCTCCCAGCCATTGGAAATGGGTGGGGACAAAATGCCTTCTAAAAATATTCATGGTTGAATCCACAGAATGGCGAGGTGAGGTTGGGGTTGGGGGTGGCTCTTGGGTTCCCAAATGACTTTCGTGAGGGTCTTTCAAAATGAGGGCTTCTGTCTCTCACTCCTTCACCCTCATCACCCCCACCCCCATCCCAACCCCCCAACCAACCCGCAGCCTCCTGACAAATCAGCTGGTGGCATTTGTATTGGATTTTATCTTGGTCCACTTCAGACAGAGCATCCTTTGTTCACACGGTGCTGCCTTGCCTACCAATGGGGATCCTAATAAAATTTTATGCTGTTATAGGACTTTTCTGTCTTGTCCTCCCCTCCTGGTCCTGCATCATGCTGAGGGCAATTACGCATTTATTTATTACACATCCCCCAATATAAAACTGCAAAAACTCTACCGCAGACAGCAGCTTTTCAATCATCCATCAAGAGAGACCAGCTTCAGAAAGACAATCCTTGCACCATGTCCTGAAGGTCATTACTCACTCCGGAAAGCTCATTCCGCAGGCCTGCTTCCTCTCTCGATAGCGTTAGATAGTGTGCGAGCCCAAGTGCTGTTTGGGGATCGCAATAGCGTCGGGGCCTCTCTCTCGGAGCGTGATGAGTGGGAGGTGCGGGCACCAATTTAGGCTGTGTCTACACGATGCCAAAACAGCCAGCAGAAAAATGAGACCGTCCATCACCCCCACTGGCGGCTTCAGCTACAGGACGCCAAACGAGCTGGACGCAGGCTCCTGACCCTCTGTGTGCACCCCCGCCCCGTCTCCCCAGTGGCCTGATGGATGATTTGCGTTCCTTTGGAGTCTCTGAGGTGGAAGCTGCTTAACATGCTGGATTTGAACTGGGTCACGGAGGCCACATGGCTCCCATCACCTGGAAGTACTCAAAAACGAAACCGGATCTCTCCGTCCTCCTTAAGCTCCGACCTTCTTGACACAGGCTAGCTTCCTGGTTGCCCAGCCCAAATGTGAAAGGCTTACTATAAACCCACTGGCATCCACCCCTCTCTCCCATCCCTCTTCAGCAGTGGGATGCCGTTCCTCTGAGGTTTGCCCACACTCTTCTCTTTCTGCAGGCACACTGGCCTCTGGATGCTGCCAATGCCTTTGCTTCTTCTTTTAGCTTTCCCAACTGCTGCTTGGGTGGAAGTTTACAGAGCAAATTCCCTTTCTGTTCAATAATTGATACCTATTTGTTTCCTGCTATCGGTTGCCGTTTGCAACAGCACTCGTTCCATTTCCTCCCCAGGTTTCTGTTTTCCCATCGTCCTTCTTTCCTGCCCCTCCCTGCCCCCTGAGCTTGGTTTGGGGGAAAACACTGTCCTTTTGGTTTTGTCTAGTTGACTGGACTGAGGAGTCCCTTCCTCCCGGCTGTTAATATTATTTGCTTTCGAGGCCTCTCTCCCGTGGGGCTAATCAAATGTTTGATGATCACCCTGGAGATGGGCGAAGAGTGGTGAATGTTCCCGGCCTGAAGAGCATCAAGCAAGTACCACGGTCTCAAAGGTTTCGCCAGTCTCTAACAGTCCGGTGAGTCTGGGCTTTTGTATGATTTTGAATTCCATTCTACTTTGTCCTCTTTTCTTTTCTCCCTCTTTGCCCAGGACCTTCTAATGGGACTCTCATCAGAGTGGCCAGTAGTGGCAGCATCTTCTTTAACTAGGTAGCTAATAACTAGTAGATTCCACGGACAGCTGTCTTGGCCTTCCCATCAGTCTATTTATTCCCTACGGCACAGAGCTGTTCTGCTGTTTCCAACATGCCTAACATGCTTTCCCCCTGACTGAAAACTCACACCCCCCCCCCCCTGCCCCTGTGCCATCCTCAGGACAGACCCATCCTCAGTTCAAGGCGGGGGCCATGACCAAGCTGCAGAGATCGGGGGCAAGCGTGAGACTTTTGTCAGATATCTTGGAGAAGACCTTATCTTTTCTGAGTGGGGTGTTTCTCTGGAAAGAGGCAATGCAGGGGCTCCAGTCTTGTGGCTGAGAACCAGAGCACACAGAATAGACCAGCCTCTGGCAATGGAGGAGAGTCCTGAGCACATGTTTGAGCACCTGGGTTCAGCTCTTTCTGGATATTGAAGGGCTACCCTAGACTGTTTAGTTCTGGGAGCCAGTATATGCTTCTTCCTAACTTTAGCATTTGGGCTTAAACCCCATGGTACTCCGTGTTCTCTATACCGAGTACCACCTTCAATCTGCATAGCAATTCCGGGAAGCAGGGCCCACTGCTGTCCACACCCCCGGGCTTGCACTTCTAACACACTCATCCCTCCTTTGGGATGACACTAAGGCGTGGGTTCACACTTCGTCTTCCTCAGCAGGATTAAGCACCAATGGTCCATGGGGGTGCCGGGCTCCCTTGCTCAAACTTCCTCCCTTCCCATCTCCCCTAGCACTGTTTCCCAAGGCCAGCTTCCCACCATATCAGTTGCCCTCACATTCTTGTCTCAGCCTTGTGCTGCGGAGAACCCAAACTGAGAGAGTACAGCTCAGTAAATGGAAATGCTGAGAGTTAAGTGCCTCGTTCAAGCAACTAGTTGGTCTGTCCTCCTCATGAAATTTCCATAGTTAGTTTGTCCTGCTCAGGCACTTTCTACATTCTTTCTTGTTCATGGAATTTCCATATTCAGTCTATCTTGGTGGAATTTCTATAGTTCGTCTCTTGCTGCTTGGGAACTCTACGAAGCCCTGCTCCTCCTCCTCCAAACCCATCTTCCTCTGTGCCCTTGGCTTTCATCACTTCCTGGCCTGAGGAACCATAGGACAAATTCCTGTCAGACATGGAGCCAGGAAGGACTTGTCCTGAGAGCCAGGCTTGGGGCAACTTTACTTTCACTTCTGGATCAAACAAAGGCCTCTGTCCTCCCCTGTTCCTTTCCTGCTTGATCTGACCCCACCCGCAGGAGTTTTTGCCCCATATTAGTATTATAGATCCCTGTGCAATGGTATTTCTTCCTGACACATTTTAATTTTGCCCTGCTTCCTTTTCCTGTCTTGTCTTCTCAACTATTATCTGTGTAAGCCTTCTCTTTTCGCAAGTCTTTAAGGAGAACCTTTTACATGAGTATGTTGTTGTTGCCATGAGCTGCCATGCAGTGGGCTGCCGGCTCGTGGGGCCCCCTCTTTGCAAATAGAACAAAATATTACCTAGCCCTATGTCACCCCCATGAAGGGTATACAGATGTTTAACTTACATTTTATACGTCCCAATGCATTTACCAGGAGAAGCACAAGGCCTTCTACTCCCATAAAGAATTATACTTTCTGAACCCTCTAGCGGCAGTCCCACCCTGCCCTGTAGGGTCTCTGAGTCAGAATCACCTCCAAATCAGGTGAGTTTGAGTGTGATTTTCAAGCGCAGTCTTGGGAGCACCAATACTGGGGTTTCAGCCAAGTTTGCTTCAACTACGAAACAACTAGAACGTCAGATTACTTGGATTCAAAGGACTCGCTGTTGGGCAGAGGCGGGTGGCTGAGGGGTAGAATTCTGGCATTCCCTACCAGAGACCTCATTTGAGTCTCAGCCAGTGCACTTCCCACTCAAATGCAGCTCCACTCTTCAGTCGGAGGAGCCTGGCATGTCACTCGGAAGCTGTACATGTTTCAGTGGAGCTCCCAGACTAGGATGGACCACTTGGAAGAAACACCTGTTTCCCACTTCTGCCAATCATTTAAGGAAAACCCTTTAGGTCTCAATGGTCTGATCCCCTTGTACACAGGTTTGCAGTGAATTATTGCTGTTGTTGTTGGTGGTAGTGGTGGGGGGAGCAACTTGATGGCCACTAGCAACACCAGTAAGTTACCCACCAGTTCTGGGGCTCAGTTTTCTTACTAGTAACGCAGGGAAAAATAATGATACTCCACTGACTGGAGCCTCTGTGGCCTAGTTGGCTACAAGTTGTTTGGGCACCGCAGTAGTTAGTTACGTAATTTCATGTGAACTTGAAAAAGTGTAACGGGGAATTTAGCCTGTCAATCAAGTTGCAGCTTGATGATCTCATTTGGAGGTATCACAGAGATAAATGTCCCACTAGGGACCTACCATTCTCTCTCTCTGCCTTTACCTACCAGTTGAAGAGCCACACTGGGAGCGGCCAGAACCCTGTGATGCCACCGCCAGCACTGGATCCACAAGACTTTGCACCCACCGGGCGGCGACGTTCCCGCCTTTGGCATCGTTGCTTGTGGCTGAGTGAGTCTGAAGAGGGACTTATGAATTAGCATTGGATTTGTGGACTTGAGCTGGACTAGGCCGGGATGTTTGCTTGATACAGAATTACTTCTGAATATAAAGCTCTCTCTTATCCAGATATGAGTGTTCCTAGATTTGTTTCTCTAGTCAACCTGGCCTAACACAGGCGCTAACCCTGAGGTCAGCCGTTGGAGCGCCCGCAGCATTCCCTGGGAGAAAGGGAAGGTTTTCTGCTGAGGTAAATATTTACAGCTTCAGGAAACCCTGGGGAGCAGCTCTATTCTGTCCTACAAGGCTGATAGGAGTCAATGTCAACTGAGTAGCCATGGGTGGTGGTTGTTTTATTTATTTATGTATAGTTCCCAGGGTTACTGTAGGAAGTATACAAGTTTATATGTATACACACACAGACGAGTAGGTGGCATTTAACAAGTCCTATATGCTAGCTTTTATTACAGACCATAAAACCAAATCCACCGCCACAGAGGCAATTCAAGCCCGAGCTCCCCTTCAAGACTGGAGGTCAGGATGATCCAGCGCTTCTGTGAAGAATGAATGTCGCGGGGTAGGGCGCCCGGTCTGCGAGGAGCAAGTCCAGGTTGGGGCCTGGGGCCCAGCAGTCAGCCATAAGGGGGACCCCGCCTTCTCCGCAGTTTCCATGGAGGAAACCAGGAAGACGCGCTCTTTGGAGGGGCGGAAGGTTCTGGGAGGCCAGTCAGGGGTGGTCGAGGCCACGTCCCACGTGTGCCCACCAGCCCCGTGACGGGAGCCGGCTTTGAGGCGTGGCCCTAGGGCGTCCCCCAGCCTCACCGTCATCCCCCGCTTACTGTGGTCAACAGCTTTTGTGCACAACGTGGGGCCGCTGAGAGAGCCCCCCCAATACCGGTCAGCAGCCGCGGAGGCAGAGGGGCGGGACATGGTTCAAGCCACGCAGTGTGATGAGCCACCGGACAAGCCCAAACCAAGCCAAACTCTCTATTGGGGGCTCAGATGCATTCAGGGGCGCCAATTCCGTTGGAGGGCTCTGTTGATGGGCTGTTCGGTGGATGGAGAGAGAGTCGGGCCTCTCCAGGACTTTTTGGCTTTGTGGTCCTTTGAACTCCTTCTCCCACACCACAGGCCACGACCCCGAACCGGCTTCGTGTAGGGGCAGCCCAGGTAGAGCCCCTCTGCGGGCCCCAGACGCCTGGGCAGACAAGAGGAGGGGGTGTCGCTGTGGATCAGAGGTGCGGATGTTCCTGCTCTCCGTTCTCTGCCCTCTGTGTCTGCTCGGGAAGCTTCACGTTTCCTCCGGGTTCACTTCGAATGAACGTTCTAGCTGCGACCCCATGAGTTTCAGAGGCGGTCACTGGTTACGGGAGTAGAAAGTCCAGTCTCTCTCCCGCGGAGCGGCTGTTGGTTTCGAACTGCAGGCCAAGGGACTCGTATAACCAGGACACCACCGGGCTCAGATCGAATTAGGGGGGTGGGTAATGAATGCATCAAGGGATTCACTCCTAACCAAGCAGAGAAGCGCTTACTTTCCTCCACAGTGATTGGTTGAAGGACGGCTACATTGCCCAATCCGGACCAATGATATAAAAGAAAACATAATGCCTTAGAGTGAATTCTGCTCATGGTGACCGTGTGTAGTGGAGGCGAATTGTACTCAGGAAGGATTCTTTTAAATTGGTTTTGATCTGTAGGGATGTAAATCACCAGGCCTTTCTTTCGGGTGTCACTGGGTAGATTTGAACCGCCAACCTTTAGTGTAGTAGCTGATCACAAACTGCTTGTGTCCTGCAAGGGACTCATGTCACAGCCCCTTTCTGACCCTGGTGTGGCGGGCAGATTAGTTTCTCCCTCTCCTCTCCTGGAGCCGGACCCCAACACTCCCAGGGCCACCACAGGAATTCTGGGACCGAAGTTACAACACAGAGGACGGTCAACCCAAGAGAGAAGGAGCCTGCGTGGCTTGGTCCCCTGGACCAAGCCAACCCGGAAGGCAACCAAGACAGGATCTTCACACCCTTTTCCCTCAACGGCATTTTGAGCTGTCTTTCTGTCACCAGCGACACCCCAAACTCCCGACCCAAAAGCAGCATCCAGAAATCCGTCACCGCAAAAGACCCGTGTTGGCGACACATGTCCCACACAGACCTCTTTCCATCACACCCACTTAGCCCCTGGCCAAAGGTGGACTTGAAGCCCACAGTGGTGCCTGGAAGGCTGTGGTGGTGCATCTGCTCCGACCTCAGAGACTCACTGTTCACAGCAGCCTCACCTCCTCCCAACCGCTCGGTGGGAGAAAGCCCTGGCCATTTGCTCCTGTGAGGGTGACGTCTGACAAGGCCCAAGGGGGCCCTCTGAGTGTCACCGGGGGTGGTGATGAGTCACCTGGCAACAGCAGGCTGGAGTGGAAAGTGCTACCTCAGCGCTCGGCTCTCATCATCTCACCGTCCTGGGGAAGGAGAGGGGGGCGGTGGCCTCTCCGCCCCTGACTCCTCGCAGCACACACACTTCATCACGCGGACAGGCCAAGTGAATGACTGTGAAGCCCAGTGAGGTCGCCGAGAAGCGCACTGGGGGCATTGTGAGGGGCAGTTCGACATGTTTGGCCCTGGAGGCTTCTCTGACAGGGGGCGCAAGGCCGCCAGGCGATGCTCAGGCCAAGTTCCTCAGTCCCATACCCCACCCGGATCTGACAGTTGAGTTCTAAACAGTTAAATATGAAACTGTCAACAAGGCCTTGTCTTAATAACCAAACTTGAGGCCTTTTATCCCGGAAGATTTATGAAGTAATTTTAAAGAGATCCAAGCAAACATCTGTCAATAAATTGAATGCTGGCTACAGGATTTACAAGCAAGACAAGAATTTCTCATTAAGTGCACATTAACACGGTGGGGATCATAAATAGAGGGAGGCCAGGATGCAAAGCCTCTCAAGCTGTCATTAAAACACTATCTAAGAACTAATGAGGAAGTGAGGGAAGGGCAGTAATGAGGCTGGGCGCTCACAGCCTGGCCAATCTGAAGAGGCCTGCCGATGTTGGCGACTCCAGGGCGGCGGACTACTGTCCCAGGCTGCTTCCTGGCAGCTCATTCTGCCGCCTGCCTGGGACCTGTGGGTCTCCTCAGATACCCACCACTATTGCCCCCACGGGCTGATGCCCCTAGGAACTCCATGGCCGATGTAGGAGCTGCTGATTCAGCACATAGGCTCATACCACTGACTTCCTGTAAGACCCTGGACTGAAGATGCTTCTGCAGGGCTAAGGGGGAACTTTCTTGAAACTTCTCTGGCTGAAACGGGCCTGAGATGCTCAGTAAGACGAGGTGTCATTACCAGCAAGTTAACCCTTTGAGGCCTAGCTAATCCCAACTCAGGGACCCTGCAGGACAGAGTAGAGCTGCCCTGTAAGGTTTCCTCAGCGGTGACAGCTTTCAGGGAGAGGGACAAATGGCTGGTCTTTTCCTCCACTGCAGTGACTGGTGGGTTTGAACAGCCCACATTTTGGTTTGCTGCTGAGCACTTAACTATTACAATACAATACTATAATCATTATATCTGATATGACACCACATGGCTCCTGATGATTATATATGATACTATAATTATAATATATACTAGAATCATTCTATTATGTGTACTAGAATGATAGATTATGTATGAAAGAATGACTATAGTATCCTGACATTTTATTGTATGATAGGACACATGCTTATCTTTTCATGTTGCATACGGTCTTCTGCCCCTTGTCCCTCTCTTTGCCCCTTTGAACGGGCTTTCATGACAGCAGAGCTGTATTGTTCTTGTTCAGCCCTCTGACCCCTGGAGCCTAGAGCGGTACCCTGCACAGTCAACACTCTATTTATTGAAGGAATGGATGAGCGCATGACTCAACTCACTGCCATTGAGCCAATGCCAACCATCGCGACCCAGTAGGACATGGTAGAACTGCCTCTGTGAATTCTGAGACCTTAACTCTTGTTGGGAGTAAAAGGCCCCTCTTTCTCCGCAGAGCGGATTGAGGTTTTGAACAGCCACCTTGTAGTTAGTAGCCCAGTGCATGACCACTGCCATCAGGGCACCTGGGTGGATGACTGGAAGCCCTGAAATCTAGCTAAGTCACACACAAAAGGGGAATACAGACTCAAGTACAGATGAAGTGGGTGAGAGTAGAGTTTTTTGGTTTTTAAAAAAGCATATTGTGTCCCTAGAGTCATTCCGTAAGAGTGAGGTCCTCAGAGATAGTCAAAACGGAACCTGGATGCTACAAGAACAAATTTAAATTACATAGAAAAAGGAAAAAAGAGAATAGGTTTTACCCATGACCTTTATTGCCATTAGGGATGTAAACACAATGATAGCTGTGACAGGTATTCGTGTGTGCCGACATAGCGCTTGTAAGAAGATATGGGTGGAGTTTGACCTGTCAATCAGGTAGCGGTTCGATGACCTCATTTGGAGGTGCCACCGAGATAAATGGCTCTCTGGAGGTGGACCACTCTCTCTGTCTGCCTTCACCTTCCTTTTGATGCCATGGGGAGACCAGCATGAGCGCTGGAGATGTGTCCACTGCCACTGGATCCACAAGACTCTGCACCCACTGGCCTGTGATCTCCCTGCATTCTGCATCATTACGTGTGGCTGCACGAGTCTGAAAAGGAATTTATGGACTAGTATCAGACTTTGGGACTTGATCTGGACTGGGCTAGAATGTTTGCTTGATATATAATTACCTCTTGATGTAAAGCTCTCTCTTACACATAGATGAGCACCCCAGGATTTGTTTCTCGTCGACCTGTCCAAACATAATCACTATTGTAGATGACAATAACAGAATTGTGGAGGGCTTGCTTTGGGCCAGCTCCTCTGAAGATTGCACAGTTTGATCACTGGGAGACTGTGTGGATCCTTGAAGGCAACATGCCGCCAGGTCGCCCGGATGTGGATTGGTTTATGTTGGCTGGACAGGGAGAAATTAGGGAATAAAAGAAAATAGTCCATGCTGGTAACTAGTGCCATTGCAGAGTAAGCAGAAGGAGTGCAATTTGCCAAAGATTGACCCTCTCATTACAGGGGCATCCCATGTAAGTGGTCAACCTAGATTGCCCACCCACCTTGTAGAGTACCTGCAAAGACGAATCACGAGAACTTTCTGGTGCAATCAATGGATGTTTGTGTGCCACGTATCCAGGAATTCCATGTATGCTATGCCTGGTCAGGCCCTGTGTGCTCCCCATAGCTGCTCCTCCTGAGACTGATGAAGCAGTGGGCTGCTGGGGAGATCGACAGCCTCAGGAACCCTCTGGGGCAGTCCCCTCTGTCCTATAAGGTGGCAGTGAATCAGAATAAACTCCTCAGCCATGGAAGTGGGTTTGTTTTTTAGGAGTTTTGACTTCCCTCTGTTTCCAGTATTTCCCAAATACCAGGTATTTGCATACCACTTCTGCCCGAACTAGCTGTTGATCGACCTAAGGATTGGCTTTCTTTCTTCACCCCACCCCCCAAGCAGCCCACTCTCAAAATAAACTTTGTTCAATTTACTTATTTGTAACTTTTCCTCTGCCTACACCCACTGTGTTAGTCCAGGTAGACGAGGGAAACAAATTCATAGATGTGTATATTATGAGAAAGCGCTTTACAGACAAGCGCAGATGATGTAACCACCACACCCACCATGCGGTGGAGTGGATGTCAATCCTCAGACACCACCTCTTGGGAGGGTGGAGCTAGCCCGCAGGTCGCTGTCTGTACCTACTTGTGCCTTTTTCTTGTGGCCCTGCTGGCCACGTTGGGCCCACCAACCTGTCAGTTACCAGGGGAGTGCTTAACCGCTGCACCACTAGGGCAGCCTGAGAAAGTGGATTGAGAGTCAACACCACAAGTGGAAAACCAGGTGATGATCGGATGGCCAACGCGAACCCTTAAAGAAGAACACGTCGGTGGCCAAGCATCCCTCCACGTGCTCACTTGCATCACGTCGCCCTCCGAGCGAGTTTCTGCCACCAGAACCCTGGCTCTGGGGTTAGTGCAGGGTGCGCATGGTCCTGCAAGGCAAAGAGGCTCCCGGACAACATCGGCATGAAGAGTGGGCCAGAGGGGCTGGGTGCCAAGGGACCAGGCAGAGGGCATGCTATTACTGCATCAGAAAGGCGATGAAGGATTGAGCGGCACGGTGGGGATGGGGTGGGGGTGGGGTAGCCCAGCGCTCATTTGAGAGCCATTTCGGAAGGCGACCGAACAGGACTTAGTGGCCGATTAGATGAGGGAAAGCGGGGCGCTGGCAGCTGTGACGGGCTCGGCGTGGCTCCTTAATGGAGGGGGCAGTTCCTGACAGCCACTTACAGAGTGATTCCATTTAGATCGGGGCATTCACAGGAGCCTGGCTCTCGAGCTCCCTAACGCATAAAACACCGCAATGTCAACTCCAGAAGCTGGATTCTTGGTGACAGAGCCGGCCAGAGCCTTCCTAGGTAAAACGATGACCTCCATCCCCAGTGTGCAGGCTGAGAAGATTTCTTTTTCTTTTACAGACACGGGAGAAAAAAAGAAACCTAGTCATCCAGTCATGCACCCATCTGGTGTGCCCAGCTGTGGATGCCACGCTGCTGATGGAGGGAATGTTTCCTCCGGATTTGGCTAACCGGATTCTTTGTGCCTTAGCTGTGGAAGTGCTGTTACGCATGACAAAGGGTGACAAAGCTCCCCGGATCCCAGCAGAATGGGGACTGGAGGCAGGGCATGCACTTGGGGTACTTTTAATTTTTCATACTGAGACCCCACCCACATACCCAGGCACACAAACCACTCTAGAGTTGGGGGTGGGGGTAGAGGCTGGGGGCGGGGTTAAGGGAAGAGTGAGGGCAGGTGGTCAAAGCAAGTAACCCCACCCGCGGAGATCATGATCCTCTGCCTCCCCTTGTCAGTCTCATCAGACAAACCGTCATCTCTGCCTCCATTGCCGCCTCTGCACCTAGGCTCTGAGTAGCTCACTGCATAAGAAAGAAGACAAGGAAAACCCTAACAGTCATTTTAATCAGCTAGAGAGGAAAATGGGGGGGTGGGGGATTGTAATAGCCAAACATTACCCCCTTCTTCTTTCTTCCTTACTAGATGTCCCCCGCCCCCCCCCCGCCCCCCCATGTAGTGGTTTAATGTGATGTCTTTCTTTGGGTAAGGCAATTTGCATCACTTACAGGAATGAAAGGAAACTATATTATCAAGTGTATCGAAGCTGCTCAGTAAAAAAGAGGCTTGAAACTTCAAACAAACTGCTGGCAAGTTCCAGAGCTTGGACCAGAGGACAGTGATGGCTTCAGAACCCACAAGCTCTCTCACTTACCTCGGACGTTCACTCCAGAGGGTCCTGAGTTGCGTTTCCATAGAGCAAAGGTCGAGTTCCTATCCCCTGGGACTGTCCAAACCCAAACCCATGGATTCAGACGCATCCCAACCCCATAGGCAGAGTAGAATGGTTCCACAGGCTTCCAAGACGGTCATGCTTTATGGGATAGACGGCACCATCTTTTTCCTGAGGAGCGGCTGCTGAGTTTGAATCGTGGACCTTACAACCAGAAATCCACTGGGCATTTCCCTCCCAGGGAGTCACTGATAGGCTCGAACCACCAGCCTTATGTTTTGCAGGCAAGTCCTTAACTATTCCACCACCAGGGCTCCTTAACTATCAGTCAGCTCAAATTGATTTTAGACTTGCAGAACCATTGGTGCCCGAACCCCCATCCCTTGGCTTTCTCTGTATTTAAATTGAGTAAATCCATGCACCAATACAAACTCTCTCACTAAAACGTAAAGGCTGGAAATGGAATGTCGGACGACAACCATCCTGAAGGCGTGTGCCTCGACGCTGACTTGACTGACACATGGCGGTCTGTCCATGCCACAGAGCGGGGCGCTGGCTGCTCTCAGGGGCGGTTGAGTTGGTTTGGATACAGCAGGACCCTGTGCGCTGCAGACTTTCACTCTGCCCTGTCTCGCATCATCCTCACCATCACAGCAGTGGGTGTCAACTGCTCTGTGTCAGCTGGCCTCATTAAGGGTCTTCCTCTCTTTTGACAACTCTGCTTTACCAAGCAGCATCTCCTTCTCCTGGGGCCGGGGCCTCCCGAGAACACGTCCAAAGGAAGAGAGACCGAGCCTCGCCGCCCTGGCTTCTAAGGAGCATTCTGGCTGCGCCATACTCCCCAGCAATGAGGAAGACCCATCACTGTGACCACACAGGGACACGAAGGATCACACGGGCAGTGTGCCACGCGAACAGCTCGTTACTATGGAGTTCCACTTATAAGCACTATCAGGCAGGTAACAGCGATGGTGAGGGAAACCAGAGGCGCGAGTGCGGGGTCTCCCGGGGGGATGAGTAGAAGGGTGTGTGGCTAGGAGACAACCGTGTTGGGAGTGGGGAGGGTCTGGGGGTGATCTGTGTCCTGATTGCTGTGGCCATAATTTACATCTACATGTGCATCAGCATTCTTAGTGTCACACCGGCAGAGCAACTCTGTCGGATGATCATTTTTGAGACAGAATGAAACACAACCAAACTAAAAGATCTTGGGAGGCTCATCCCATGGCTGCAGGTACAGACCACAAAAAAGGCAGCAATCACGACAACTGTGGGCATGCGCGTGTGTGTACCTGCATATGGAGGGCGAAGCTAAGAGAGAAAAGTGTGCGGACAAGGATCTGGGCAAGAAGGAAAGTGGGTGGTGCCTCCCAGCATGTAGGGACAAACTCTGGGGACAAGGATGGAGCAGGCAGGCTCCAGGTGGACGCACCTGGGGGTGAGGGATTGGAATCAGCCTGGGAAGGCTGAGCATGGACAGGTGACAAAGATGACCAACGCTAAGAGAAAAGCAGAAAGCACAACACGAGCCCATCCTAGAGGTGCATCCCGTCCCACGCACCTGCGAAATGACTGTGTGTCTACAGCCATGCTGTGGCTGTGTGGCACTGAGTCCACTCTGACTCATAGCGACCCTACGCTGTTGGACAGAATGGAACAGAACTGCCCCCGGGGCTTCCCAGGATGGGAGCAGGTGGCCCAGCCTTTCTCCAGTGGAGCTACGGGGTGGGTTCAACCCCCAGCCTTCTGGTTAGCAGTCACCGCTCAGGCATCGTCCTGACCTAGGGTCGCCTAGATGAAGGGTTATCATAACATAGGTGGGAATGTTCCGTGACCTTTTAACTCCACTTCTATGTGCACGTTGTGCAACCCCCTGGCCCATCTCACGTTTTGTCTGCAGAACTGGAGGGGCGCCTGTGCTACACTGAAGGGGGAGACGCTGCATTTCATGAGGGAGGCAGAGTTTGGCGACAGCCACCTCTCTCTCTCAGAAGTGGTGGGCTCTCTCCCTTCTCAGACCAGAAGCAGCTAGAAGTATGAGCACACTATGTTCAAGCCTAAGGTGTGAGATGCTCCAGGTCACATGGGCATTGCCAATTCCGTTGTATCAGAAGGAAATGGGGGGAAATCTATTTTCTTTTTAGGGTAAAACCTTTCTGCTGAACACCTCAACATGGCTCACTCACATTACCTGGCTAACAGTCCTCCACCCCCTGCCCCATGCATTCCTTGTGAATACTTTGAAAGACGGCATCCTAATCTGCTCCATTTTCTGGATCCTGAGGAAGGAGGATGGGGGCACTGGCCAGGCCATCAGGCGCTGGGCTTCACGGAGTAAGTCTTTACATATCCTCTTGCAGATTGGCCCGGTGTGGCCAACGAGGGGTTGGGGGGCGAGTTGAGAAGCTAGGGGTCATTGGGAAGGGAACTGACCTTTTCTCTGGCCAGAACGGCCTTTCGTTTTTCAAAGTGCCTGCTGGGTTCCTTTAGATAATATCAAGGACCCATCTGTGAAGCATGTAGCCTAATTTTAAATTTTATTTAATTTTTTTAAGGGGGGGAAATCTATCCAAGAATGCAAGGACAACATTCTTGAAAAGGATTCTCCAAGGACAGATTGTTCAACTTTATTTGTTTAATGAGTCAAAGGGTCAGGCCGAGCAGACCTTTTGGTCCTGAACACTCCCCATCGTCAATGTCAGGAATGCTGATAAGGAGAAACCAAGAACACCGAGTATCAGCTGCTCGTGATACCAGGGAGACTAACCAGGCAGGGCCCTTTCCCCAGCGTTGCATCTGGCAGTGTGATGAGATTTTATGGGAATGGCTAGATGTGGGGTTGTTTTTCACTGAGTTTCACTGGACCTTGGATAAAGACAACTCAACAGATAAGTTTAAAAATCGAAACAAAACAAGACACACCCAAGCCAAACCAGGCCAAACCGAACCCTAGTTGCCATGAATTGTCTCCACGTGTGTCTGGGTAGAACTGCGCTTCCTCAAGTCTTCGGGGCTGTGGTCTTGGAGAAAATGCCCAGGTCTTTCGCTGAAGGCATCCCTGGATACATTTGCATGGCCAACCTCTGGGTGAGTCGCCAAGGGCTTCCATGTTTGCAGCCCACAGGGCATGCTGCGTAGCAACGAACCCATCAAAACAGACATTCTCCGTAAGGTGCCCAGCAAAGGCCCCTGTTCAGGAGGCGGCTGCCTGCTGTCTGTAAGCCCTGGCTCTTGGTGTGTCTGACTTTCTGGGATCCACGTCTGTGCTGCATGGTTTGCGGCACGCCTACACTCCAGCAGGCAGGATGTGGCAGGGCTGAGCCCGGCGGGGCGGTGACAGGGCCAGGCTAGGGAGCGTCTGGAGCCTCTGCAGATGGGGTCCACTGGCCCTGTGGATGGCCTGGGGGCAGCCAAGCTCTGGGGAAGGTGAGACAAAGCCAAGTCCAGGAAGCAGCAGATCTGAATCTCTGGCCGAAGGGACCCGGCCGATGAACTAAAGAGGTCAGGGCAGAGCTGACAGTGAAGGAGGTCACCCGAGTGAAATAGCTCCCTCTCCTCCCCCGCCCCCTGGAAGGAGACCAGCCTTGCAGACGCTAAGGGCTCAAAGGCTGTGCCCCTGTCAAGGAATTCTGGGGCCCGACTCTCAGAGGGGCTCTTGAGGCAGGAGCAGGGCCAGGGGAGCAGTAGATTGGACGGTGTCAAAGCCACGGAGGCTGCTTTTGTGCCTCGATCACATGATGTGAGAGGCTGGGAGAGAAAGGCGGGCAGGAGAAATAATAGCAACGGGGAGACGCAATGAGAAGCAGACATGATTGGCGGAGAGGGAACGGGGAGAACGGAATGGAGGCAGGGCAGGGAGGGAAGGAGGGAGCGAGGCGTCGAAACAAAGTTAGGATGAATTTCAGAGTTTAAACTGGGATGGACAGAACATTTCAATCAATAATTTATGTGAAGACAAGCCAGTTAAGTCTGGATTCCGCCTGGAAGTAATTTCTTCTTTAATGAAATTATTACTACTACTACTATTATTATTATTACCTTGTTCATGCTGGGCTTGATGGAGCCCCCTGGGCAGAGCAAATCGTTAAGTCCTTCACGAGGAGTGGAAAGGTTGGCGGTTTAAACCCAAGGAGAGGTACCTCAGAAGAAAGGCCTGGTAATCTGCTTCCCCAAAGTCACAGCCTGCGGAGCAGAGCGAAACCTGGCACCCGTGGGGTGGGTGTGACCTGGCACCTGTGGGGTGGGTGTGATGGCTTAGGGGCGTGACACGCGATGAGGTGTTGACACCATGCACAGCGTGAGCCGGTCGAGGCTGGCTGGTGTGGAGGGCGCAGTGCTGAGGATGGCATGGGACAGGACAGCGAGGTCCCGGGCCTTTCTCAGAGGGGAGTGTCCGGAGGAGAATTCCTTTCCTTGAAGGCACCAGATGCTGGCTAGGGGATGAAGAATGAAGAGAAGCCATCTGGTTTGGGGAGGCACAAATCTTTCAGGGACACAGAAGCCCAGCCTTGAGTTCAGATTTCAACTAGCACCCTTCTCAAACGATAAAGCAACTCCCCTGCTGCCCCCACCCCTCCACCCCGTAGGACACCATCAGCAAGACAAGGCATTCAAGCTGAGGATATGGCAACAAGGGCACGAGTCAGGAGACAGGACAAGT
>NW_022109491.1:4287606-4294218 GCF_000313985.2 Echinops telfairi
CCACCCCCATCCCCAACTGCAAACAAGAAGCCTAAAGAAATTTCCTAAAAAGTCCCCGCAGCAGGAAGCTGGCAGGCGCACAGCATGCGCGTGGAAGCACGCACGGGGCCTGTCCTGCCTGCCCCAGACGCCGCAGCCACGAGCCGTCTCTGATGATGGCTAGGGCTTGTGGGAAGCTCATCAGAGGGCCCGCCTGTACCTCTTTTAACTTATTTTTGCAAACAGGAATTAGAGACTCGCCTCTGGCTAAGTTCGGGGGTGGGGGGTGGGGGACAAGTCCCCACGGAGCAAACCCGTGGAGGAGAGAATCACTGAAGAAGAAAATAAAGATGACAAGGCTGTTGCTTCTTAATAAACCTGATCACATTTCCAGCATGCATTATTTATTACTTCTCTTTCGCTGATTTATTGTCGTAAAACACATCATCTAATATGGAGAACAGCACACACACAAAAGTCCCTGCCGCTTGCTCCTGGGTAACCGGCCCCAGAACACAGAGGGACCCCAAACCAGTCAGGAGACCACCAGGTTAAAGACCCCCCTAGGTTAGCTCTTCCTCTGGGTGATGCCCCTTCTCCCCACCCAAACTCCTTATATTTCATCCTCTTCCCAAGAGGCATAAATAGGATCAAATCATGCTCATCAAAGTGATCATGTTCATCACCGTCTTTGCGTTGGTAAGCACTGTCTATGACAGCCATCCTCTGTCCCTGAGCGCCGTCACCCGGCTGTAGTGGGTTGCCCAGTGGTGGTGGTGTGGTAGGTGTGTTGCTGTGATGTTAGAAGCTACACCCCTGGGAGTTCAAACACCCGCAGTGTACCCCAGACGAGGGGGGCGGCTTACACTGAACTTGGCAGACTGGGAATACAGGCTTGGGAATCTATTTCCAGACATTGTTGTTAGGAGCTGTAAGTCCATTCCGACCCATAGCAACCCTGTGGACAACAGAACAAGACCCTGCCCAGCCCTGCACCCTCCTCACAATTGCTCTTCCGTTCCAGCCCCGCTGCGCCCACTGTGCCAATCCATCTCGTTGAGGGCCTTCCTCTTTTTCCATGTCCATCTCCAGGGAACGGTCTCTCCTGACAGCATGTCCAAATGACGTAAGGCGAAGTCTTACCATCCTTGCCCCTAAGGAGCACTCTGGCCTTCTTCTGAGAGCCATGTAGTTAGCCCATGAAAATCCATTGGACCACAATAGAAACTATTGTCCAGTGTAGCACTGGAGGATGAACCTCCGTGTTTGGAAAGCACTCTAAATGCACAGTGACCATCACCATGGGTTTGAGCATCCCAGTCGTGAAGAGGCATGGGGCCGGGCAGCGTTGTGCACACTGTACGTGGGAGGGGCCTGAACCGGAGTTAACTTGACAGCCACTGAACCCAGCGAACATGAGTAATTGCTCCTTATTGCTGACCCTTATTGCAAACGAGTGTCCCGCTCATTTGGGGACCAAAGAAGACTGACGAAGCATAGATACATTTGGGTGATGGAACTGCCAAGGAATATTGCGAGCTGTCTGAAGGACAAGCACATCGTCTTGGAAGACGCACAGCTAGGATTCTTCCTGGAGGCAAGGATGGCGAGACCATCGAGCAAGCGCCTCCCTCTTTTTCAATATCCCTCCACCCTTCCAAGCATGGTGCGGTGTTGTGTTCTGTTGTACATAGGATTACTATGAGTTGTAGATGGCCCGATGGCACCCAACAACAACAACAACAACAACATGTTGGGGCGTGGAGGCCCAGAGAGTTGTAGTGATGTGCCTGGAGTCACTGAAAGGGCAGCCCTGGAGTTAGAACTCCGGTGCCTGGTAGCAGAGGGCATGCTTCAGTCACTAACCGGAATGGCCATTGTCCAGCGCAGCTCATCCATGAGTAGGTAAGCTGGAGTTTGAGTCAGGTGTTCCTTTACCAGAGCCCAAGTACTTCTTGACTAAACAGGCTGCCTTTCCCCCTTAAAATTTGCTTTGCAAGCAGTCAGCCTTGTGACTGTGGCTCTAGCTCCTTTTATAACTTGTTTTTCTCCTTTCTCTAAACAGCTTCACTAGAATTCACGTATACTAATCATGGTTCCTTCTTGAGGCTGACAGGGGTTTCAGTCCTAAGCATCCCCTGTGTTAAGAAAATGACCATCGCTATTGCGGTATAAACACAGTAAGCTACAATCAACCATACACAATAAAGGCTCCCCTCTTTTGGAAGCCTGACACCTTTTGTTGGCTTCCATTCCAAGCTAGAAATGAGGGTAAAGTGAACCCTGAGCTCTTTGGAAGCTGTTGGCATATTGAGGAAGATTAAGTGAGTCAGATCAGAGGTCTGTGTTGTAAACCAAAGGTCAAGCTGGAGACCAGGGCCCTGGGCTGGCCAGAGAGATGGATTATCCAGTAGAGAGTCGAGGCTCACCAGCGCCAAAGGTCATGCTGAAATCACCCTGGCAACACTGAAGACATGACTTGGGCCTCACATACTGACTTTTGTTCATTGTGTGTGTGTGTGTTCCTGATGGTAATGATAAATCATCATATATGTAGAAAATCAGGAAGGTGTGGGAAATCATTTCAGAAACCAAGAGGAAAATAGGATCCTAACAACAGAGTAATACAATGATATAACAATATACTATTTTGGCATTTGTCTATAATTGTACTATCTGTAGCTATAATACACCCATTCCTCATGTATCAACAGGGTTAAGTTCCAAAGGCCAGGCTGTTATGTGAAAATCTGCAATATGCAAAAACGGAGATGCGCATGTCAAATCACTCACAAATCATTGCACAGGAACCAGATTTCATCACTGCAAGAAGGCTCGGCCATGGAGAACTATGGCCCAGCCACACGGGCACACAACCTTACCTACCACAGCCAGTTCTCTTGCCTTGCCGCTTGGTGCTCATTACTGCCAGGTTGTGTGCCACCAATGTGCACATACTCAGATAGCAGGTTTCTTACTATCATTGTCAATGCGAAATGCCAGAATACGAAATCGTCAACAAGCTCGGAGCCAGGGGTCTAGTTCTCAGTAGATGGAGTGTATGAAAGAATCATAATGGACATATTATTTTATAATTGAACTTTGTCTCTCAGACTTTAATATACTGGGAACCTTTTGTTTCACGAGCATGAGTCTGTGAGTGTGGGTGTGGTTATTGTTGAGAAGACATGCCGCTAAATGCCTTCCCGTTCAACAGTGTCTACAAGGACAATTCAGTGATACGGATGGCATTCTTGGAGTTGTGCAACCATCCTCCCCCTCCTCCTCCTCCCCCACCACAGACACAAACTCACTGCCCCCTTCAGATTTCAGTCTACTCTTTCAACTTGCCCTTGAAGCCGATTCCATATCATTTTTAAAAGAACATCATCAGAACTGATTCCGTGGCAGCTGGTTTGGGGGTAATGCTCCAGGCAGACACTGTGACTAGTTAAGAAGCCCGGGGGCAGAGTGGTTTGTTTAGGAGTTGGGCTGCTAACAGGGTGAGGAGTCTAAAGCCCTGTAGGGAAAAGGATGAGTCTTTCTGCTCCTGGAGAGATGTTCGACCTTGGAAACCGGGGCACTTCACTCCCTGCCCCTAGAGTCACCGTGAGTCCGAATGGACGTGATTGCAGTGCATTTGATTGGTCCTAAGAAGATATTTTGTTTTTTAAGGCTTTGAGTTCACCAGCCTCCACAGCTCTGCGAACTCTGGCATCCACGAGAGTGTGATGGGCAGGAGGTTTTCATGGGGGGGGGGGCGCATCATGCAGTTTTAATATCTTAAACTTTTTTATTAGACATATTTTTACAAAGATCTTAGTGTGGCAAGCCTTTCTCAGTTCCTAGCAATGGAATTATTGAATCCTAGACCGTGGTCACTTCAGAGGCCTTTGATAATGTTACCAAGATGTTCTCCAGAGGGTGTTACCAATTTGGACAATTTCCGCAGCATGTGAAAATGCTCATGCTTATTTCTCTCAGACGCCCAATACTGGATATTAGCAGGAACATTCATGAGCAACTTGGCAGCCAAAGTCATGCCAATAATAATACGAATACTAGTGATACCTTGTTGCGCAAGTTTCATTTCTTTGTTGATACACGAAGATAAAGGTGGATCTTTAGTTCCTTTTATAGAAGTAAATGAAGCGAGGTGTGTCTATCTGCTTCCTTTTATATCACTGTATCATTGTTGGTAGTACTGTCCAGTTGTTTTCCTTGGAGAGTGACCGCAGGAGACCAAGGAGAAGCGCATCACACGACTGCCTTGATTGTAATTTGTAGGAAAGCAGGTGACCTGGTCTTTTTCCTGCAGGACCACAGGGGGTCCCACCTGCCAACCTGTCAGCAGTCGAGCACTTAACCCGCTGTGCCACCAGAGTCCCTTTACATACATCTATATGCATATACGTAGAGACACATCGACTTTTTCGTGCCAGCTATTGTCTTAAAAGTTCAAAAGAAACAAAGAACCAGTACCAACAACTACAGACGCCGCTGGTCCTGGCGGACAAAGCAAGTGCCGGCCAAGGCAAGAAACAAAAGCACCAGGGCAGCCGCAGCACGGGCTTCGCTGCACCAGGGCAGCCGTGGAGTGCGCCGGGTAGCCAGCCGACCCAAACAGTAGCACAGCACTTGCCCAAAGAGGGTTGAGCTAATGTTTTCTATGGAAGAACTCTCAATCAAGGGCCCCCTGCCCCCTCCACTCTTGGATTTAGAAAGATGACCACATTCTTTGCCTCCCCTGGGGAAGATGTTCATGCTCATAAGGGTCATTTATGGGTCAGGCTGATTCAAGATGAAATCCGCGAACCGGCAACAAATTTATATCAATATGGCGACTTGATTCACCTTAGTCTGTGAATGAGACAAATGACCTGTGAAGTCGTGCCTCTCTTTCGTGGTTCAGCCCTGCGACCATGGTCAAGTCACGTTGCTTTTCTGAGCTCCAGATTCTTCACTGTCATCTGTGATGTGGTCATAAATATTGGACCTTCTTACGGGGGTGATGGGACCATCCAAAGAAATGATGGAAGCTAAGAACTAGACAGTCTTGGAGGAAGTGCATCCAGAATGCTCCTGAGAGGTAGGGATGGCGAGACACCATCTCACGGAGTTTGGACACATGATGAGGAGAGAGCGGTCCTTGGACAAAGGACATCGTGCTTGGTAAAGCAGAGGCGCAGTGGACAAGAGGAAGACGCCCAACAAGATCGGGGGACACAGTGGCTGCAACAATGGGCTCCGCCCTCCTCAGCGTACCCCATCTTGCTCGGGTCTCTATCTCATGATTCCTCAGCTTTTCTTTTGCTTTCTTTATAACACTGAGCAATATATTGGAGGAAGCGTTTACTTACTTACTCTCTGAATCCTTCAGTTGTCTGTAAGTCAGAGGGAAGTAAGTTAGGACCTCTTCTGTCTCATTGAACATGTTTGGCACCAAGTACAGGGCCTGATACTTAGCAGGCACTCACGAACACATGTATGCAGCCGTACCACTGGAACTCGGTTGGCTAATCTCGCTGTTTCTTTTTCTCTTTTTCCTCTCTGTCCATGTCTCCCTTCCTCTCTGCTTCCCTCCCTCCCTCCCTCCCTTTCTTCCTTCAACAAGTAAAGAACATGCCAGGACTACATTAAGAAAGGATGGGTGCCCTTGAAAGAGTCCAGGGTTCAGACTTCTGTCTTCATTTGACTCCTTTCCCTTCTGCCCACCGATCGCTGGGCTTCTGTCCTATCCTGCGTGCAGCGGGGACCCAGGGGGCCTTGTTTGGGTTCCCAGGGTGCTTGCCAAGCGCCTCACAGGATGACCCCGGCCTCTACTGTCTGCAGACTTCGGAGCTCGACCATATTTTATGTTTCTGTAAAATATGCTGCTTTGTTTCAAGATCTGCTGCTGTCCACCAAAAATACAACTCTGTTACTAACCCTGCCAGCTTCTGAATGATACCTTTGTGGACACTAAAAACAATTTAATGGCATGTCACAATAGCAATTCACTCTGTTAATAGCCCCGCTCAATAATACTATATTGCATAAGCCTCCTCCAGTCGTCTGACAAATAATTCACCTTTACTCATTCCACAGCAAGTTTCCATTTCACTAACAAATATATTTCTCCCCGAGCCTACAAATATTCAGCATCTCTGCGCTGTGACAAGAGCTACTTCTCATTTATTTATTTATTTTATTTCATCTCTGTGGAGGAGGTCAGCGGGTATCATGTTTCTATTACCTCCCGCCGACCCTGGCCCAATGACCATCTTTTTCCACGTACCCAGTGCAGGGACAGCACAGCCGCTGAGGCCTGCTTGCATATAGCGGGGGGCAGAAAGCGTCATGATGCCGTGGGCACAGGTGGTGACTCTGTTCACAGGCAATGCTCTGCCACATCTGGGTATGAGCTTAGCGATCCAAAGCTGGGACATCTCTTGAGGGCTGGGACTCCCACTCACTGTTCCTTACAAGGACGCCTCCCAGGTTCTCCACCTGGGGGCTTGAGGGCCACCGAGGGCCCTATGCATCCAGGAGGCTCTGCCATGTGGCTACAAAGCAGAAAAAAATGACCTGGAATTGTAGCTCCACTAACTGCTAGCTGGTGACGGAGCCCTGGGAAGGTGGTTCTTACAGGAT
>NW_022109491.1:4295521-4300347 GCF_000313985.2 Echinops telfairi
AAAAAAACATCCCAATCCAGTGCTGCCCAAGCCCACAAGTCCAACATTAACCCATATGTCTGATACCAATCTACAAAGTCCTCCTCCATCTCACAAAACAGATGCAATGATGCCGATTGCAGGGGAAAGCCGAGTCAGTGAAAAGGTAAAGATACATGGCTTGGGTCCCCACACGGCTGCTCCAGCACCCAGGGCTACATCAGGATAGGTCCATGTGGCTTCTCCTCAGGGATGTCTTACAGGAAGTGAGCTTTGCCATATAAAGCAGGGAACTGGCTAAGGTAGCTGCACCCTGGTCCGACCATCACAAAGCAAGAGACCTGAGAACTCGAAAGGCAAGGCTCACCGAGCCATGTATCCCTCTGCCCTTCAATTAACCCCACATGTGTTTATAGGCCAGGTTGGCACAATAAACTAACTGTATCCATGGGCTAAAACTGGGCTTATGGGCTTGATTTGGACTGGGCTGGGATGTTTTCTGGGATGTATGTAAAGCTCTTTCTTATATGCATATGTGTGTCTCCCTGGATTCGTTTCCCCAGGCAAACCTGACCAACACAAACCCTAATCTAGATTATCTAATGGCAACACCACCAGCTCCACTCTCACCCGCATGGGCCAGTCTGGCACTACTCAAAGCTTCATGGGAATTATACGCATCAGCTCCTCACACCCATCCTGTGAGGTGTGCATCACTCCATAGAAAGGTGACGGGCCTCGGCGGGGCAGGGTAACATACCCCTAATCACGCTGGCGGTAAGCTGGGTGTGGTGGTGGGGGTGGGGGAGTGGGCCTTGCTCTTTTAACTTTCTTTTTTGGGGGTTTTGAAAGTATCCTCAGCACAACGTCCATTGTACCCGAGATTTCACCATGTCCAAGTCAGTGAAATCGTGGGGACAGCCTTCGAGTGGTGCCATTGCTGTTCACCACCTTTGCCAAACCATCTCCCCATCCTTCGCCCCCACCCCCGCCTGTTCAGGCCCATTTAATCAAATGTAGCTCATTCTTTGGGCATCGTTTTGTGTCGACACCCTGTCCCGGTGAGGGGAACTCTGGGGTCGGCGAGGAGTTGATGGCAGTGGGCTTGCTGTTTGCTTTTTCATGATGTAGCTGAGAGACGGCAGCAGGGCACAGTGTCAGTGAGGGACCTAAAGATTGACAGCCTCAAGGGAGGGCTCACTCTGAACCTCTCTCCGTGACTGCCGACGACAACCATCATGATAGCGAGAAAGAGTGCTTCCTCCACAGCAACCCTTTCCTCCTCAGTCTCATTTGTAGGCATGATGCTTGTCTGTGTCCTCGCACTTCAGCTGGGAGATGAGCAGAAGGAGAGACAGACATTGCCCGATGTGGTCCTGCTTGGGAGCGATGGCCCAGCTGGCCACCTGCTTTTGGTAAATAAAGTTTTATTGAAATGTAGATTGTCTGCGGCTGGTTTCACCCTAGGGTAAGGTAGGTGAGTGAAACAGGACAGAAACCCTGCAGCTCCTCCCCCTCCGCCACCAAAAGTCCCCCCCCCCAAACCTAACAAGTGGCTTAAAACAAAACAAAACAAAAATAAAACCAAAGAGGATGAAATGTGAAATGGACTTGGACAAGCTCATCTCCAACAAACAAACACAAAGAAACCTTGCGGCTTCCAAAGCCTAAACTACTGACCTTGTTCCTCTGCTGCTGTTAACTATCTGTCCTCTTTCGTGTTCCCCACTCCTAGCTGTGTGCTGGCTGGGAAAGTAAGCCCCCTCACCCCTCTGTGTGTTACCTGAGTAGAATGGTATCGGCACCTTAGGCTGGTTATAAAGAGGAGAGGCCTGGAGAGGGGTCAGTGCGGGTCCCAGCATGCAATACATGTTCAGGAAATTCCAGTACACTGGACAGAATTATGCCAATGGAAAGGATGGCAGTTCAAACTCACCCAGCGGCTCTTTGGGTGACATCAGGTGATCGCCCCCTATAGAGGTGATAGCCTCAGATTCAGCAGCACCCAGCTGCATTACTCTCAGGGGAGAAGTTTTACCATTGGTTCATTTACCCCGCTCACAACCAAACCTTCATAGGTTTGTGCCCAAGCCTAGACACCTTGCAGGAACAGCCTGGCAATTACTTCCCTTGCAAGCCCGGCGGTGGCCAAGCCCTCCGCTGCTGTGCACAGGGGCCACCAGCTCACTGGGGACAGCTGACGGGCCTCTGGTGTTACAGTCATGAGAGAGCCCAGCTCTCTGTTCCTGGGGCAGGAAGTCAAGCTTGGTGGAATGGAGGGGTAGCCGAAATGAGGAAGGACCTCAACCAGATGGTTTGACACAGTGGCTGCAACAATGGGCTCAGACACAGTGATTGTGAGGCTGGCGCAGGACCGGCAGTGTATCTTTCTGTGATGCAGAAAGTCCTGATGAGTTGGAATGGATTCAACGAAACCTGCCAAGGCATACGTCGCCTGTAGCCACCACTCATCTGCCAGCAGAGCTTTGCCTGCTGCTGAGCTAGTGTCCATGGAGCTTCCAGATGAAGATGGACCAGGAAGAAAGGCCTGGCAACCCATAGATCGCAGTGGTCTAATACCTCACTGGTCATAGGACTGGGCTCCCTTCCCATTCGCATTTGCCCACTATGAACTGGTAGCAAACCGTGACACCGGCATTATCCTGGTCCCTGCTTAGATCTTTAATTAGATCTTCACATTGTCTCACAACATGAGCAGCCCATAAAAGTGAAGCTGGCAATTCCTGGTCACACCAGCCCGAACAGGGGACTGCCCTCATGCTGGGCTCGCATGGACGCTCTCAGAAATGCAGTTGGCTTCTTAGACGAGGACCACACTGCCCGGGAAACACACCAATCACCGATCAATGAGCTGCCCCTTCCAAAGGCAGTGGCCCCGCTCCTCGAATTACTTTGTTATGTACGAAACTGAACCCCTACCAGATACAAAGGGCATGGGGGGGGGCAGTTAAACCTAGGTCACAAATCACCCAAGACATGGGGCCCTGGCTGCAGATCAGCACAGGACTTTGACCCCACCGGAGAAACAGCCAACACATTCGGCGCAGGGACTCCACAGTGGAAGGTTTAGGGACCAGCCTGGCACCAGAGTGGGATGGCAGCCTAGCTCCAGCATGGATGGCAGGTCAGCGCTGTCAGGGGAGGGCCCTGCATGCAGCTTCCCTGAGAAGCATGAGCTGATACTACCGAGGAGACGTGTTCCCCAAACTCTGTCAAAGGAGGAAAAGAGGAAATTAAGATGATTACATACATTCAGGAGAAATGAGAGTGTTTTGGCATGAAGTTTGCTTTCTCTATCAACCATATTAAGCAGGCAATTACTCAATGCTCCATGTGGCCTGGGAGAGACTGCCTTCGCAGGGAGAGTCCTCTGTAGATGCTTCCTTGGGGGGATCCAAATCACGGGGGTGGGGTGGGGGGGAGGAAAATAGCAAGGGGTCCCACTTGGGAGGCAGGTGTGCCGGAGTGCAAAGCCCAGCTTCCTACCTCTCAGGGTCTGGCCTTCTTCAAATTGCCTTCATGGTGCTTAGCCTCAGTTTTCTGATCCTGGAAGTGGGCTCGTGCCTGTCTTATGGGCCCCAGAGCTGCACCTGGTTTCAATCTTTGCTTTTTTTGCCAAGGAACTTTGCTGTGCGCCTCGCTGACTCAAGGAGATGCTAACCAATGAAAGGCCAACGGGGGCTGCAGGAATTACATGACTGGGCTTGTTTGCACATAACTTTCCCTCTGCCATTGTCATAGAGAAATCTGTCTATGCTGGCTTGCTGAATGAGGAGACATGCCGAGGCCAGAGACAAGTTGCCATTGCATCATAGCCTAAGCCATCCTAGATCCGCCAGCTGCCGGCCAAGCCTCAAGCAGGTGCGTGCACCAGCCAGGATCGGCAGAAACTGCCCCGGGAGGGATGAGCAGGCTGAGCCCTGCCCAGCCAAGGTCAGCTGTCCCTCGTTTGCCTGGTGAGCTAAACAAACCAATAAGTATGGCTTTTTTCCACTGACATGTGTGGGTGTTTGAATAGCTCACAGATAAAGACTTGATTTGAAAAGGTGGGTGACTCAACACCTGGACAACCCCTAGAAGCAGGCTTGCAGAATGGCTGTGCTCCCAGCATGGTCCATGTGCCACTGAGAGCATCATGCCTCCTCTGAGGCTTGTGTGCTGGTCACCCAAAGAGCCACCTCCCCTCACCAAGAGCTTCCCATCTCTTCCTTCCAAACACCTTGGGGCTAGCATACAACACCAGGGGCAAATGCTTCCATGGGCTGGCTGGAAATGGAAATGAACAAGAAGCCTAGGAAATCAAGAATGTAGAACGCCTGCTAGGGCTCCAGGCCTAAAACTCACAGTCATAGTTATAGGTGCTGGGGGGTGACGATGATAACAATGATGAAGGTGAGATGATGATGATGATGAAGGTGAGATGATTTTAGTGCTGATGGCCGAGGAAGTAACTTATTTTTATGGCTTAAATATTTGCAAGAAAAGTGGAGTTTTTGAAGCTAATTATCACTGGACTTTCACATGCAAATGAAACACTTGAAAATATCATGACTTAAGGAAATAGAGGAAAGAGCTGGGAGGCAAAGGGCATTTATAGAGGTCTAAATAAAGGTATGTACATATGCAAATATATTTATAAATGAGGATGGGGAACGAGATCTATGTGCATATATCTATAGGTTTAGTATTAAGGTAGCAGATGGACATCGAGCCTCCAATCAAGTTCTCCCTCAATGCAAGAATACTTTGTTCTATTAAACTGACATTCTATGATGCTCATCTTCCCGACACAATCGCTGAAGACAAATGGGTGCATAAGCAAATGT
>NW_022109491.1:4301364-4303508 GCF_000313985.2 Echinops telfairi
GCTTTACACAATTGATATATATATGGATTGTGATAAGGGTTGTATGAGTCCCTAATAAAATGATTTAAAAAAATTTAAAAAGAAAATACCATGACTTGGGTCAGGTGGGCCTTAGTCCTCCAAAAGATGTCTCTGCTCACTCACATTTTGAAGGGGTCGTGGGCAGCAGGTTTGTTCCCGGAGTAGGTGACATATGAAATAACATCTATCCATAGAGGTGGCCTCCAGCCTCGGAACCATTGTGTGCTGTGGTCCACGAGGTCATTATGGGTCAGAACGGACTCGACGGCACCCAACCACAATAACATCTCTAACTGAGAAGTCCTGGGGGTGTCGTGGGTTAAGTGTTCAGCTGCGAACCACAAGGTGAGCAGTTCGAAACCAACAGCTGTTTCTCAGGAGAAAGATGAAGATCGCTACTGCCGTAATGAGTTATAGTTTCAGAAACCCACAGGGGTTGTTCTACTCTGTCCTACAGAGAAAGTCCCTGTGAGTGACAGTCCGCTGGATGGGGTCAGATGGGAGGGAGAATGGAGAGACCACGAGGTTTGAGAGCAACTCCACCACCCTTACCTAATGACCCTGCCTTCCCCAAACCTAGCGAGGCCACTGCCACACCCGGCCCCTCTCACATCCCGGAAGCCACATGTTGGCCGGGTCATGTATTTTGGTTGGCTTGTCAAGTATTTATACACTTTAAAAAGATGTTGTCAAGCTCCAAGAATCAGGAAATGTCTGTCTTACACACCAAGAAAAGGGATCGAGCGTCTAGCTTCTCTTGAAAAGAAAGAAAAAGGTAGCCACCCCCCTGGGGAGCTGGGGGCAGTTGCGCCCTCTAGAGGCAGGGCGGGTTGTGCAGGTGTCCAAGGTCCCCAAACTCCCTACAGTCGTGGCCTGAGAGCTGCAGTGCCAATGGTCAGTTGGCATCCTTCTCGCTCCATGTCTTGGAGCAGTCAAATTCTCATCTGAACCCAGGATGCTTTCCCAAGCGGAAGGGTGCAGGCTGGAGAAGGAAATAATACAGCTGCTTATTTCCTTCCCCAGGCTGGATCTGGGGGCACTAGGCGCTTGTGAGCCTACATTTCATCCTCAAACCGTGAAGAGACGTGTATGATTCTAAGAGAGGGTGCACTGTTTTCTCAGATGTCTCCATACGTTTTACACACACACACACACACACACACACACACGGTGGGACACGCACGGTGGGGGTGGGGGTGGTGGAAATTCTGACCACTGGAACTTTAAGTAAGAGTCTGAAAAGACAGCAAAAAAAAATGTTGTGGCAAACTGGGGGGGGGAAAGACACCATTTGTAAGGAAGAACTATTTGTATGGAATATCATGAGGAAGTAAGTGCATCATGACAATTTTGTACATCTCCGATGCCTTGATTGTCAGTAATGAAGACCACGGGAGGGTGTTCAATGTGCGCCCGTGAAGGATCTATTTCACTTATATGGCAAATTATGCAACGTGGGGCTTGCTAGCGCTTGGCAAAATACAAATGTATTTGAATGGAATTCAAATTGTTGCTCTCCGCCTAAGACACAGGTAATATCACCAGGGGTCCTGTCTTCAGATTTGTCTAAGAGGTAAGAGTTTAAGTAATAGTAGCAGTATTACAAAATTGCCTTTAAACACTGAAAACATTTTTACTTTGTTACAGGGTGTAATTTCCTCCTTTTCTCTCTAATGGCTCATGTACCGAAAATGATACATTAATGCGATTTTTCAAATTTAGTTACCTGTGTGTGTGTGTGTGTGTATGTGCACACGCGTGCGCTCGTGCTAAAATTATAGGTTCTCATCATCTGCCCTGTTTGTCAGTTCCCAGAATCCATTTATCCCGGCTTCTTACAGTGCCATAATTTAGAGCGTCTTGTCACAGAACTTTCATAAACTTTTTTTTTCTTTTAAAAACAAGATACAAAATAGTTGCAATAAACTCTGACGAAAATGCTTCCAGTTCAACTTTTGAAATCTTTCAATTATGTTTTGAACGATTATCATGCTTTCCAGTATTCCTGCTCTGTGCAGCCTCTCATGGGGTGACATCTTCTCCGGGTAGGGGAAGAAATTACTGGAAAAGAGAGTCACTTCCAACCACTTATCTCACTCCACTCATCACTTCGGATGCTGGGG
>NW_022109491.1:4305076-4318866 GCF_000313985.2 Echinops telfairi
CAATACATCCTGCTGTGATCCACAGATCACCAGGCCTTTCCCCCGAGTTTCTGGGAATTGGGGGGGCTCCACAGATATCGGGGCTGGCCTGGGTGTGTTCTAAAGACTGCCATCTGCGGAGCACCCGGCACCACCCAACAGGCTGCCCAGCACAACACAGCCACTGGCAGCCAGCAGGGCCATTTGAAGAGCACAACCAGACCCAGGAGAAATGGAATCTGAATGTTTCTCAGAAGCAAGTGCCTTTGGCCTGCAGTGGGCACCTTAGCAGGAAAGAGGTCTTGCTAGGGAAATGACATCATGCTTTGTCAAAACGAGGAAAGGAGGAGATGGGCTGACCATAGGCTCGGGCAGTTCTACCCTGTCCCACGGGGTTGCTATGAGTTGCATGGGCTTGATGGCAGTGAGTCACTGCATCTGTGCATCAGACGCTGCTGTTAGGGAACCCAGAACCAGCCCTCAGCCTCCTTTCTCTTCTGGGTTTGTTATTGGGGGTGAGGGGAGGGAGAGGGAGGAGGGGGTTCAATTTGAACCTCCCTCTTCCCTTACCCACCCTTTCCTCTCCCGTCTAAAGTGTAAATTCTCTATTTCTTGCAAAATTGTGCCCCCAAGTCTTTCTTCACAACCCCACCTGACCCCAACTATCCCCATGCTGCGTTATAAGGACATCTAGCAGGAGAGCAGAAGCTTGCAAAGGCACCTGGCTCTTGCATCTAGATATTTATTTTACCCCATGAACGCACCAGTGCCTTCTGAGCCTCTTGATCAAACAGTGTGATCAACAGCTCATCAGTTTACTGCACAGGCTCAGAATCCCCCTGACCAACTACGGGGGAACGAGAATTCCATCCCTCCTCCATGTGGCCCCACGCTAGCGTGACTGTGATGGTACCAATCCGAGTACGCCCCCCCCACCTTGCACCTGGTCGCCAGCTCAGCCAGTTAGTACCTGGAAGACTGTGGATGGGGGGCCACCCTTGGGAAGGTCTTGAAGCAGCATAGAGGAGCTGTGGAGTCGGCCCACTCCTGGGTCCAAAGGGGGCGCTAGACGAAGAGTCACCTAGAATCCAAGAGAGCACTGGCACCATCAAAGCTTTGAGGGCCCGCTGTTGACTGAAGGGCTGATGCTTCAAGGCCGCCTGCTCCCACGATGGTGACAGCCTGGCCACCGCCCTGGGGTTGTTCTATTTCCTCACATCCGGTTACCATGGATCGGAATGAACTTGGCAGCACCCAATTGCCCCTGCGTGACCTCAGACCATGGGTGTCTTGGCTTCGGCTCCTGAATGACTGCTTAGTGTTGTCCTGGGCCCCCAGGTCCTGGTGGCCAGACCATGGTCTTTCTCGCAGACCTCACCCCCCTAACTTATGTCCCCTTCACTCCCTGCCCTCCAAGCACATAAGCAGTGGCCTTTGTGCTCCATGTCCCCTTGCCTGGAATGACCCCTTCCTCTCGCCAGTCCACTCCCTCCCCCCATTCCGCTCAAAGAGGCCTTTCCTGATGATCTGAATAAATATTGGAACTCCTCCCCCTGCCACCCTGTTACCATCATTCTCTCTTCTTTAGCCTCATGTTATTTCTTTCCTTAAGTGACCCAGTGCCAGCCTCTGTCTAGTCATTTCCAACTCAGGGCAGCTTGTGTGTCAGAGCAGAGCTGTGCTCCATGGGGTGTGGACGCAGTGGCTGGTTTTCCCTAAGTAGATGGTCAGGACTTTATTCCGGGGCCTCTTGGTTAGTGGCCAAGTGCATTCGCCATTGGTACCACTCAGGGCTGGGGTCAACATCAAACCAGGCCCCAGATTTGGCCACATGCGCGTCACCTTGCTTTGTTCCAGTAGGTCCGACCTCTGTGGCAAGAGCCTGGCGTGTCCACCTGCACACGGCGTAAGGAGGGCCATGGCCAGCACCCACTGACTGACTCCACGCTGGCAGGAGGAAGCCTGACAGTTTTAAAGGGAGGGGTGAGGTGCGATGGAGGGGGGAGGCTGATCTCTGCAAGGAAGTCCCGCCCTGGGACAAGCCGCTGAGAAGGACTCTCTCCCCTTACAGGGACGAGAAGGGACTGCAGCTCAGATCCCTCCCGAAAGTCGCCGGGCACACTTTCAGAACATCACCCCCGCTCCCTTAGCGCAAGCATGCATTGTTCATGCAACGAATTTTGCCGGAGGCAAATAAATACATACCCGGGGCATAAAATAATTTAAGCAGAAGGTCCAGATAATCACACTTCCCTTTCCCAGCTCCTCGCTAAGGGGTTTTTGGTGGAAATGGGTTGCGTGGGGCAAGTCCAAAGAGCTCCCCTGTCTGGACACAGAGCAGGGTGCAAAGACGTCAGGGGGCCCAGAGAGTCACAGAGGGTCTCCCAAGACGTCTGTGTGGCACCGCGGTTTTCTGACACGCAGAGAAGTACCCAGGCAATGGCATTTGGACACGAGGCGGAAAGGAGCGCGGTGGCAACTTCTACTCCTGAGAGCCGTGTGCAGGGGCAGGGGTGACCGGGATCATGGATGCCTCACTGAAGAGAGCTTCAGAGTCAAGAGACGTATCTCAAAGTCAAGAACTACCGAGACTCAAGGCCTGGAACAGACGCTGGCCCCTTCTTCACCGCACGCTCAGCGCGTGCCTGCCCGTGGGACTCACACTGATTCGAGGACCTTTGAGGCAAACGTATCCGCCAAACCCTCGACGAAACCCACAGCCAGAGTTGACTGACGCACACGACCCTCTAGGACCGCTCCCACCCCAGGGTCTCCAAGGGGATGCTGCAGCCTGCAGAAGCAGGCCCACTCCATCTCCCTCTCCTCCGAGAAGCTGGCGGGTCCCAACGCCTGGCATTTTGGTTGGACACCTGCCGCGAAGTGCCCGTGCCCCAGGCTCCTGATAGACGCAGGAGAGAGCGGCAAAGGACAAGCGTTGGCGGAAATGGGGTCAAGCGGTCATCGCCCACTGGCAAAACGGTGGTTAGCTGCCTGTGTCACAGATACTGAGGTCCGTGCTGGGGGACCCGTAGCGAAGGGGGTCAGGCAGCAGAGGTGTTTCTCCTGGATCCCGACTTGGGCTGTTTCTATGCTTGGGGAAGCGGCCTTCTGCCAACCCTAACCTGATGGCTCTGTGTGAGGAGAGAGAGGGGAAGCCTATGGCACTGAAAGCACATTGTGGAAGGGATTAGACTAAAGCCTGGCAGTTCAAACCCACCCAGAGGCCATTTGGAAGTAAAGTCTGCAGAAGGGGTCGGAAAGAACACCTCTATGCAAACCCTCCTTGGAATGCAGATCTCCTCTCACCCCCCGGGTCTCCAGAGCACACCACTCATCTCCCACCACAGGAGCCGATGGCTCAGGGCCGACACAGCCATCAGCCAGCTAACTGTGCGTCACCGCTGTGCATCTCTCAGGCTCTGGGAGGCTCCCTGCCCCCCAGACGTGCCAATCCACACACGAGTTCTTTCTAATGGAGCCCCGGTGGTGCAGCGGTTACATGTCCTGGGCTGCTAACCTGCTAACCTCAAGACGAGCAGTTTGAAACCGTCAGTCGCCCCGAAGGAGAGACACGAGGCTTTGCACTCCCATAAGCAGCGAAAGCAACAAGTCAGTGGACGCTGCCATCAGTCGATGCCAACTCAGCGATCTCCGATAGGACAGGGGAGAAAGGCCCTGCCAGGTTCCCAGATGGTGACTCTTTACCGGAGCCAACCGTGTCACTTTCTCCCACGGAGTGCCCAGGCCAGCAAGGACCCCCGAGGTCACCAGGCCTCCTGGTAAAGACAGCCAGCCTCAGAAACCCACAGGGTCATGTCTACCCTGTCCAAGAGGGTCGCTGTGAGCCGGCATCATCTTGATGGTGGCAAGTTTGAGTTTTGGAGTTCTGGAAAAGCAGCCATTGAGACCCCACGGATTGCAGTGGGACTCAGATACACATGGGGACACCATAATTTGCACGGGTTCCAAAGGGAACCCGTCTATCGGTCTGTCCCCTGATGGTGTCTTGTGTGTGGCTGTGGTGCTGGAAGCTATGCCCTCGGTGTCTCAAACATCGGCAGGGTCACCAGGGTGGACAGGTTTCAACGGCGCTTCCAGGCAGAGAGACCTGGCTATCAAATGCTGACAATGACCCAATCCCTAGAGAACACAACAGAACATCCAGTATCTGACAGAGTGCTGGGCCAGGGAGCCTCGAGATTGCAAGATGATCAAAGCACACAGCCGCCATCGAGTGGTCTCTTGTGTGGCCAGGCTTGTTACGATGATGCCGGAAGGGTACAATTTCATCTCCTGTCCACCCTAGGCCAGGGTACCATGAACAACAGGGCCACAAGGTTCTGCTATTGTTCAAATACACATCTAGTGTCCTGTCAACGGCATCGATTCTGGCACAAGGGCGAATTCTGGGCATAGAGGCCAGCTGCTTTGTGCCTCTTAGCTATTCTGGACCCATCTCGAGGACTTTTCCACAGCCACATTTACCGAGAGACTCCTATTATCGGAGCGCAGCAAACATATGCACAGCCCAGTCGGACACACACCAGCAAACAGAATAGGCAGGCAGCAATCAGGTACATTCCAGATACATGAGTGGCTTATAAATAAACATTTGATACACGAAACAGAGATAAATGGACAATAAATAAGTGGACTTAATATGGATAGATACACAAAACTATTTCGGGGAGATTAACAGCAATAGCTGAGGATATGGTGGGGGGTGGTTGGGGGAGCAAATAAACAGATTCTGCAAAGAAAGCCAAGGGGACCGGGGACTAAGGATATCCCATCCAGGAGCTGCTGATACCGTCAGCAAGCTTCACTCTTCCCTCGTTCCCAGTGCATGTCAAGTCCTCTAACCTGTTGTAAGCCTTATTCTCTGCAGACAGATGTAACACCAGTGAGAGAGCATCAGGACCACCTATGTCCACTTCTGTGACACCAGACTTCTTCCACAGACCTTCCTTGCTGGCCAAAGGGTGGGCAGGGGAGGGTCTGGGGGCTTCTTGAACTTGCACTTGCACGGCAGTGCGCTGGCATGCTCGGGCGTGGCGTTGATCTGAAAGGTGCCAGCTCTGGAGCTGCCGGCGGAGCTTCCTTTCGCAGTGGCCACGCTTCCTTGGCTCCCTTCCCGACGAAGGGTCCACCTAGCTCGGCCTCCGAGAGCCTCTTGCGAAAGGAACCAGTGAACGCTTATTCAAGGCAGCTCCGTGTTGGAGACCGCGCTCCTGGTGTTCTCTGGGGCTGGTTTTTAGGAAGCTGACCCTCCAAGCCTTTTTCCCAAGGGGCCTCGGAGTGGACTTGAACCTCTAACCTGCCCGTGGGTTAGCAGCTGAGCTCACGATCTAGTTACACCAGCCAGGGACTGCTCAGCAAAATGGCTGCTGAACTCCAAGCCCATCCATGAGACCAGAAGACTGGGCTCCTGTGACCTCCACGACACCCATGGGACGTCCACAATGGATTCCTTCGAAGATGACCCCTAAACAGGGCAGGATTTGGAGGCTCCTTGGAAAGAAGAGGTGGGAAAAGTCGAAAACCAAGGGGATGAGATGGAAGGGAGAAAGGGTCTGTCAGTGAAAAAAATCAATGCTTTAAGGCAGCAGTTCTCAACCTGTGGGTCGTGGCCCCTTTGGGCATTGAACGACCCTTTCACAGGGGTCACCTGATTCATTACAGTAGCAAACTTACAGTGATGAAGTAGCAATGGAAATGATGTTATGGTTGGGGGGGGAGGGGGTCAGCACAACAGGAGGAACTGTATGAAAGGGTCGCGGCATTAGGAAGGTTGAGAACCACTTCTCTAGGGAGTGCTGGGCAGACACTGCTCAGAGCTCTACACGCGGGAGGGCACTGTGGGCACCATTTTAAAATTCCTCATCATTTGCCTTTTGCACTTTGTTTTCTAGAACAGTGGCACCTGTGCCGACCCCCCACCTCTCCCTCTCTTTCTCTCTTGTTCCAGCTGCAGCACCGCCCACCCCATGCTCTGGCCAATGGAGCACTAAGTTTGAAGGCTGAGCCAATGCCAGAGTATGCACAGAACTGCAGCCGTGAGCAGTGACCCAGGACCGAGGGATGCTGGGGTCCATCCCCTCTGGGGGGGTGAGGGGTGGGGAGAGATGTGACTGGCCCCCAGGTGCCATGTGGAGATCGGAGAGGCTGCTAATCCCACTGCCTTTGTTACAGGTGGGGGTACAGTGCATCTAGCGGTAGCACAGGCAGGGCTACGGACCTCACCTTCCCAGGGGCCAGCTGGGGGCCAGAGCTGAGCGAAGACGCTTGGCGGGAGCACAGGGGCGGGAAACTGCCCTGGATCAAAGGGTGCTCCTTAGGGGTGTCTCTGTCCATGGCTGCAATGGTGAGGTACTCTGATTTTCCAAGAGAAGCCAGAAATGGGGAATTTTGGCGAGAAAAATACATTGACTTGGAGAAACTCAGACGGTGTAATATGTGGTTGGGAGAGACTGTGGAGTGGGTGTCAACTCCTGGCCACTTGATGTATAACTGAGGGACATGCTGCCAGGCCTGGCCATCCCCACCGACCTAGTACAACCAAACCAAACCACGCCCGGTGGCTGGCGTGCTAATGCCAACATGACGTGACCCTACACGGCAGAGCACAATTGCCCATGGGGCCCTGGGCCTGTTGTCTTCACAGAAGCAGACTGCTACATCTCTTGTGCACTGAGCAGCTGGTGGGCTCGGACCACCGACCTTGCAGTTCGCAGCTGCACTTGGTCACGGCGCTGCCAGGGCTTCCCGACCTAACACACCGAGAAGGCTCCGGGGTGCGGGGTGGGGGTGGGGGAGTAGTCTGTGGGCCAGGCCCTGCCTGCAGGTTGCTGCTCTGGGGTCTCTGGATCTGAGAGGAGTTGGGGCCCAGAGCAGACAGGGCCCTAGGGATCCACAGGGCCTGGAGCCATCAGAGAGAAGGGTGCTTCGCACCAACATCACAGAGCAGAGAATTGATGGGGCCATCAGCTCCTGCTTCTGTCTCACTCCTGGATGTCACTGTCAAAGAACCAAGCTGTGCTGCTGGTCCAGTGTCCCCTCCAGGCCCTGCACTGGCGCCAAGCTGGAGGGCAGTACTTGAGCCCCCAGGGTCTGGGTGCTGCGGCAGCAGCTGAGGCGGGGCTGGAGAGACAGGGAGTGAATGGGAGGTGAGGCAGAGCAGGCAGGGGATGAGAGGGACTCTCTCAGGGAGGCTGGGGACAAAGGATCAGAGCCAGGTGATAGTGGCTGGGGAAGGAAATACAGGTGTTGGGGATGACAGACAGACAATCTTCAGCTTATACGCACACATAGAATCACTGGTTGACAAGTCACAGCCGGCAGTGCCCTAGGAGTATGACCATCACTCACGTCATCCTTGCGACACACTCTGGGCCCCGTTCTTGCTGCTGCTGTTCTGTGCCCTGGAGTTCAGTTCTGGCTCCCGGCAACCTCGGGGGGCCAGGGCCGAAGTGCCCTGCAGAGTGTTCTCCCCCTTGACCTTGATTGGAGCAGGTCTGCTGGCTCTTTTCTCCCGAGTCCACTGACCGCTGTAGGACCTTGTCCTCTACCCATTGTGAAGATAGCTAACCCGAGGCCTGGTGGACATTTGTGTCTTTGGGATTTCACACGAGTAGATGGATTTATGTGTTGATTTAGAAAGGGGATGCAGACAGTGTGAAAGGTGAGGAGTCAGACAAAGAGAGGCGATGGCGCCCTGAGGTCGCTGTGTAGCCCCTCCGGCTGGGAAGAGATCACACAGAAATCCGTTTACCCGTTGAGAGTCCTGTGGGTGGGGAAGAGGGGGCAGCAGGAGGCAGGGGAGCGCCCCCCCCAGGCCCTGAGGGAGGAAGAAAGGAACTCCCTGCCATTAAGGTGATGCCTCCTCATAGCAGCCCTATGGGACAGGGCAGACCTGTCTCTGGGTTTCTGAGACTGCGACTTCATGGGAACAGACAGCCTCTCCTTTCTCCTTCAGAGCGGCTGGTGGGTTCGAACTATTGACCTTGCGGTTAGCAGCCCCAGGTGTAACCCCCTCACCACCCCTTGAGGAGAGGAGGAGGGAGGATCCAGGGTGTGGAACTTTGGGAACTGGAGGGCAGGCGGCACTGGGTTTCAGCTTAGCAGTGACCTCTTTGCTTCTGTTTCCTAAATAAGTCACGCCGGATTCCTGATGGTCCAGAACTTACACGATTCATCAGACAGGCCTTGGAGCATGCAGAGACAACTTTGTCACGGAGAAATGAGCCACGGCAGCGCACATTTCTGCTCACAGAGGGGAGCCATCTGGGGTCCTGTGCGGTGGTGTGCCAGGTGTACACCTGGTATCCAGGCTTCCCAAGTCACCTCCCTGCCCTGAGTCACCTCCCTGCTCTCCTGGGGACAACAGTTCACGGAGATCGTTTGCTCTCTGTGGATGCCTCCTGCGGAACGGGCAACACCTGCCCTCTTCTAACTGGGCCTTTGGGACCCTCCCCCTGGCAGAAGTGGGAGGAACTTGCATTTACGAACTGTGGAAGATGGAATAAGAACCTGACCCTTTCGTTAAAAAAAAAAAAGGGTAACACCCCTCTTGTGCATAATTTATCTTATCCTGAATATGGTGGAGGGCACAGGATGAGGGACATCAGTCCGGCTTCGTCTCTTCATGCAAAGGGCAGCGTGCCCAAACTCAGACTCCCCCACCCTCGGTCATCCTGGGGGTGTCGTCTCCTACTGAGCTTCCTGAAAGAGAATGGCTATCAACAGGAGCTGGGCTGCATTATGAACATCCCAATCATGCAATATTTTCAGTCAGACGGAGCCACGGTGGTCTACTGGATTATGCACTGGGCTGCTAACGGCAAGGCCAGCAGTTCAAACCCAGTGGCTACTCTGAGGGAGAAAGATGAGGCTTTCTACTGCCATGGAGAGTAACAGTCTCAGAAACCCACAGGAGTGGTTCTAGCCTGTCTTATAGGGTCGCTGTGACTGGACTAGGCGGCAGGGTGTTTGTTTGTTTTTGATCTGAGCTGAGGCCTGAAAATCTGCATTTTAATTGCTACTCAGGTGGCTTTCGGTTCTGTTTCTACAGAGACTTCCCCAGCAGTCCTGGGAAAGAAGAATTCAGAGTCTGCATGGGACTCGTCGAAGGCGAGGAGCCTGGCTTTGGGATGTGGGCCTTTGCAAAAGGAAAGAGACCCGGGTCCCGGGAGGCAAGAGGTGTTTCTGAAAGAGAATTCAAGTTTACCAGCACCGTGAGGGGGCTCCTACATCCTGAGCTCAGAACAGAGGTGGCAGGAGGCAGCCCCACCCAATGAAGTATGGGAAAGTGCCGGCTGATGCACAACAACACACAAGAACTAGGGTCCGGTGGATCCTGACTCATGGAGAGCCCCTGGGCATCAGAGTGCTCCACAGGGTTTGTAGCGGCTGATTTCTCAGAAGTAGATCACCAGACCTTTCTTCCTAGGCTCCTCTAGATGGACTCGGGCCACCTGCCTTCTGGGGAGCAGCTGACTGAGCGAGTCAGCCGTTCACACCACCCACTGGCACACACTAAACTGCAAACTGCAGCTGCCACTAGAGACTCTCCCTGGCTTTCCAGGCTGCCTCAGAACTCTGTCCCCTTGGCCTAGTGGCTGATACATGTCACCCAGATTTGGGTTCAGAAAATGCAACCGTCAAAAGTATCATCTGAAGAGCCTGAGATGGAAGCACAAGCCGCGCCAGCTAGAGACAGCAAGGCCCTCTTAGTAGTCTAGGAGATCCACCGAATGCGGGCATAGCCAACAAAGTCCTCATACTCACTGTCCCCGAGACCATTCTGACTCACCGTGACCTGATAGGACACAGGAGAACTGCCCCGGTGGGCTTCACAGACTGTCCGTAAATCCTTACGGGTGTAGAAAGCCTCATCGTTCTCCCATGGAGAGGCTGGTGGTTTAGAACTGCTAACCTTGTGGTTAGTAGCCCATTGTGTAGCCTACTCTACTACAAGGGCTCCTTGACATGCCTAGCAAAGCACTGGTCCTGGACGGGTGTTGTTCTCTGTGACCCCTCCTAATGGCCTCACGAGGCAGGCCCTACTATTGTAGTCAGTCCACGGGTGAGCAGACCGAGGTGTAAGGAGGGTACAGTAGCACCTTGCTCAAGACCACACAGCTAGCATGTGGATCAGAAGAAATTTGAACCCAGTGGGCTCCAGGGTTTGTGTCCTTATTGCTAGGTGCCTGGAGTCAGCTCTAACTCATGTAGAAGTTCTGCTCCATTTCCCTCATCATTGCTGTGCCTGGGCTCATGGCTGGAGCCCCTGTCAATCCATCTCATTGAGGGTCTTTTCTTTGTCCCTCCCCCTTGACTTTACGTGCCTTAACGTTCTTCGCCATCCTTGTATACCTAAAGGCTTCTGGAGAAGATTCTTTGAAAGGAGTGGATTGGAAGATGGAGAGAAGTAGAAGCAGAGGCCAGGTGGTGAGTCCACATTCCAGCCCCTGTCCAGGCACTCGGGTGTCCTAGGTGAGTGTGACTCACAGGGGACAGCCAGGTCCAAGACACAGGACAGAGCCCCTCCAAAGGCATGTGCAGGAGGAAGACAGGGTGCGGAGAGGGTATCCATGCATCTTGATGCTGCAGATTAGAGCACAACCCTGGGCATGCGGGGGAGATGGAACCTGGAGGACGGGAACTTCTCAACAGGGCCCAGTTTCACTTTCCAGGCTAAGAGTAGGGCTGCTAATCACAAGGTCAGAGGTTTAAACCCACCAGCTGTTCCACAGGAGAAAGTGGAGGCTGTCTGTTCCCTGAAGACGGAGTCTTGGAAACCCTAAAGAGCTCTTCTATTTTGTCTGTAGGGTTGCTACGAATGAGAATCGACTCAACGGTGGTGGCATTTTTGTGGAGAGAGTTCTGGTTCCCCCCCTGTTCAACCATCACCACTTATAATTGTCAGTAGCTGCTTGGTGAGGAGGTGGCTACGGCATCTGGTGGAGGACCGTTACCGCAGTTGGTTACTAACCAAAATGCTAGTGGCTTGAACTCACCTAGGGGTTCCCTGGGAGAAAGCTGGGGCAGTCTTAGTCCACGCAGGTCACAGCTTTGGAAACTCTAGGGGCCAAGTCTCTGTTCTATAGGGTTTCTAGGAGTCGGATTTGACTGGATTCACAGTTGTTATTCTATCTTATTTTACATATTGGTATCAATTGAGTTGAGACCATGGGTCCTGTAAAGCAGTCTACAAAGGACAGTCTCCTACTACAAAGAATGATCTGGCCCCAAATGTCCAAAGTACCAACGGAGCCAGAGCGATGCCCAAAGGGACAAAACCAAACACTGCTGCTTTGGGTGGCCAAAGAAATGGATTCTGGGTCTGCAGGCCAGTCATGGCCCCACAGACACGTCCTGCGTGTGGTCTCTTGGCATGCAGGCCCAGCTTCCTGCATGGAGCCCACTTTGACGACTGCATGGGCGAAGGTAGGAATTTCTAACCAAGGGGGGCTCTGGCCTTTGCGGTCAGATATTATTATTCTGCCTGTGCCAATAATTAACCTCTGTCGGATAGGAATGCTGCTCTGGGAGGAGCCTCAACTGCCTATCCCTGGAAGATGCTCAGCAGTTAACTGGGCACCATCTTCCCCCCAAACCTGCACGGACCCTCTCCCTGGACCTGGAGAACTGGACAGCTAACAGGAGCAGGAGAACACAGCCGCTACCTGGGCTGGAGAACCAGACCACTGACAAGAGCGTGAGAACCGGGGAACAGGACCAGGTGGACTGGGCCACTAGCAGGACCTCGGGAGAACCGGACTGCTGGTGGGACCGGGTGACCACGATGACTCCAGGGCTTTGCGACATGGAGACCTTCTCGTGAACTGTGACTTTAAAAAAGACGGACCCGTTCATCTCTAAAAGGGGGTGATTGATTGCTGCCACTCGGGCATTTCTTCATTCCTGGCTTCCTCTTCGTCTCCCGTAATAAGTTTTTCACGAACACCAGTCTGCTATTAAAGAATGGTATTCATCATAAGCCAAGCAGAGAGCAAGCTGGATTTGATGGGCGGGATACCATATTTCAACCCACAGTGTCCTCTCTGTTCAACTCCTTCTGCCTTGTAGGGAACGGTTCAGAAACACACACACACACACACACACACACACACACACACACACACACACACACACACACGACTTTGATCAATATTCATCAGAAATGCATGGCCCAGCGCTTTCCCTCCTCAATTACTCATTACTAAGCTCTCCAGGTGATAATGTCCTGCAAACCTTTCTATTTGCTCAAAATGCAGGTGAGAAGTATTTTCTCTGGCCTGGGGGTTGCCTGGGGTGCTCTAAGGAGCTGCCTGAGTGGTTTGTGACAGTAGGGGAGCTCTCTCTCTCTCTCTCTCTCTCTCTCTCTCTCTCTCTCTCTCTCTCTCTCTCTCTCGTTCCCACCCCCAAACCACAGAAGATCCAACCGGCTGCTCTGGTGTGTACTCCCTCCCCATTCACCGGGACCCTCTGTGTGTCCAGGGAAGGCTGCTCCACAGGGGTTTCAAGGATAGGTTGGTTTGGGGGATTTGTTCGCCTGGCCTTTCTTCTGAGGCGTGTCCTGGGGATCTGAGGCACCAACCTGTCAGTCACCAGTAAAGCCCCTCCCAGGAATGCCTCTCTTCCCGAACAAGAAACCACCAGACCTTCTGAGTAGCACTGTCTCCACGGGTCTCTGTCATTGCCACCTGTACAGAAGTGGACAGCTGCTTCTTCCTCCCACAGAGCCATGGGTGGAGCTTCCTCACTGCACCACCAGGGCTCCTTAGTCTTCCCCCACCCCTCCGGGTCTTAGAGTGAAAATCCAGCCCTCCCTGCCCCCTGCCCTGATGGCTTTCCCCATGAGAACCCCTGTGCAGCTGTGCAGCCATGCCTTGCGTGAACTGCACATGTGCCCAGTGGCCAAGGGCACCCATTGGCCTGGGGATCCTGGTGCCTCCGAGGGTGCGATCACTTTGAACCCTCAAGTCTCCTTCCTCCCTTTTCAGATCTCATCAGACCATGCAGATTACCATCACCCTCTCCACACAGGCCGGGGCAGGCCTGAGCCCTGGTCTTCCTTGTTAACAGGGAAGTCATTAAAGGTCCATCAGATCAATTGGACCCTGACACAACATTAAAAAATGTTCCGGGGTGAAATCTATTTCTCCAGCCTGATCACTGGTGCAAGTTCAAAGAAGCTCATCATGAAATCGTGTCCCATCTGTGTCAGCTCCACAAGTTAACAATGACTATTAAAATCCAGGTTGCAAGAGCCGGATTCAGCATGGAACATCAAACCCTGAACTCCACAGGCCTTGCTAAGGGGAGCCTTGAGCTTCATCTCAACAGCAGATATGCAGTCTGATGTGCGAAGGAGTCAGGGGCAATTGGTCATCACACAGCCTGGAGGTCAGGGCTATCCACCTAGGAGCCTGACCTGCTCGGTGGCAGCAAGAAGAACTGAGATGGCTGTTACCTACATTACCCAGGTGCTGGTGCCTTAAGCTACCCTGCCCTTCCATCCCCCTTCCTGGCCAGGCTGAACGGCTCTGCTTTCTTATAAAGTGACCAAAGTGTAGACCCGCCCCCTCCAAATGATTGGTTTTTTTAGCCTTGATGTGACCTCTTATCTCTCCTCAGTCAATACCATGAGTGGGCAGACAGATATTGCTCACTTTGAACTAGGAAGGGGGTGGGAGGGGACTTCAGAGAGTCTGTGGAGCACTTCCCTTGTCTCTAAATCCCACCAACTTTTTGACGCCCCTGTGTATTTTCATTTTGCACAAGGCCCATCCATGAACGCCCCTCGA
>NW_022109491.1:4318980-4325647 GCF_000313985.2 Echinops telfairi
TTCGGGCTGTCTGCTTTGTGTCTGAGATGGACAGAGATGGGTGGAACCAAGAGATTCTCTGCTTTGCTCAGAAAAAGGCCAATCAAACAAGAGAAGAAGGATGCTTCTTGGTCTACTCAAGAGGTATGATTCTTTTATCACAGCTTCTTATGGTCTTTCTACTCTAACCTGGAGGGGCGGGAGGGATGTGTCTTTCGACACCAGAGCTGTTCATCTGGTCTGTATTTCACCCTAGTTAGAAACACATACGTTTAATAAGTATGAAAAGCGTTGATTATGTAGAAGATGCTACTTTCTTTCCTACTTGCAAGGTATTCAATTTATTCTAATTTTCCCATCCCATTCCATCCCATCCCATCCCATCCCATCCCATTCCATTCTACTCTGTTCAATGCCAGTCTAATCTAGTCTCATCCCCCACCTATTCTATTCTTTAAAACATTGATTATAAACCATCAAGTTGATTGTGTAATCCACTACAGGTCAAGATCTACAATTGGAAAATCAGTGTTGCCTCAACTCAAATGCATGAGCCTCTTTAGCTCCTCTCCAGAGAGAGCGATTGTCCTCCCTTCCACTCTATTCCACTTTTTTTTTTTTTAACATATTGATTGTCATTGTGGGGAGGAGTGAGTTATGGAGTATTTGTGCTGTACCAAGATTTAGACTCTCTAGTGTAGATCTAAGAATATATTTTCAGCTGCAGGGCGGTAAACACCTTGCGGGTTTTATACAGGTCATTTTCTAGACTTTGTAAATTGTACCCTTGTCTAAGCTCAGTTTTAGTTTTCCCTTCTGTTCCCTTCCATCTCCTCCCCGCCTTCTGTGTCCATCCCTCCCTGCCTTTTCTCCTGCCTCCCTGTTTCACTCTCTTCCACTTCTTTTCTCCCTCCCTTCCTTCCTTAATGCCTTCTTCCCACCCCATCCTTCCATCTCTTTTCCTCATTTTGTTTTGAAACCCAGGCCAGGCCTACGTGACAAAAAGTGGAAGCGGAATGAGTTGTCTGAACGCTTCCAAACATACATCTGCTTTGGCACCCTGCAGACCCTGCCCCCACCTGCGTGCTCACCTCGCAGATGTTTCGGGGCAGACAGAGCCTCGGGTAGGGGAATTCTGACGATGTTTGTGGAGGTGAAGTCGCACACATATTGTCCATTATTTATCTAACACAGGAAATCAGTTCCCATCAAGACGCAATTCTAGAGGGAAATTTCTCGTTGCCTGGAAGATGAGGCTCTGGAAAAGCGCCATCATGCCATTAGGTATTGAATAGAATTTGGGATAAAGTGGGTTCTTCTTGGGCCGCAGCCAGAAGATGTCGTTATTTACGACTGCGAAAAAGAAACCTTCGGCGGACCCCCCTGGCAACGAGGGCACCTTTGCTTTTAATGAGGTTCTGAACGCGGTAGTTCTCGAGCTGGAGATAGAATGCAAATGGTGTTTAATATTCAGATATTGGGGTCACACAGTTGACTCCTGTTTATTCCTTCTCTTTCCCCCCATATAAGATGAAGTGCTCACTGAAAACTCGGTGTGCGCCTAACCTCCACAGGAAATTCGATGGGGAGACTGTTTCAGACTCAGGGGCCGAAAGAGATTGATGCTACCTTTTTCAGCCCCATGCTTGCATCGGATTGCCAAGTCTATCGGCAAAGGAACGCGCGAGATGACGATGACAACGGGTCCACAGGAGGGGATGGGAATGAGGGAGAGAGGACTGGAAAATGGCTAGAGACCCTTGGGGTGGTGGTGGAGGGTGGGGTGTGTGGTTGCCAACAACTCACCCTGAACCTTTCAAAATCCAGTGAGCTGGGTCCCATGAGCCAGCCTCCCTAACTCTCTTCTTGTGGAAATACAGATACTGTTTTTAAAAGGAAGAGCATTCTCTTGGTCTCTAACCAGACGAGTGAAGGAATGGTTAACGTCCTGATGCGTATCGGCTCACCCCAAGATTTGCAAGGCAATAAGGAGTAAATGGATGTAAGTGATAAGAAAAATGATCGCCACCCCCCTTTTCTTTTCCATTATTAATGACCAAATATTATTAAATCAATAATTTTGGTGATGATCTGTGCAGGTTATTAAATATCATGAATTATTAACATGAAAGTTGATCAGAGCTTGGGAGATAATTTAAGTTCACGGGAGTCTCTGGGTGTCGAAATGAAAGCCCGGACCCTGACAAAACCTCTCTGTTCAGATTTTTGGACCGGGAGAAAGCCGAGACCACAGATGTCCTGAAGGAAAAGAACAACATTCCTTACTGGATTACAGGAAATTAAAAACCCAGCTAGCCACGCTCTGAATAATGGAGGATGAGATTGGCCAAGTCCAGGGTGCCAGTCGCCAGAAGGAATTCAGCCCCTCCACCCCTGTCCCAAGTTTTTCTTTCTTCCTCTTTCCCTCTCGATTGATATTGCATTCATTGTTTCAGAAACCTCAGAAAATTGGGAAATAAGCACAGGTTTGCCAGGACTGGGTGAGCCTCTGGCTTGGGAGGCGGGCAGAGAGCAATTAGCTCGTATCTCAGTGCTGGTTCCGATTTCTTTGCCTTAAGCAAGGTGTGTGGAGAAGAGAGCTTTCTGTCCAGAGGTTAGACAAGGAGGGGCCGTGGCAGGCGAGCTGATTTGGAGAGAGACACAGACTGCTGGGAGGGGCCTGGAGCAGGCCAAGGAGGCGGGCTTGGCTGTGACCCCTTGGTGAAATCCCAGTGCCCATCACTGAGGATCTTGATACCAACAAGCCAGGGGCCTAGGCAGGCAGAGACACTGGAGGCAAAGAGATGCAACTGAGCTCTCCCCCTGCAAGGCTGCCCCTGCCAACAAGCACTGCTCTGCGGCCGAGGTTCCCAATACGAAAGCAACTCGATGACTGCTGAGTTTCATGACAGCGACTTTCTTTCAAACGGGAGGAGGAATACTACAGAGAGGCAGGGATTTAGACTTTTGTAAAAAAAGGCCATGCCTCCATGTCTTCTTTAATTCTCCTTATTCTTTGTCCAGCTTTTACATACCTAGAAGAATGAGCACTATGGTTTGAGTCAAGTTTTTAGGGGTCAAAGTCAGGGGTCGAACATGTCCTTCATGGTTTAGAGAGTGGTAGCAACTTATGCTTGGGGCCAGCGTGCAAAGGGGTTAGGAGGACAGGCGCCCAGGTCAGATGGTGCATGTCCATCAGTCAGGAACCAATCAAGAACGCTTCCTCATTGTAGTGAGTTTCCAGGTGGGACACTTCCTTGTGATGGCTACTGAGACCTGAATCCTAATCTGTGACCGATCAACTGCCTGCTACAAGCATGGTGGCCCCAGCCTGGTGCCGGCCACTGAACATGAGCCCTTCACTCACCAACACCGTCAGGTTCCTGCTGTGGTCCCCCCTGCCCGCCCCGCCTGTGGCTGCAGACGGATCCCTGCTCTCACGACATTGAGATGAGGGGGGAACTGGTGAGGGAGCGAGAACACGTGTGAGAGTTTCAGGTCACTGTGAGTACTATAAGAAGAGGAAACACAAGCGCATGCGAGGCCAGCGGTTCTCAACCCGTGGGTCGCGACCCCTTTGGGGCATCGAACGACCCTTTCGCAGGGGTCATCCGATTCATAACAGTAGCAAAATGACAGTGATGTATTATTAGCAACGAAAGCAATTTTGTGGTTGTGGGGTCACCACCACATGAGGAACTGTATTGAAGGGTTGCAGCATTAGGAGGGTTGAGAACCACTGTGCTAGGCAGTGACCCAAAGGGGGGCTGTTTATATTCAGATGTAGACTAGGAAAGCCTTCCTGCAGAAGGTTAAGGCTAGGTAGGACCTGGTGGGAGCTTAGACCAAGGAAGGGCTAGATAGTCCGAAGACCAGAGCATTCCATTGGTGAAGACGCTCCATAGACACCGGATGTTGATGATCAAGAATGATTCTGAGCTTTGTCATTAAATTAAGGGTTGGGGCATTGGAGACAAGCTTCTGTGAAGAATCTGTCTGGGAATGACGCAGCTGCATCCTTCACGCGTGGCTCCCCACTCTCCGCTTGCAGGACTGGCACACTTGACGCCCTTCCTCCTCTTTGCTGGTGCTTGGCCCATAGGGGATTCCTTTACTTCTCAGACTGGGTACACGGCGGGTAGCCTACCCAGCCTAGATCCATTTGCAGGAATTATGATATGGCATTGAAGGAGCACAGAGGCACGAATTGTTGACAACAAGAGCATGAAGGAAATGAAGTCTTCTCCTTGCTTTTCGGTGCTGAGGTCGGTTCCAGTTCACAGCAGAACAAAGAGCTGCCTGGTCTTGGGCCACGTTCACCCGCCTCACTCCATTTAAATCCACTGCTACGTCCACTCTACCAGTGCATCTCGTGGAGTGTCTTCTCCCTTCCTGACCCTCTAGTTTTCCAGGTGCGGTGTCCTTCTTCAGGCACTAGCTCCCCTTGCGAATGTCCAAGCGAAGTGAGACCGAGTCACACCACCCCTCGCTTCTAAGGAGCATTCTGCCTGTGCTTCTTCCAAGACAGATTTGAAGATTCTGGCAGTTCCTGGTCTTTTCAATATCTTTTGCCTACACCATAATTCAAAGGCCTCTTCATGGACCACGCATATGAGAAGAATGAAGGCTATAGCCTGGGCCAGGCATACCTTCGTCCATACAGTGACATCTTTGCACCTTAACGCTTCAAAGAGATCTTCTGCAGTAGGTTTGTCCAATACAACATGACCTTCGATGTCTTGACTGCTGCTTCCATGGACATTGATTATAGATACAAGTAGAATGAAATCCATGACAACTTCAATCTTATTAGTCCAGTCCTGGGGGTGTTTGTTGCTTTATATTAAGACATAATTCATACTGAAGGCCATCATCTTTGGTCTTTATCAGTAAGTGCTTCAAGTCTTACCCACTTTCAACAAGCAAGGCTGTGCCACCTGCCTAGTACATGTTGTTGATAAACCTTCCTCTAATCCTGATGTCCAATTGTTCTTCAAATAGTCCAACTTCTCAGATTGTTTGCTCGGGATACAGATAAAATAAATATAGTGAAAGGCTACATCCCTGACACACTCTTTTCTTGATTGCAAAATATTCAGCGTTGCATTCAAACTTGCTTTGTTGGAATGACTGTGCTCTGGTCTATGTACACATCCTAGTAAGTGTTCCAGAATTCCCATTCTTCCCAATGTTATCCAGACCTTGTTAGGATTCACACAAGTGCCTTTGCACAGTCAACAAAACACAGGTAAAGGTCTTTCGGCCATCCTTTGTTTTCAGCTTAGAGCCATCTAACATCTGCAACAATAAGCTTTGATGGACATACTTTTCTAACTTTGACTTGGATTTCTGAAAATTCCCTGTTACTGCTGCAACTTTTAAAAAAATTACCTTCCTACTGACTTCACTTTCATGTGATAGTAATGATATTACTTGATAATTTCTCAACTCTATTGCATCTCCTTTATTTGAGATGGGCACAAACACCCATCTCTTCTTGTTGGGTGGCCAGGTAACTGCCTTCCAATACGTTTAGCATAGATGTGGGAGTCCTTCCAGACTTGCACCCATCTGTTGAGACACCTCCGTTGGCATTCCGAGACCTGCAGCCTTTTTTAGGAGGGGTCAATGTTCTCACTGAAGCTAGGATTTTGTTCAATACCCTTGGCTCTTGACCAAATGCCACCTCCCAAGGTGACTTCTTTTTGGTGTAGGGGCTCACATTCCTTCCCTCTTCTACTCATGCTTCCTGCTTCATCAGTGTGTTGCCCATAGGAGCCTTCAAACTACGGCAACTGCAGGCTGGACATTTTACCTTAGTTCTTTTAGCTTGAGAAATATAGAGTGTATATTCAACGGTCCCCACCTCCCACTTGGCTGTCTAACTTAAGGTCTCTGTACATTTAGTTATAATGCACATCCCCTTTGCTTTTGCTGCTCTGTGTTTCAGCAAATTTCAGAGTCTCTTCTGATATCCATTTTGGTCTTTCGTGTCTTTTTAGTGACCTTTTTGTGTTCATCGTTTATGAGGTCCTTGATGTCACCCCACTTGTCTGCTCATTAGTGTCCATTGTGTAAACTGAAAACTCTGTTCTTGAGATGGTCTCTGAATTGAAATGTCCCCAAGGTCATACTCACTTGTGGATTATTGTATGTTCCTTAGCTTCAACTTGAACTTGCATGGGATAGTCTGTTAAGGAAGTTGGTCCCTGGCCTTGGTGTGACTGCTGACATTGAACTTCTCCATCTTCTCTTCCTGTAGCTGTAGTCAATTTGATTCCTATGTATTCCATTTGGCAAGGTCCCTGTGTACAGTTGTTGAAAATGCAATGAGTAATAAGCCTTCGGTCTTGCAGACTTCTCTCATATGACCTCCTGTATCATTTTCTATCACTCAAGCCATATTCTCCAACTACTGGTCCTTCTTTGTTTCCAGAGTTCCCATTGCAATCACTGGTACTTCTCAGCACCTCTTCATTGCATGTTAGCATGGGCACTTGGTACGTACATTTGAATAAGAGCTGTACTGGTCGTCCTTGCAGCCACGGGGATGTCATCACATTGCTGACCGCACGGTCCTTTGGCATAGATCTTGCTATGTTCTTTTTGGTGATGAATTATACATCATCCCTCTGGAATATGCCATTCTGAGAATGGTGGGCCATAGGATTGGCCCATCCACAGTGGC
>NW_022109491.1:4325993-4340067 GCF_000313985.2 Echinops telfairi
GTGCCCCAGTCTGACGCTCCACTGACGTCTGTCCACCATGAACAGCCCTGCGGATGTAGGAGCTCTCAGTGGCACAGCTTCCAGCGGCACAGCAAAGGGCAAGGCGCCATAGTATGCCAGATTGGCAGGTGAGTGGTAGGTGCTAAGCTCAGCCACATCAGCAAGTAAATCTGCCCAGAGAGGGGTTGGTGGCCATCCAAGGACACACAAAAACACAACCCTGGGCTCAGAACTGCCTGCCTCACTATTGACCCCACTCTCCTACACTATAGGGTCAGCTGCACAAATCAAAGCACTCTGGGGAGAGATCAGAAATAAGCTTGCAATAAATTCCATTTAACTCTCTGCCAGTGCCTTGCCTGGAAATTTCACTTCTTTTGGAAATTAAAAACAAATCCCCCCCTGCAGTTCTAACTTTATTTCCCCCCTAATTTTTTTACAAGAAGATATAATTAGAAATGATTCAAGTTATTGTTGTCAGGTGCCCTCCAAATTGGTTTTAACCCATAGCGACCCTCTGCACAAGAGAATGAAACATTGCCCCGTCCTGTGCCACCCTGACAAGTGTTTCTACGCTGTAGCCCATTGGGCAGCCACGGTGTCAGTCCCATGAGCTGAGGGTCTTCTTCTTTGTCAGTGCCCCTCGACTTTACTAGGCAGCATGTCCTTCTCAGGGACTGGTCTCTCCTGACAACATGTCCACAGTAGGCAGTCTCACCATCCTTGCCTCTAAGGATCACTCGGGACCTACTGCTTCCATGACAGATTTGTTTGTCCTCTGAGCAGTCCATGGTACTTTCAATATTTTTCGCCAGCACCGCAATTCAAACACATCAGTCCTTCATGTTATTAGAGGTAGGTCATAGGTAGGGTCCAAGCAGATCAAATGAACTTCCTTTTCTGCACATGAAACACATACAGTGAACCCTCGCCACTTCGCGCTTCGAGTTCCGCGGCTTCACTCTATCGCGGTTTTTGCGTAACAGCGCATGCTCTGTCATTACTGCCACTGATTGGCTCATACTGTACACGCTTGATGCCATAAATAATATAATAAATAATAAGTGATCATTGTAATGTCCAAAATGTTTTACTGTATTTTCCCTTTTTCGTTTAATAAATTGGGTAATACGAGTGTAATGGTGACTAAAGGGTGTTTTTTCATGTCCTCTATGCTCTAACTACGAAAATATTTGGTTTACAAATAAGGAATCCTACTTCGCGGAATTTCATTTATCACGGTAGGGTCTAGAACTGATTAACAGCGATAAACGAGGGTTCACTGTATAATTATATTAACTTAAAAACAGTAGAGACCCACTCATCTCAGCATCTTTTGTCTTGCTAAATTCCTAATTGCTAGCACAGTACATAGAGTTGAGTCATAAGTAAGTATGAGTTGAGTGAGTGAATGGGTAGACTTTGAAAACTTATTACACATGGAAATAAAACTTATTACACATGGTAGCGATATATACACATGCATACATATATGTAATTTTCATATGTAGTAAATGATTGACATAGGTGATGTAGGGTACTCCCTAACATAGTTAAAAAACAGACAAACACTGCCATTGAGTCAATACTGACTCATAGCAATCCTCTAGGATGGAGCAGAATTGCCCTTGTGAGTTTCTGAGACGGTCTAACTATTTACGGACTTAGAAATCCCAGTCTTTCTCCCATAGAGCTGCTAGTGGTTCTGAACTGCTGACCTTGCAGATTGCATCCAGCACATGACCACTCTGCCACCAGGGAGCCTTCCCCTCACCCACAGGTATTATTATCTTTGTTTTACAGATTAACAAGCCAAGACCGAGCAATAGTCAATACTAATCCATATTTACTGAGCACCTGCTATATCTAAGGTATGCTTCATTAGCAAGTAACGTCTCAGGCTTGCCTGACTTCAAATCCCACACTCTTAGTCACCAGGGTCTGCTGGCTTTGAAGAATGAAGGTTGGTGGAAATTAAATGATAAGCCTTTACACCTGACTCAGCTTCCCACTGACCCCAAAGGACATAGGTGTCGGGTCAGCACCGGACAATGATAGCCCTCACTGCCTACCTGCGTGCCAGTGGCAGTGTTGTCATTCTGCACACCCACACGTGGGTGTCTACCATGCTGCACTCTTCACGGCCCGTCCTGTGCTTTTCCTGGACTCTAACGAGCACGTTCCTCCCTGTCTACAAACCAAGCTTGGACACAGCGATGCTCCATCTGGTAGCCAGACACAGGGACACATTTTAGGCCGCTAACTGGACAGGCGGCATAGATTGAAGCTGGAAATAGAACAAGTGTGGCCCTGCAGTCTGCAGGGAGCTTTTCTGAGCCGAGGAAGACCGGAGGGGGAGGGAGCTCTTCCGTGCTTCCGGCTTGTGTCGGGAATAGGCAGGTGCTCGTTCCAGTCAGCTGGGCACCCTTCTAGCCCTTGGTGCTTGCACCTCTAGCTTGTTCCTACACTGGCTGAGAAGTAGCACTTCCCTTTTCAGGGGCCACAGCCTTGGGAAGTGCCCTGGGGGGCAGTTCCACTCTGTCGTGCTTGGTTGCCATGAGCTAGGGTCAGCCTACATGCACTGGGTAATGGGATTTGACATCTGGTCAGTTTTGAGTCCTGGAGCGCCTGTCTGTGTCCGAGTAGAACACACAGCGCTTTCAATGGCTGGCCTTTAGAAGTAGATCACCAGGCCTTTCTATCAAGACACTTCTGCATGGACTTGAACCTCTAAGCTTCTGGTTAACAGCTGAGCGTTTTGGCTGTTGTATCTCCCAAGGATCCTCATCTGAAAGGCTGCAAACTAGCTCTAGATCAGTGGTTCTCAATCTTTCTAATGCCTCAATCCTTTCATGTAGTTCCTCATGTTGTGGTGACCCCTCCAACCCTAAAACTATTTTTGTTGCTACTTCATCACTGTCATTTTGCTACCGTTATGAATTAGGCGACCCCTGTGAAAAGGTCGTCTAACCCCCAAAGGGGTCACGACCCACAGGTTGAGAACCGCTGCTCTAGCTGCTTCTCTCACAGCACCTCTCTGATACTCTCAGACCTCTCAAGTGGTCACCAGTGGGCGGTGATTCTCAGCGGAGAGTGATGGTGCCCCTTGGGGAGATGTTTGGTTGTCATAGTGTGTGTGTGTGTGTGTGTGTGTGTGTGTACGTGTGTGTACAACTGGCATGCAGGGAGTAAATCTCAGGGATAGAGCTAAAGATTTTCTAGTCCACAAGACACCCCACAACCAAGAATTCCTTGACCCCAAATGTCCAAGATATTGACGTTCAAAGACTTGTGGTTGGAAGTAAAGTGGAAAATAGGACCTTAGCAGGGCACGCTGGACTTTGACATGAGAGAAATGTGCTGCTGTTGTGATGGTCATTGTCGCTGTTGTTTCGTCCTGTCTGCCGTCCTACCTGCTTCGGATAATGGTTTCTGATCTTAGTTTGGGATCGCCAGGCAGAGTCAGGTGATTCAGTAGGAGCCAGCTGGCTCCATCCTCCCTTCTCTTCTAGACTTAACCTAGGAGAATGTCCCATTTCTGGGGCAAAGTTGGCGGATTAGCCATGACACCACCCCAGCCGGTGAGATGTCATGAGTCATTCCCTAGGACCTCTGAGGGGAGGGCTATCTGGCTGAGGTCTAGCTTCCTCTGGAGAGGGGAGAAAGAGCAGGGCTGCTGGTGGCAGTGGCCCGTGGTCACCACAAGGAGAAACCTTGCCTCAGAATGGAACCAGCATGGAGGGGGAGCAGAGAACTCAAAGGAGGAGACCTTTGCATCGTCATGACAGAAGTTGAGGTACTTATTGAGCTAACAATACCTGAGTTCAGAAGCCCTGGACCTTTCATTTTTTTAAAATGACAGTCAGTAAATTGTCCAGTTACTTACACCCCATTTGGGTTAGGGCTTCGGTCTTTGTGTTGTTATTCTTTGAACGTTTCATTGTCGTTCGGGTGAAAGTTTACGGAGCATATTTGTTTCCCATCAGAAAACTGACACCCAGTTTGTCCCATGACATTGGTCTGTCATCCTCTCAGTGTAAAGGCGTGCTTCCGACTTCCTCCCCGGCTTCCTCCTCCCCGGCTTCCTCCTTCCCATTCCGCCTTCTTTCCTGCACCTTCCTGCCCTCTGAGCTGGGCTTGCGGGCAAGTGCTCTTCTGCGGCTCTCATCTGGTGGACGGGTACCTGGAGCATGCTCCTCTCTGGCCTTATTGCTCACTTTAGGGCAGTGGTTCTCAACCTTCCTCCTGCCGCGACCCTTTCATCCAGTTCCTCATGTGGTGGTGACCCCCACCTCCCAACCATCAAATGATTGTCATTGCTACTTCATCACTGTCATTTTGCTACTGGTGTGAGTCGGGCGACCCCTATGAAAGGGGTTGCAACTCCCAGGTTGAGAACGGGTGCTTCAGAGGCCTGTCCTGATTGGGTGCCATGGATCCTGGGGGTGGGCTCTGTTCCGGGCGGGAGGGCTAGTGAAGGGCCACAGTCCTGCGGGTTCCCTCTATCTCTATCAGATCAGACCACAAAGCCTCCTGGTCTGGTTCCCGCTCACAAGGTTGTTCTCAGTCTTTCTCCCCAGAGAATTACGCTGGCTGTTGGTTTTGTATCTGTGCCTTGAATTAGGCGGGAACTTCCCTTTCTATTTCCCCAGACGTTTTGTTTCGGTTTCCTTTGATCAGGCTTGGGCGGTGGTTTTTATCAAATGCCTTCTCTGCCTGCACGGAGAGGATCCTGCACTGCTTTTTTGTCTTCTGCCACTTGAAAATGCCCGACTGATCCCCTTCGCTTTGAAAGGATGGTAATAGTAAGTAATGACTTCCATTAAAAAAAGAAGGGAAAAAGCAACCCAGCAGCAACAATAAAAAGCGATCTGCAGATTCCTTTGCCGTCTGCACAAGGGATTACATAATGCAGCCTGCACATCTGGAGAAAATTCTGGAAGGCAGCGTTTTCCCGACCGGGGGGATAGCTAACGGAACAGTGACTGGCTATTCATAACACAAGCAAAAGCTGGCAGCCCGGACGCCTAGAAGCCCCGGCACAAACGGGGGCTGGAGGTTTCCGCTGTCTTGTCAGGAGCCAAGGGGTGCTGGGAGAGCAGCCGCCGTCCTGACACCTGTTATAATGGCATTCAGGATGCAGATGCCGTGTCCAACTTGCAGCCGACGGGGTGCTCCATTAGCAGGAGTGTGCCAGGCAGGTAGAGAGCGACGAGGGGAGAAGGGCTCAGGAACTCACTCGTCTGGCCCCCTGGGAATGGTGCAGCAGCCACCCTCTGAGCGGCTCATCTCCGAGGAAAGCAGCCTCCCCTGCATCATGCTCGGAAGCACGCAGTGGCATTCACCAGGGGCGCAGTCTAGCTCAGGCTGCTCAAGGTCAACGATGCACCTGGCAGAGATCCCTCAGGTGGTGTTCACCCACTGCAGCTGGTGGGGGACATGCCTTCAGAGGGCTGGTCCTTCAACACCGACTTTTGAGATCGGAGATGGCGATGCATCCAATCCGGGTGGTCTCCTGAATTTCTCAGTCTGTCCTTAACTGAGTGTCTGTTATGTGTCGGGACCCTGTTCCGGTACCGTGATGTTGACTGTGAATAAGAGAGTCGTGGGGTGCCCTGATGAATGCTGCTCAAAGGCACGAAGGAAATAGAAAACGACAAAGTGTTCCAGGAGGCAGCGACATCAAAGCAAGCATCTCAAGGCTGAGAAGAAACCAGCGCTCTGCAAAGCGAGGTAGCAGCATCTTGAAGAAGGAAAAGGGGGTGAGAATCGGAGGAGCCCCATGCGCTGGGCTGTGCTCACCCGAGGAGAGGTGGGCACGGGCAGGCCAGCCCATTCTGAAAGCCATGAGAAACCCCAGAAAGGTTTGAAGCAGAGAGAGATGTGAGCCCATGCCCCTGTTGACAATGCTCTTACTGCTCAGTGTTGAGGGACTTAAACACGCCCCCCACCCCCAAACCCATAGCTCTTGAGTCTATTAAAACTCACAGTGAACCCGTAGGCCGGGAGAGTATGGCCCCACAGGATTTCTTTCCGGAAACAGACTCCCACATCATTCTCCAGTGGCACAGCAGGTGGGTTCAAACTACCAACCTCCCAACCAGCAGCTGAGCGGTTGACCATTCCACCAACAGAGAGGGAGGTCATGGGACGGCATTCTAAATCAACAACCTACCTAGGGCTATACCACCGGGAAAGCTCATGATCTCATCTAAATCAACAACCAGAGCCTGGCGGAGGCCACAGCTGCATCTGCGTTCGTAGGAGTCCCTGCTCGGTCAGCCTTAAGATGATCACTCTGGACAACGGTCATTCGATCTCGCCCAGGAACCCATTGGAAGGCCTCTATCCATATTTACATTTCACAAAAGTTGAAGCGGATGACCTGAGAGGTTCATTCAGAAGGCCGGGCTCTCCCAGCTGCTGGGGCTCTGAGCCAGGCCGTGGCCCTGGTCTGGATGATCTCAAAGGCCACAGGATGACAGAGGTCAGCCAACTACAGCCTGAGGGCCACAGCTGGCCCAACAGCCTGTTTTGTAAATACAGTTTTATTGGAAAACAGCCATGCCCGTGTGTTTACATAGTGTGTCCAGCACCTGGCTCCCCAAAGTAAAACAGAACAATGATCTAGCCCCTTCTGTCAAAGTTCGCTGGGCCCTGATCCACATGGCACTGAGCTCAGGTTCCTTCCTGGGAGAAGAATGTGCAGGCTGAACACAGTATGATAGATAGCAAGCCCCCCCACTGCTCCTCTCCCACGCTTTCCTCAGGCAGTGTGTGTGTGTGTGTGCTTCTTCCCAGGACTGAAAGAGGGATTAAAAACGCACGGCGATGCACCCCTCACAACTGGGAGATACAAGTTCTAAGAAGCGTTTCCGAGGGAACTAATGACCTAGCACATGACAATCGGCAGCGTACAAGGGAATACGGGTTCCTTTCTCCCCTGGCTGGCGTCTCTCCCCCAGGTACGGTCTTGTTTGTGAGGCCGTCTAGAGGGAAAAACGAACTAGCAACCCACGCACTTCCTTTGTCAACCAGATCAGAATCAACAGCTAACAGAAGAGGCTTCGCGCTGATAGATGGCACGCCATCTGGTAGCTGGGCTGAGGCAGAGTTCGGTCCCGGCTTAGCCTTCTGGCTGGAGCTTCAGCAGATGCCTCCTTGACTCAGTTTACCAATTAACAAGCCAGATGAGGCAACACAGGATGGTCACTAGGGGTTGGTTTCCAATTTGACCTGGGTGCTCTGGGTAGAATGAGCATTGACGTCAGCAGGCACTTCCCAGCGGAGCTACACTGTCATGCAGGGCTTTATCCGTGCCTCGCAGAAGAAAATGCCCCGATGCTCTGAGAAGCCCCTCAGGGACAGAGGGTGACAGTGTTTCAGCTTACTGAAACACTCTTGCTGAGGGAACGGATGGATCTGCCTGTGCATGCAATTGGCTGGCTCCTATAATATATTCATACCACCAAATCAGATTATACTCAGGTGGCTTGCAGCCTGCTGTCGACCAGAAGGGTGGGGGTTCACACCCACCAGGGGTTTGTGTGGAAGAAAGGCCTGGAAAAATTGCTTCTGCAAAGATTGCAGTCAAGGGAAGCAGCGCTACTCTGCAAGGCACGGGGACACCACGAGTCGTCGGCAGCAACCCGGTTTGGAAATGGGAGGACCACCTTTGGAGCATTGGCTGGAGTCCGTGGTTCGAGGCGGGGGTAGGGGGATCAAGGAAGGGGCTGAAAATGTAGGAGGGATTCCTGAGGATGATACATTCCCTTCCATGGGGATTATGATTTATAAACCATGACACATCCACTCTTCCTTCATCGCTGATGTCAATATGCAAATCCAAAACATCAGACGCACTGCCCTGGAGTCAGTAATCAGCTCACAACCACCCCATGGCACAGGGGAGACCTGCCCCTGTGAGTTTGCAAGGCTACAATTCTCTATGGGATTAGAAAGCCCCATTTTTCTCCTGAGGATCGGGCTGGTGGTTTTGAACTGCTGACCTTGTGGATCACAACCACCCGGGGCTCCAGTTGTCCATCTAAAGGGGCTTCGAAAAGTTCATGGAAAACATCCATTCTTTTTTCATCCATTTTCCCCATGGACTTTGGGGAGGCCCCTTGCTGTACTGACATCCTCTGGTTCAAGCACACCGGTGGTTCCGAGGGGGAAAGACCTGGCGATCTGCTCCCCTAAAGATGGCGGCCTTGGACACACCCTGGGGCCATCCTCCTCTGTCCTATCGGGTCGGCTGCTATGAGGCAGGGCTGACTCAGGGCACCCAATAACAACTTGTAAACATGTTGGAAAAGGAAAACGAACATGGGAACTGAAGAAGTGAACAGCCAGCCATCAGAGTTACACCCCCTCCGTCTGAGTTGGTATAAGCTCACTCAAACGCCGACTCACAGTGACCTTATAGGTCAGGGTAGACCTGCTCTTGTGAGTTTCTGAGACTGTAACTCCTTAAGGGAATAGAACACCTCATTTTTCTCCTGCAGAGTGGCTACTGGTTTTGAACAGCTGACCTTGTAGTTAGCAGCCCAGTGTATGACCCACTATGCCACCAGGGCACCTAGATAGTATAAACACCACAGATTAAAATAAAGGCATGCAGACTCGATTTTCAAGGAGCTGACCTGTGTATTTCTTAAAACTGCACCCTGAAGTACCCAGAAGTTCCTACTTCAAAATCAGTCTGCTCAGGGATATAAATAAATATTTATATAGGCAAAATGTTACTGGGCATAAGCATATTATTATTTGAATGGAATATTAAATAGTATCAAGTGTGTGTGTGTGTGTGTGTGTGTCTTGCTCTATGGAAACACAACATGTTTAAGACAAACCAACAAGCACAGGCAGTCCACGTGGTCTGGAAGTGGCGAAGTGTGCAAACACAATATGAGTGAGTGATTACCGCAGGCTGGGGGCTCCACAAAGCTTTTGTTGATTCAGCAAATCCAAGGGAAATACCTGATGTAGCCATCTCCAAGCACACCTGTCCTTGTGGACTTGGGGTCCCTCTTGAAGTACCTGCGCCCATCCATGGTGGCAGCCAGGAAAATGGCGCCCAGTCTTTCACAGCCAGTCTTCATCCAGCCCAGGCCAGGGCTCAAATCTCAAGGCCTCTGCTTAAAATCGCTCACCTGGAAGAGGCTCCTTAGCTTTATCTTGACCTTCACACACCTGCACACCTGTTGCTCAGTGGCTTCAGCCCCTGGACTTCTCTGCCTATCACAAAAGGCACCTAAGCATTTTTGTGCTCCTGGAAGGGACTTGGCCTCCCTCCGTTGGGCTTGTGTAAAAGCTGCTGCTATTGAAAGGCAATGCTGTTTATGCAGATGGCTTATGCTCTCGGTTCAAAGGTACCAGTGTTTCTTGGGAGGTAGACCAGGCTCTCGACTCCATAAAAAGATAGTCTCAGAAACCCACAGGGACAGTTTTACTCTGTCCTGGTGGGTCACCGTGGCTCTGAAGGACGTGATGGCAGTGAACTACTCCCTTTTGGGGGGCCCCTCTGACACGACACTTCATCAGAGAGTTCTTCTCAGATGCTCCCATCTCACCCATCTGTTCCCCTTCATAGCTCTCATTGCAACCTGCAGATCACATGCGTTCATTTACATGGCTAATGCCTGTCTCCTCACCCGAGCTGCAGCTGCTTGGGGCACAACGTCCCTGGATGGTGGAAACAATGAACAGTTTGGGCTGCAAATGCAAAGGGGTTCGACCAGAAGTGCATTAGGAGAAAGGCCTGGCAGTCTGTGTTTGAAACGCCCCCTGCCGTAAACCCTATGGGGACACAGTGTTGCTCCCACCCTCATAGGAGAGCCAGGAATTGGAACACGTTCAAAGGCTACATGCATTTTATCCACTTGGCCCAGACGAAATACACACACACACACCCCACCCACCCACCCCCTGTCCCTGCTAGATTATCTAGCTAGCTCCCTGGTTTTTACCCTCTTTCTTTTGTGTGGGCTTTTTGCAGGGGCCCCTCAGGTGCTCAGCGCACAATGTCTGTTTTATGAGCTAACATTTATTGTCGACACTTTGGCCCATTGGCCATGATCCCCTAAGCCTGCCCCCTCGGCTGACATGCTGTTCGATGTCTCGGGGAGATTTAAAGAGACTCTGGCAGGGAGCAGACAGGATTGTGGAGTGCCAGGGGCAGCAAGCGGGGGGAGCAGGCGGGATCAGCCACAGAAAGCCCCTCCCAGACCAGACAAAGAATGCAGATGGCCCATTGCTGTCCTTGGAACTCACTGCTCCCCATAAATTGGATCCCGAAGAGCAGGACTTCTGACAAACCCAGACACATTGCCGGGGACTCTGGTGTAGGCGAGGGGTGGAGGGTGGGGGAGCCTGGGAATCGCTGGGTGGTATTCTGGCTGAAATCCACAAGCCTCGGAAATTCCAGAACATTCTCTTCCTCAGTCGGAGCCCTCAATTAATTACGGAAACCAACTTGTTGCTGGGCATAAATCAGACCTTGAAAAATGCCATCCGCGAGTTGATTTCACAAGTTGGGGTGGGGCAGCGGTGGCTTCAGAATGCCATCAAGTCCCCATTGTGACAGAAATCTTTAATTGAAAAAAAGAAACCAGAACCCCCCCCCCCACCACCCCCTTTTTTAAAGCTATTTATTTTCATGTAAGCCCCAGTCTATTCGGTAGAACAAGGAGCCTACAGCCTGGCATGCCGTGTGAACAGTCACCACCCACAGGCGAGACGGAAGTGAAAGTGGTAGTCTTCAATTCAGCCTGAATCAGATATTCATTCCCTGCCCAATCCCTGCCAGGACTCCAAGGAGTGAAATGCACAGGACCCTCAGAGGGCCGGGCCCCTGCCGTTCCTAACTCTGCAATACAGCCCTGGTCACACAAAGGGTACCTGAGCAACTGCCAACAGAAAGGTCAGAGGTTTGAATTCAACAGCTGCTTCACAGAAGAAAGATGTGGCAGCCAGTTTCCATAAAGATATGAAGCTGACTGCCCTGGAGTTGCTGCGGATGCACAGGGGCCCTTTGTAGGGTTTATGAGGCTGTAAATCTTTAGGGACATGGCGGCCTCAATTATCTTCGGAAGAGTGGTTGGTGGATTTGAACAGCTGACCATGTGGTTTGCAGTCCAACGCTCACCCGACAGAGTCATCAGGGCCTTCAAAACTTAGAGGGTGTCTGGAAGGGTCACTGTCCATTGGAATTGACTCATCAGCAGTGGGCTTGTACATTTCTTGCTGTGATTATTCCCATCATGCCTGTCTCTCCTGAGCAATTATAAGCTTCATGAGGACAGAAAGGTGTGCCTTGTTCACTTTCCAATTCCCAGAGTCCAGTCTCGTGTCTAGGCGCCCTGATGGTGTAGTGCTCATACTTTGGGCTGTGATCCTCAAGGTCAGCAGTTCGAAACTAGGAGCCTCTCGGAGGGAGAAGGACAGGGCTTTCTACTCCTGAAAAGTTACAGCCTTGGAACTCCCAGGAGGGCATTTCTACCCTTTCCTAGAGGATCGCTCTGAGTCGACATTGACTCAGTGGGAGTGGTGTGTGAGTGTAGCATTTAAGAAGCCCTGTGGCCCTGTGGTTTCATGCCTGACTGCAAGGTTGGAGACCCAAGCTCACCAGTTGCCCCATGGGAAAAAAGATAGTGCACATCAACAAGTGCAGTGCCAGACACATCGACTCACAGGTGTGATTGTTGTTGTGTGCTGTCCAGTCTATTCTGATTCATGGTGACTCTACAAGCCCCATACCACTTCTGAGGATGTGGTCTAGAAGCAGGTAGCCATCTCTCTCCCGAGGAGCCGCTGCTCGGTTGAGCTGCTCATCTTTTGGTTAGTCGTTGGGCCACCAGTGCTCCTTCACACAGGTGAGTGCCTGATATAAACTGGACCCAGGAATCACAGAAAGCCCCGGTGCCTGTCTGCAAGGAGCTCACAATCAACTCATAAACAGGGGAGGAGGGATAGGGCCTAAAGGCTGAGGCGGCAACCCCTGGGAGCAGAACCATGCCCAGGTTTTACTGCGGAAGCAGGGGTTCAGTTTGAGGACATGGTCCTAGGGACTTGCAGGGTGGGTGGGGTCTAGGAGAGTCCAGATGCCCGATGGAGGGGACAGCCTGTGAAAAGGCATGTGGAAAAGAGCAGTATGCTGTCCACATGACTAGAGTGGCCTATTACCCCGTGACAGGGATACAGTCCTCAGCTAAGCTACATGCCCAAGGGATTTACATGCCCTCAGATTTGGTCCAATGAGTTGAGACAGAACTAGGCAGTCAATCCGATGACAACTTGTCACAGTGGTTTAAGTCTCTGTCAATCCTTATATCAGTAGAACCACAACATTCCTCAGAATAACTGGAAGATGCTGTTAAAATACACATGAGAAAACACAAAGAGCAAATCCCCTTTAAGCTGTTCCGAGAGCTGGGAGTCCTTGGATGTTGTCATGAACATTCTGATCAAGGGTCTTTACCAGGTAGGCCAACAGTAGAGGATGTACATTAAGCAGTGTGAGTTCGAATGAGTGGATGGTCAGAACCAAAGCATCACTATTCTGGGCCCAGGACCCCAGGTCTGTGCCGGCACGCCTTGTTTTATTGTACCACACTTTATCGTGCACCCCAGCTATTGTGTCCCTTACAAACTGACCATCCACGGCCTCTCTGCATGGGGTAAGTCCCACCAGTACCGGGAAGCGCTCACCCCATGTTTCTGTGTCACATTTTGATGGCGCTCACACTATTTCCATCAGTCTCATGGTGCTACTGCACACCGAATAACTCATGGCCGTCTATTTGATTCTGACTCATAGTCACCCCTCGGGACAGGGTAGAAATGCCCCTGTGGGTTTCTGAGACTAACTCTTTACAGGAGGAGGAAGCCATATCTTTCTACTTTCTAATTCTGGCTGGTGGTTTTGAACTGCCGACCCTGCAGTTCGCAGGCCAACGTTTAACTACTAGGCCACCGAGGAACCTTCCTGTGTCAACCGGACTCCTTAAAGGTTTTGTGATACAAGAGACTTTTAAAACTGACCCTTGGCACAAGGGCTGTGTGAGCCGACCAACTGTTACAGCAGTCTTCTGTGCTTGGAAAGCTCTGCAGTTCAATAGGACCTGTGCAGGTCTGGTTCAAGTTGCTAAGGATTCTTCTGGAAATAGCTCTTGGAGTAGCCACTCACTTGTAATAGCATCTGGTGATAGGCAAAAGAATGTCCCTTTTCCAGCTGAGCTCAATTCTCCTCTCCATTTATGGGCACTTGCTGCTCAGACAAGGGCGTGAGGCACCTTCGAGGATCTGATCTCGTGAATGCTCTGCATGGCCACCCACAAGGCTTGTGTCCTCATTTTTAGTAAGTCTAGCCTCCGAGGTCCCTTCCTCAGACAAGCCTTCAATGGCCATTCTGTCTACTCAGGACCCTCCAAGCTCACCCCTGACTCTTCTTCTGTTATCTCTTGGCATTGTTTTCACCTTAGCATTTACCTAACAAATTATGTATTTGATCTATTGATCCTTATTCTCTCTCTTCCCTTCTAGAAGTAAATATGAGTGGGCAGGAAAATCTGATTATTTGTCTCATTGTCATATCCTCAGGTTCCGGAACAAGGACTGGCATAAAGCCAAGGCTAAATACAAGCACGGCTCACTCTACAGCATCTCCACTCCCAGGGAACTGGGCAAAGCAAGGGAGTGGAGTGAGAATCACCTGTAAGTGAATGACTGTAGCTGTCCCATGCTCCTGCTCAATCAGCTGGACCACCACGCATAGTAATACATCATTCCCAACAAGAAACTCCTTCAATAATCATTGACGAAGAACCAATGTGGCGGGCACAGTTGGGAAGAATCTATGAGTTACACCTTTGCTTCCCTGAGGGCCACCCTCTTTTTTGTTGGAACCAGTCTCCTGCCTTAACCATGACTATCTGGAAGAGATTTGACTCATAGGACTAGTCAAGCCTTTGGTTAAGAGGTAGCCCAAGGCTGATATCTAAAACAGATGGAAATTGAGTTACCATACGACCCAGCAATTCCCCTACTGGGCATCTACCCAGAAGAGGCAAGA
>NW_022109491.1:4343167-4364658 GCF_000313985.2 Echinops telfairi
TGAGATACAAAGCAGGCACTCAGCCCTACCCCGGAGTACAGAGATGAGCATGCTTTTCTCCAAGGAGATGTTACCAGACCGAGAAGTCAGGACAGAGGACTTGAGCATGACAGTACCTGGGGCTCCCAGACCAGGTTGAGTTGAGCAGACAGGCTTGGCGAAGATCAGTCTATCGCTGGGGACATCTGGCTCCTCACTACTGATTCAATCCAACACTGGGAATCACCTGGGCCATCCAGGGAGAATTGACGGAATCCCAACAACTGACCAGATGGAACACTGGTGGTGCAGTGGGTTAAGCATTGAGCTGCTACCCCAAAGGTCAGCTGTTCAAGTTCTGCATCCATTAAGAGTTATAGCCTTGGAAACCCTATAGATCAGATCCTATAGCGTTGCTATGTGTGAGAATCAATTGGGGGTCAGTGAGTTAACAATTAGTAGTGAATGGCAGGGACCTGGCGGTATTCTGTCTTGTTGTGTCCCATGAGTTAGGGCCTAACTTGAGAGTAGTCAACAGCAACAATAACAAACTCAGTAACGTGCCTGACTTTGTGGCCCGTGAACTTTTCTGCTCCTGAGTCCCAGGAGGCTTTGCCATTGAGAACCTGGGCTGTGGAGTGAGACCACCTGGCCTATGACTCAAGGCTTAGCTCTGTACCTTGGGGGAAACCCTTGCCCTCTTTCAGGGACTGGAGGTGTTTTATCTAACAAAAGAGAATAACAACAACAATAATAATAATCCTGAATGGATTATATACAGTTTGACCAGGGGTCTACCACACCCAGTATTTTAGAAATGATAACAGTTAACTAACTCCCTTTCTTTCTTTTTTTTATCTTATGAAATAAGGCACCACTCCAATCGGGTGACTCCCTGTTCTGACAGAGCATGACGTGCAAATGCTACAGCTAACAGTGAACCATCTTTTGTTAGCAGTTCGTAAAGCCACTGCCGCGCCTGGCTCCTCAGACATGTGATCAAGTGGGTATTAATATCCCATTTGAGAGAGAAGCAAACTGAGGCCGCCAAAGGCTGCATGGATTTTAAAGCCCTAAGCACGTAGCAAATGGTAACAAGTGTCCACACCCTGTTGCAACAAAACAAAACAAAATCCCGGAAGTATACATTCTCCATAAACGGCTTTACTCCAATGCTATCAACTTGATTCTATGTAGAGTTTCTGAGACTACCGGTCTCTATGGGAGCAGACAGCCTTATCTTTATACCTCAGAGATGCTGGTGGGTTTGAACCGCAGACCTGGTGATTCATAATCTGAAGCCCAACAATGAAATAAAGTTCAAGCCCCACTCTTTGCCCTGGTCAAAGGCATGTGCAGAAGAAAAGGGTGTGCTGAACTTGACTTGGTTTGAAAACACAGAGTAAGTGCTTACTCAATCCTTGAATGAGTGAAACAGCAGAATGAACGAAGGAGCACCGTGGAAATGATCAATGAATTAAAAAAATTAAGACGTTTTTTTGGTTGTTCACAAAGGCTTATGGATAATTGGATTCACCCCACTAACCTAATAGGTAGAAGTTTAGTCAATAAATTTGCCAATTGTCCTCTTGTCCCTGACAGTGTCGTCCACTTCTCATAACTGACCTGGGCCTGGCTGGAATCTCAGCAGGCGGGGAATGCTAAGACAGTGAGAGTCTGAGTGCAAAAGAGAAAAAAAATCTACGTCCAATTGCAGGACCTAATTGCCTCAAGCACTCTTTAATACAATATCGTTTCAGCACCCAAATAATTCCAAGGGTCCTTTGCAATTTGTCATAAAGCAATTTCCCCAATATATAAACACTTGCTCCTAATTCTTGGGGCTGAAATTAAGCAGGAGGACCGCAGTGAGAATCTCTACAGTAATTGCTGTGTATCATGTGCCATTCTGGGCTGTGAGATGTTCTTGGTGATGGGAGTGGTCGTATTCCTTATGATAAATTTTATTAATGTTTATTCTGTGGCAGGCAATATGAAAAATGCCTTACCTATATCATCTTATTTAATTTTTAATAATCTCATATTAGAGATTTTTTTAATCAGAGATGTCTAAGGAGAAAATAATAATAAAGAAGGCTTCTGATTCCCGCCCCCCAGATAAATCAAAGAACATTAAAAAATAAGAACTGAACAGAGAAAAGGCAGCTCATGTTTGTGGTTGCAGAAAGTTTGGAGAGAAAATACGACCGGGTGAGGATGGAAGAACTTGTCCAACGATGATGCTGAGATCATCTTTAAGCCTTGAACCAAAAACTACCTTCTAAAGTCCTTTCAGCAGCAAACAATGGTGGGGCTGGGCATGTCCAGAATGCCTGCCTTGGGCATGATGGTCTTTGATGAGCTATGTCTGCGTGACTCACTTGGCAACCACAACTTGAAAGGTTAGGCAAGTATGTTCATAGTGGAGAAGCCATTTGGAGAGAGGGAAGTGTGCGTGCTCTGGAAGACTGTAATCAACGGCACTAGAAAGGACATGGAGACAATGTTGGATTGTTGTACAGTCTGCTATGTACCTTCTCAACAACCCAAATAAAGGAAAACAGAAAACACAAATCTCCACGTTAACGCGCAAGCTCTCTCCTTCAAGGTGGTCACTCGAAAACAGGTCTGTTGACTCCTTCGAATGCAAAACAGAAAGGACATTCCATCCCATCCCATCTGACTGTAGGGTGAGCCATCATTCCGTGGAGCGAGTGCTATGCTATGCCCAAGTCATAGGCGAAGAAGCTGAGGCTGCAGCCCAGTAATTCATTTGCCTCAAGCCTCAGCTGATCAGGATGGCAAGGCCAGGATTTGAGCCTGGTGTCTGATTTTGGACGCTGTTGTTCTCTTCATCAATCACCAGGTAACAACTGATGGATGGCTTTGCCCCAGGGGTAGCGACACAAGAGGGAGAGAATACGGTGAGGAAGGGACATTGGCCTTGGTGATGTGAGCCGAAGTAGGACAAAGAGAAACTTCAATTGAATTGGATTTTTTTTTTTTGCAGGCCTATCAATTTGGAGACAATTTGCAAGGCTAAATACACGTACCATGGTCACCAATAATGGGTCTTATTTATTTCCCTTTGGAAGATAGAATTTGGGGACTGTTGTTAACTGGCGTCAAGTCAATTCTAACTCAGTTTGACGCCACGTGTGCAGAGTAAAAAGCTTAAAACCAGAGTCACTGCCATCTAGTCAATTCCAACACGTTGCAACTCTATAGGGCAGAGTAGAACTGCCCCTGTGGGTTTCTGTGACTGTAAATCTCTGGATTGAAAGACTCATCTTTCTCCCTAGAAGCTGCTGGTGGGTGTGAACCGCTGACCTTCTGGTTGGCAGCCCAGCGTACAATCCACTGCCCCACGAGGGTGCGGAGTAGCACTGCTAAGTGGGCCTCTCAAGGTTCTGACCTTTCAGAGCAGATCGCCGGGCGCGTCTTTCGAGCTGTTGACCCTTTGGCTTAGAGTTGACTGATTGACCATTTAGGTGCCCCAGGGACAACCCTGTTGGGGCGACTCAAGTGGAACGAACCTGGATAGTTACAGTTAGAGGCGGCTTGACACACACGAAGGCACAGTGTTTGATTCATCACCAAGCTGCAGCTTCTATTGCTCACTGTGAATGCAAACACACGGGAGGATGCAGTGTTGATCACGCCACGGGCTTTGGACTTGGGTGGGACAGTCGTTCATTTGACAGAGAAGGGTGGTGGGCTGGTGGAAGAGCTGGGAGACTTTGCATCTGTTACCCCCTTCGTGCTGGGCTTCCTCGTGCACCGGCACCAGCAAACACCAACTCTCTTGTCTTGCCTCATTGGAATCGAACATGTCCTCTTTCTACTAGTTTTGTCAAGGAGGAATCTGAAGTTGAGGAAAGTTTTCCAATCCAACATTTAATAAGATTTGGCATGGGCAATTTCTTAGGAATTACTGCCTTAAGTCCCCAGCGATTTCCCCTAATGGACTGTGTGATTTCATAGTTGGAAGCGCAGGGCTTTCGTCCCCCACATAAAACCGACTCTCACAAATAGATGCTCCCACGTTCAGAGAGCTTATCACCCCACCTTAGCTCATCGTTCTTTGGGGCCACCATTTTGGAAGGAGACCACCAGTGGGGTGATCCAGGGCCTGGCAAACCTGTCAGAGTTCTGAAAAGCACAGTCCTCTGACTAACCCAATGTTTTCCAAAAATAATGCGCTTTTCCTTAAAATGTAAAATTAACACCAAATGAAGATGTCTTAAGAGGCTCTAAAAGGGAGCTGACGATCTCAGTAGCATGCAGTAGGTACTTGATGCAATCAGTGTGTTCTACACAGGTAATTACTTTTACTACGAATGGGGCCTCCCACTCAGGGAGAAGGCTAAGAGGCTCCGACTGCACTTCATCACGCGGCTTCTTCATTATTGCTCCACCACCTACCGGGTAAAACAATTCACTGGCTCTATTCAGCAACTCTCACAAATGAGAAAAATTTATTAACATGTGTGCAGGATGGGACATATTTAGTAGGTGCCAAGCGGACTACCTACGTGATTTTTTAAATGCATCAATCTTTCGATGCTTGTGTGGATCCTCTGGAAGTCAAGCCCATCTGGACACATGGATGCTCACAATGTGGATGCTGGTTCGTGTCAGTGATCTGGTTCAATGTGCCCACAGACTGGTTAGAGGTGTTGGGGTGGTTAAGAGGAAGGGGTGGTGGGGTGAGACCACTGTGGAGAGTCTGTTGATGGGTGTTTGGGGCAAGTTATTCATCTTTTCTGAGCTCATGTCTGTGTTTGAGGAATACGGAACAGAATGGGAACACTGGCTCCTTACAGACAGCCAGTTCTGCTCCAAGGTACTGGCAAAGCGTACAAACTGGGACCCTGATTCCATACGGGGGGAGCTCTGGTTACCAGGTGGGCTGCAAGCTGCAAGGTCAGAAGTCAGAAACCACCAGCCATTCCACAGAAGAAAGATGGAGTTTTCAGCTCCATCAAGAGGTGCAGTCCCATAAACTCACAGGATCACTTCTGCCCTCTCCTCTAGGGTCACTCTGAGTTGGCGTCGACTGGACGGCAATGAGTTTGGTTTCAATATTCCAAATCATGCCGTAGGCACCTCGGGGTCTCATGGGAAAAGTGGGGTTGGGGGCACAACACAAACATTAGTGACACACAACAAGACGTGGAGCGCCAGCAAGTCAAGGTGGCAATGCAGTGTGCTGTACAAGGTAAATGGTTCAGAGACAAACTCCAATGCACGCGGCTCTTTACTTTGTTTGTGGAAACGGACCTTGGAAAGGTCACAGCCTGTGGGTTATTAGGCAGTGGTACAAGGTCGGGGTGGTGGGCTTGGAAATCCAACAGAGAGCTGTAACACCCCTTACCGATGGGCAAGGCTCGCAACACGCGCAGCGGCGAAGTGAGGCTGCCAGTGGATGTTAGAGATGTGTGTGTGCATGAGTTCTATGTCTTTGGATGACTGGATTCAGTTGGATGGGGTCTTCTATGTTCATTTGGTGATTCTCGCAGTTGAAATTACATATGGACAAGGACAAAAGCTGTGTGATGCGATAAACACATTAATCTTCTTACAACAAATCCATGTTTCCCAAAGGAACATTACAGCAAGAACAATTAGCTGGTGAGGATGGATAGGCAGGTAGTAGGAATTCTTGAAATATCATTGTCCCTTGATTTCCATTGCTACCTCAATCTACCTGGGGTCAAAATCCAATCCCACACATTTAAGGGGGGACACAGAGAGCCTGCCAATCCCTTTGTTGCTCTGGTTAAGCTAAAATGTTAAGACTCCAAAGGGCTCTCATGCAATGCTAACAGATACCTGGATGCATTTCTCTCTCTCTCTTTTTAAATTTTAATTTAAGTCATTTATTGGGGGCTCTTATAGATAGCATAACAATCCATAAATCAATTATATCAAGCAAACTTGTACATAAGTAGCCATCATCATTTTCAAAACATCATCGTTCTGCTTGAGTCCTTATTATCAGTTCCTCTTTTTTCCCTTAAATTCTTGCACAGTGCCCTGAATAACAACGTCAGTTCCTGTAAAGAGTTCCAAGAACCAAGCCAGGAAGCACCGTCCTTTTCCTTAAGGAGATGCTGAAAAGTACTCTGGAAGAAGCAACAGTTTAGTTGTCCTTCGAGGGAACAAGGAACCCTGGTGTCACCATGTTTAAGTACTTGGCTTGCTAACCCAAAGGTCGTTGGTTGAAATCTACCAGACTGCAGACAAGAGATGTGGCCATCTGTGTCCGCAAAGATTCCAGTTGGAAACCCTTTGGGATAGTTCTACTGTGTCGCTTAGGGTCACGCGGAGTTGGAATTGACTTGATAGCAATGGTATTTATAGCAATTGATTAGCACTGACGAAATGCAAGCCGATTTACCTGCAGAAGCAGTTAGTAATAATAGCTGACGTACACATACAACTCTCTGTGTCCGACAATGACTCTAAAGTTCCCTATTATGAATTCATTTAAAATCCAAATCATTCTATCAAACTCCTTTTCATGTCTCTGTGTTCTTTAAAAAAAAAAAAAGTAGGTAAGCTGAGCACATTTGGATACACAATCAGAATTTGGAAATTCTATCAGATCCCAACTTATTCTAGGCAATAAGATTGCTTGGGGCAACTTGAAGTGAAATGGTTACGCCCACATTACTTTGAATATAATCTTCCTAATAGTCAAACTAAGGACTACATGATTTCAGAGTTGGGATTAAGAACTTTTGTTTCTAGAAATGTATCTATATGAACACATCAATTGGGTCATTGTATGCCTGTGGAGTGGATTCTAACTCATAGCAGCCCTATAGGACAGGGTAGAACTGGTTCCTGGGGTTTCCAAGGCTAGAATCTTTGCAGAAGCAGACTCCCACATCTTTCTCCTATAGGGCAACTGGTGGGTTTGAAGTGTGAACCCTTTTCTTTTCGCTTAGTAGGCAGGAGCTTAGCCAATGTACCGCCAACATGCCTTACATTTGGATAAATGATTCCCATAATCCTGCTCCTATTATCAGGAGGGTCCTGGCAGGCCTTGGACAGGAACATCATGCTTGGCAAAGTAGAGGGTCAATGAAAAAGAGGAAGATCGTCAATATGATACAGTGGCTGTAACAATGGGCTCAAACATAGCACTGGTTGTGATAATGGCATAGGCCTGGGCAGTGTTCCGTTCTGTTGTTGCTATGAGCCAGATTGTTAGGAGTTAGAAGCAACCCAAAGGCAACCCTGTAACATCAGCCTTCGCATGTCCTCCCAGCTCCTGCCTTCCAAATGCTTGCCCCTGAAGCAGTCATGTAAACGCTGCTCCTATGTACTGAGTAAGTCAAGACAGTTGACATGCTGTTTAGCGTCTGAAAAGCAAAGGTCTGGTTACGGAGAAGCTCACTCATATGGTCCACAGGGCACATTTCAATGTTCAGTTGCACTACTCAGAGGAGATGAGACTACTCATAAATTGAGGCAATTTCAGAAAACACAGTGGGAGAGTGTGTCGCCAACACATCTTTGTAAGGAAATTTGTTATTAATTTTGTTCAGGGTGATGTAATGCAATCATTAGTCACCAGTCTCTCTTTCAAAGATAAAGGATGATCTATTAATTGCCGCTCTTACTGGCCTTTTGGCAGGCTCTGTTTCCCTGTGACCTGTGTGCAGCATTTGATGCCTCCCCTACCCCTTCTGAGTGAATCATTCCTTGGCTCCATTGCTCTAAAGCCTCTTGAGTCTTCCTTCCTCTCTGATTGGCCTTTCTATCGCTGTAGCATCTCAAATTGGTCCTCAAATATGGACAGATCCCCAGGCGCTGCCCTTGTCAATTCCTTCTCCTCTCTCTAAGTCCTCCTTCTCCCTGGACTCATTCATTTTCACAGGTTCACCGAGACACAGGATCCCCATAGCATTATCTGGACCACCAATCTTCCTGCTAAGCTCTTGGTCCTCAATCTTCAACACCCTAGAGACCACTTGCTCTTGGAACACGTTATCCCTTCTCCCTGTCTGGCCTCTCCACCATCACTTACTTCTCCCTTCACCTCCGAGTCCCAGATCTGTTAGGAAGAATGCTACTCCCCTTCGACAAACACTCAAGGTCCTGGAATTGCCCAGCCGGGTCCTGTTGACAACCCTTTGTTTGCAGATCTCACCTGGGTCTCACAATGTAGTCGGACAGGTTCCCAGGCCTGCAAGTCCCACCCTCAGCCTCCGCAGACTAGTCTGAGGGTGACTCATGCTGGCCTGTTCTATGACCATCGAAGGTGCCAAACCTCTTCCTGCCTCGTGTCCTTGGCAGCCCCTGTCCTCCTCCCTACAACACTCTTCTCGCAATGATCTGCTCTTGCCTACTCAGCCCTCCCCCCCTACTCCACACCAGTTTCACTCATTGCTCACTTATCAGTTTTACAATCCATTGCTGAAATTGGTGGGTTTGAACTAGGGTCTTCCTTTGGGTCATCGCCATGGACAGCGATGTCTAAAAGCCCTCTCATGTGATCAGGGCTGCTCGGTCCTTGGAGAAGGCCATCAGGTTTGTCAAAGTGGAGGGGCAGTGAAAAAGAGGGGGACTCGACAGGATGGATGGACACAGTGGCTGCAGCAGTGGATTCAAACTCAACAGTCGTGAGGGCAGCACAGGAAGCCTGTCTCCATCTTCAGCTGAGCTGGGGCGCTCTCTGCTCATTGGGCTTGCTCTACACCTGCCTTTATCAGCAGTAAGCATAACCTGAGTTGTACAGTCTGATAATGGTTGTCTCTGCCAGGCTCTGAGCTCTGTGAGATCGAGGACCTGGCCATGGCTCTGTCCACGAGGTCCCCAGGGACCGGCACCCAGTAGGCCTTGAGTCCGTTGCATAAGTGAATGGGATTACACTCTGGCCCTTCTATTTTCAGTCTGATGCCATTAACTACTATGCTCTTCCATTTTTCTTGTGATCACTACCTCATCCTCCCCTCCTTCCTCTATCATGCTCACCTCTGGTGTCCTAACCCAGACTCTCATCGCCTCTTGAATGGGTTGCTTTCACTGCTCAATCATGGCCTTCAGATCTCCTTTTGCTGCAGTTAATCTTGTCAACTGCGGCCAGGCTGACCTTCCTGGAAAACCCTGCTGTGTTAGCCCTGTGCTTAGGAATCCTTGGGTGTTCCTTCCTGTCTACAGAACAAAGCAGGACCTGCCACAGGGTCTCAGACTTGAAAGGACTTAAAATCAGCTGGTGTAGCCACTTCCTGCTACAAATGAAGAAACTAAGGTCAAGAGGGGTTGGGGGCCCTGCCAAGAACACCAACCTGGTGTCCCAGACTCTGTACAGAATGGACTTCCGGTATGTCTGCCTAAAAGATTCTGGGTCCTCCCATCACGTGGAAAGCACAGCCCTGGTTCCTTCCCAAGGTCTACCAGACTGAGCATAACCTGGATTCCGCCTAGAATGGTCAACTCATCCAGGTTTTCCTGCAACTTTTCCAATTTCAGGGCAGAATGTCCTGTATTCCGGTAACTCTCTTTGTCCTAGAAAAATCCAGGACCGCCGGCCATCTGACTCTTGCCTGCATCTCCAGTTTCAGTGGTTATGATGGGAGAGTCATGCTGACCATGCTGGTCTTCCTTCTGCTGAGAGAAGAAATGCTTGGCAGACGCATTCTTGTTCCAGCTGTCAGCACTTGCTACCCACTCCCCACTGGGTTCACTCAGGCCAGTGTGTTTTAGAAACCAGCCTCCCTAGTTTATTGTCTCGGACATTTTCTTTAGCTTGGCCTGCAATAAGGATCCCTGGTGGCACAATGCTTATGTGTTGGGTCAACAGTTCAAGACCAACAGCAGCTCCCTGGGAGAAATGGGGCTTTCTCCTCCGGCAAACAGTTTCAACCTTGGAAACTCACTGGGGCACTTCTACCCTGTCCTCCAGGGTCACTGTGAGACCCTATTGACGGGAGGGCAGTGGGGGTTTGGTTTGGGCATGCAGTGCCTTCACCGTGTGATTTCCAATCTCCTGCGTGTCCTTACTTCTCGCTTTTCACCCTGCGCTCAGAAGTCCTCATAAGCCTTGTAATTGCTAAACTGTGAGTTGATTGGAAAAAACCATGCCCTGTTCTCACGTATTCCCATTGAACAGATGATCCAAATGGTATAAAACGGAAGCTGTTTGGCTTGGAGCATTCCATGAGCATGACAGGAGAGGTCGCAATGACAAGCAAGTCTGAGACTACCTGTCCCGTTTTTATTGATTTGCATTACTCAATAGATTCTGATCTTATTCATTAGAACAGCCCAGGGCCCTTCAGGCCAGCAACATCACAGTGATCTATTGTTGGGATAAAAATCTCCGGGTAATGACAGCCTGGATTGACAAGGATGTTTAAATCCTAAATGATGCTTTGGGCGGCGTTCAATTTTTTTGTCACAGGTTTCAAAATGAGCATTCTCAAAGCGTTCCACATGGAAGACGCGCAAACCACATAATGAGGACATGGAGCAGCTGTGGTAGAGTGGAAAGAACATTGACCTTCAAGGCTAAATACCTCAGGAGGGGCTGGAGCCCTGCCTGAGGGAGGAGCCCCGTGGCTGCAGGCCCATTGTGTGTGCCTGTAAGCCTCGGTTGTTTCATCTGTGAAATGGGATCAATAACCCCCACCCCTGATGCTACATGAATAGTACACAGGCTAGTGTCTTCGGCACCTACCCCCTTGCCTCCAGGGAGGATGGATATGCCTCCAATTTTTTTTTTTTTTTAAATTTGTCAAAACATGACTAATGGTGGCACTTTCCCAGAAGTCCACTCCTAACTGGAATAAGCTTGTATCCTAAGTCTTGGGAGCTCACCCCCAGCAACTGCTATTTTTCTTTTCTTTTCTTTGTTCACCGTCTGTCTGGTTAATCTTGGTAAATTGGAACATTTACAGAAACACATACAGTCTTGCCTCAATCTTCTGCACACGTCTCTCCGATGTTTACACTTCTGATAGCATGCGTCTCGTTCAGGCTCGCCTTCTGCTCAGCTCCCTGACTCGGGATCTCAGGCACTGAGAGACAGACACCTTGGCGACACCCAGACTGACCCACGCGACTGCTTGACCTTTGGACCCCAGTGTCCAGTAGGGACACAGACCCTTCTGCAATGTGACAGCTTTTACATCTGAGTGCAGGAAGGGGTAGAATGAGGACTGCTCTCATGAGGAGGGGGCATCCACCTAAGGTTCTGGAAGGTGCAGAAGCATTCATCCAAGCATGTACAAAGGCGAGAAGCAGCCACTTGGGTGTGTATCTTCATGTCCAGCAGTGGGAGGGCACTTTTTGTCTCGGCAGCCAGACTGCAGATTCCCTGAAATTTGGAAAAGCATCTCACGTTTCCCTGGATGTCCCTTAGCATGTCGTGAAACTCTGGCCCAGCGACGTCCTGCAACAAATCCTCATGATTAATAGCCTCTCCTCTGAGCTAATGTATAGTAAAAGTAACAAGCTCTGAGGTCAGTGGAAAACTATAATTAAACATCCATATTTCAGACTGAAAAAGATACATCCATCAACCCGGACCTCAACTGAAAACAGAGCCCTCTTGTGTGTGTGTGTGTGCGTGTGTGTGTTTAACTTGGCAGAAGGAACTGAATAGTCAGAAGTTGGGAAGCACTTTCTTCAGCTATCAAAACAGCTTCCCTGGACTGCTGAAAAACACCCATTAGCTCATCCCATATCACCCTCTTCCTTTTAAAAAGCAATCATTTTATTGTTGAAAACAACTCATACTTGTAGTATTTAAGTAACTGGAAAAAATTACAAAAGGAGACATTTTTAAAAGCTTCCCAAATGGGGACATCTAAAACTGATTGTGACCTTGGGTAACTTTTATTTCAGATATGTCTTTATCTCATGTGTGGGTGGAAGAGTAGAGACGAGGGTGGGTGGGTGGTCTAGTGGATGAAAGGAAGGATGGAGAGATAGGTCGATAGATGGATGGGTGAATGGACAGATCCATGGCTGGCTGGCTAGATAGGAAGAAAGGAAGGAAGGTAGGAAGGGAGGAAGGAAGGATAGAGAGATGGGTTGATAGATTAATAGATAGAATGAAGATTAGAGGGATGAATGGATGGATTCATGGAAGGATAGAGGGATGAGTGGATGGATTCATGGAAGGGTAGAGATGGATGGATATATGGATGGATGGTAGATGGGAGGGAGGATAGAGAAACGAGTGGATAACTGGGTGGATGGATAAATGCAATGATGGAAAAATGGGTGAATGGATAGACTGGAAGAATTCATCCCACCAGAGAATAGGGGAGTGCTTCAGGTAGACCTTGCCTCCAACCAGAGCCCCCAACACATCTAGAGATGAAGGGCAGATGTGGTCAGATGCCCCAACAGGACAGAGTGTGGAGAAGTTGGAGGCTCAGGCGGCTTTCGGTACCCTGAAGCGAAGACTCATTGCCCATGAGGGCAGGCTCCGTTGCCCTATCTTTGGGCACCTGGGCACTCATTATGAATTTCAATTTTCCAGCCAGAGTTCAGATGGTTAATTAAACAACGTCTCTGAGCTCTTGAAAGAGAGTACTTAATTAATGAACGTGAAGAGCTTCCAGCATTTTGTTCTGAGACGTTTGAGGCAAAGCAGGACAAAGTTCCAGCCTCTGCTTACTTCAGGGACGGAGACAGAAAGTTCTGGAGAAGAGGAGGAAGCTGACAGTGAGCAGGGAGGGTGTGTCCCTGTACAGTCCCCATCGTTCACCTATTCATCATGTGGAGGGTGTGCACATGTGTGTGTGTGTGTGCATTTCTTCAAGTATGACTCTTATTCTGAGAAAACAAAACAAAGCAAACAACTATCATTTGAGGAGTTGACTGTGTTTGTGCTATTTACTTATATAAATGTGATTGTTCGCCTCTTACTAATCAAATGGAAAATTGGTTTGTGCTCGTGGTTTCGAAACTTCCCCATCCCTCAAGCAAACAGTAGCCATTACTTTAAACACCTCGGTGTCTAGTAATTGTTCCAAAAAGAGAAAAAAAATGTGTTAGGCTACCAGTAATTTAAGTCCTGTCAAAAATAAATCCCAGACACTCGCTGCTTCCTCCGTCGGTGCCTTGAGAAACACGCCCACATGTCAATTACCGGAAGCTGTTGCTCTGTGTCTTTGTTCTGAAGTCGTGTAAACAGGAAAAGGTTCTTCCTCAGTAACAACTGTTTTCTCAACCCTCTATCAATGTTTATGCCGAGCTCCCCACAACAACACCGAACGGCAGCAGTAACAGCCAGCATGGGGGTGCAGATGCACCAGCAGGTTACCTGGGCCCCTCGTGGCAGCACGGACTCACTTGTGCATGAATGGTCCATTTGAAATGGAAAACCCACAAGGCGCGGTGTCTGTGAAGGCTCTAGTCACCGGCTCGGGTTCAGGGTCAGTCACAAGAGATTGCTCTCAGGGTGGTTTCCTTGTTGCAGGGCAGCAAGCGAGCAGAAAACCCATGCCCATAAGGCAGAAACGATTCACAGAAAGGGCAGCCAAAGAAGACAGGCTGCTGGAGCCGCGCTGCCCACGAGGGTCTCCCCAGCTACCACGCTGGGCAAACCCAGGGGCAGTCAGGTACACATGGTTGTCAATGGCTATGTAGACCTTGGATCAGAGGTCAGGGGCTGTTAGCAATAGCCGGAGGTTTTGTGTTGCTAACCCACCGCTATTACTAAAGATCATTATCCAATGATCTCACCAATCGCCTACACCCATGACGCCATAGGAGCTTTCGTGGAGTGCTTTCCCGTTAAACCAGGAGGAGGCATTTCAACAAGAGATGGAGAGAGGGGCAAACATGAGGTGGATTGAATAGTGATTCTATTCTTTCCCTCCCTCCTTCCCCGGTTCCACAGCTGCCTGGACTAAACTTATCCACAGTTCTGAACAATGCACAGATGGGAGAATAAAAATCTGTGGTGATGAGACGCTGAAGCGGTCCTCTTTCTGGGAGGAAAGGAGAATAAGTTGATTTTCATTAAGCAGGAACAGATCCATAGTTCATTATTAACATGGTGACCACTGCATGTGAGGAAGAAGTCGGCTCTTCAAGCTTGTACTGCCACGGCTGCTGGCTGAGTGGCCCCGCTCATGTCGTGGAGGCTCCTCCTATTTCCTCTCTTGTTCCATGGGAACTTGAGCAGAGCAGTGAGAGAGAGAGAGAGAGAGAGAGAGAGAAAGTGTGTGTGTGTGTGTGTGTGTGTGTGTGTGTGTGTAACCAGACACTGACCTTTTGCTAGGCAGGATTAGGAAACACCTACTAATGTTTCCTTCAGGAAGCAAGGGATTTGGTTAATGCGCTGCCGCCCCCCAGCCCCCCAAATTTCTCTTCGCTAGAATGTTCCCCATCAACTTATTTGTCACTAGAATTTCGAGAATGAGCCTGTTTGGTGATGGTCGTTTTACTGACAGAAGTACCACCTTTGCTTCTCCTTCTCCCCTTTCAGGAAGGAAGATGGTAAGATAAATCATTAATTAAAGGGGCTGCATATGGGACAGATGGAATGCCAACCATGTGGCCACCTCCCCCAACACTGTCGGGGTAAAAGCTCCATAAATCACTCATGGTCCAGCAGTCTTCAATGGGGACCGTCTTGCCCCCTTATGACCGATGATAAACAACATATACTCCCAGTGCAGCCCATTAGGTATCCAGAGTAGGTGAACTATGAGAACACATTCATCCTCCTTGGGAAGGTACCTCTTCATATTTCACGTGATGCAGGGCAAGCAGACCCAACCGAATGGGGACTAATGAGGATTAATGCCTTATTCCCTAGAGGATTATGGGCTCCTCTTGCTTTCTCTCTTGTGCGCAAGTTAAATAATCGCGAACGGGTGAGATGGCTCCTGAAGCTTTCCCCAGGAGTGAGTTACACACAAGCTGCTCTCCTCTTTTTGCTTTTCCTTGTCTTTCTCTCCTCCCTTTCTGGTCCTTCCCTCCTCCCCCTCCTTCTCTTTCTTTCTTTGTTGTTTGTTCTTCCGCTTCTTTCACTGAAGGGTTCTGAGATGCCTGTTGGCACAGCCCCTGCCCTGAGCTCATCTCGGAGTTGGAACAACTGGAAATCATCAATGGATTCCTGTTTCCTGCCCAAAGGAAGCTGCCAGGTACTAAAAACTAAGTCACACACGAGAAGAGCAATTTCTCTCACTATTAAGAGGCTCATGAAGGTCTGTGGAAAAAGCCCGCCGACTCACCTACTTCCCCAAACTCAGCCCTTGGAAGCCCCGAGGGACCTGGCTGTCCCTCAGGAACACACGAAGGGTCATCAGGGGTCAGACTCAATGCAGCAGCAATGGGTCTTTGAGGATTTACAAACCATCCCACAGTCCATTTTAGTCTGGGTGAAATTTTATATCTGTATTAAAATTTCCCATTCACTAGTATGTATTGATTGCCTGTTCTGTAGCATGGCCCCTGTGCTGGCTGTGAACAAGGCAGGTGTCCCCGGTGACCTCATGGTGGGGTCACAAGGTGGGCTTGAGACAGCTCGGAAACCACACAAATGAATGTTTACCTGACAGTGTCTATGGGAACAAGCAAGGAAGACCAGAGAAGAAGGCATGCATTTGGGTGGCGGTGCTGGCAAAGAAGGCTCCTAGTGCCATGGTCTACCAGAAGAACAAACACACTTCACAGAAGGACAGTCAGCCAGAATGCCCCGCAGAAGCAAGGGGAGTGAGACCGTCAGATCTACTCTAGGGTCATTATCAGAAGGGCATGGAGGTGATAAAGGAGACGTTCAAAATAAAGATGGCGATGGCTTGGCACAGGGGCAGCAAGAACGGGCGCACGCATGGCAGCAAGGCTGAGGACAGCTCAAGATGAGGTGGTGCTTCTTCCGGTGACCTGCAGCATCACACCTGGGCCTGGACATCAGGGCACCCACCAACAGCAGGAGAGAAGAGCTGGAGACCCCAGAGACACAGTGCTTGAGCTGGTCAAGCAGCTGCGAAGTGTGGTCAGTGCTCTGCATGGTCGGCAGTTCAAAACCACCAGCAACACCGAGGGAGAACGGCTGGGCTTTCTGCCCCATCAACATGTTCAGTCTTGGAAACCCACAGGGGGGGTGTTATGAATCAGCACGGACTTGATGGGGGGCTGGAGAGCCAGCACGCTGACTTCGGGGCCCTGCAGGTGACAACAGCATATTGATTTTTATCTGAATTCACTCAGGAAACCACTGAAGACTTTTAGCTGGGGGGAGTTTTTAAGCAGGAGAGAGACATACGTGTTTTCAAAAGATTCCCTTGGCTGCAGAATAATTCCAAAACCCAGAGGCCGTTGGGCTAACCCCGCTCTACGGTGACCCCACGTGTAAGGGTCCCCACGAGGTGGGTTACTGAGGCTGAGTTTTCAGAAGTAGTTGAGCAAACCTTTCTCCTGAGGCAATCCTGGGTGCCCTCAAACTTTCCTCCAACCTTCCCGTTAGGTGGGGGTGTGGCCTCAGAGGACTAGGCATTGGTGCAGGCTTGGCCAGGACACTCGCCCACCTGGGCACACATTCTACATGCAACACCAAGATGGCATCTGCAGGCGCCAACTGGGGCCTGGGAGTTGCTTTCCAATGATTTCACCATTTCACACAGCGGGCTGTTTCTTCCTCTGAGTTATCACTGAGCTTCAGTGCTGCATAATGGAAAACCTGCTTGGAAGGACACAATCCAAAGGATCCCTCCTTACCTACTTGAAGATGGGCCAAATCAGTCCGTTGAATTGGGTGCAGTCAGGGATTAGAGAGAGAGTTGAATTGGGACTGCTTGGTTGCCCAGGCTTCACGGGACAAACTACTGACATTGCTGGGAAGGACCCAAGCAAGCCCCTGGTTTGGTCCAATTCCCATAGACGGTGGCAAACGAGTTCTTGTTCCCACTATTTCGGTTGACGTTTGCCAGAGTGGTCGCCGATGCAGCATTGGAAACGTGAGCAAGGGCTTCCACCCTTCTTTGGACACTTCGCTGTGTGGGGTCTCTTCCCACCCTCTCCCTTCTGTCAGAGGCTGCCTTTACCGCTGAGGATGGGGCAGCATGGAGAAAATTTGCTGCCATCCAGCCAATGCTGACTCATAGTGACCCCAAAGGCCAGAGAAGAACTGGCCCCGGGGCTTTCTGCCTGTTGCTCTTTACTGCAACAGAAAAAGCCACATCTTTCTCCCGTGGCTTGTGGCAATTGCCCTTAGCAGCCCAACTCGTAACCTACTACCACCACTGGGCTCCTTCGAGTCCTTGGACCTCTAGGGGCTATCTAGATCTGGGGCACAGTCCCAGGGGTTGGACTATCAGAGAGGTTCTGTTTTGACTTTAAGTGACATTAAATTTCGGTGGCATCGGTGGTCATAAGAAAAATCTCATTCCGTCATGGAAAGAAAACGTTAGGGTTCTTGTCAGTCAGGGCTGTCACTTGTTTGTTTATTTCTCCTGGGTAAGAACAACTCCTATGCTTATGCCTCATGGGCAGGAACGAGCCGGGATGGTAGCATTTGCGTGGAATACTGTATGACAGGCCCATCCATTTAACAGTGAAGCATCCACGCAGGTTCAGCTGATTTCCCAGGGGTGGGCATGGGTCCATTATAGCCCTCCACAACGTCCCTGGGCCCCAGACAGGGTTGCTGTATAGCCACACACATTGTCTTTAAGAATGCACTTGGTAGAGTACAAGGGCAGACCCTCATTTCAGACATCTCTGAAATGAAGTGTCCTTTCAGATTCAAATGAGGGGGGATCCCCCCCCCCCAACAGATTTTTTTTCAAAGTTATATATCTAAATTATTTTACAAAACAACCTTATCATCTTAAAAGTACTCTCCATGACACTTAATACATTTGTTAAATCTGCGATTCCATTCTCAGAAACATTTTTCAAACGCATCTGTTTGGATGGCTGACAGTACCTCCCTCATTTTTTTCTTCACCTCTTCTACATCATCAAATTGCTGTCATTTCATGTCTTTCTGGATTAGAGGAAACAAAAAGAAGTTGCACGGAGCAAGGTCAGGTGAGTCAGGCAGGTGGGACAAGAGAGACATCCTGTTTTGGGGCAAAAACTGGCTCACTGAGATGGCTGCATGAGCAGGTACATTGCCGTGGTGGCAAAACCAGTCGCCCATCTGCCACACATCAGGCATTTTTTTGGTCACACACTGTTATACAATCTTTACAGAACTTCTAAATAGAAAGCTTGATTAACAGTTTGACCTGCTGGAATGAACTCCAAATGCACAATCCCCTTCACATCAAAAAATCCCAAATGAGCATAATTTTTTTTTGGTGGTGGGGGGAACCCCTCGCAATCTTTCCTACTAGGAATGCCAGAAAATTGAAAGAATCTGCCGTGGAGAAAGTGCAGCCCAAACGCTCCTTGGGAACAAGGATGATAAGACTTTGGACTTGTCTATTTTGGACAAATCACCAGGAAGGACCAGTCCCTGGAGAAGAACATCATGCTTGGTAGAGTACAAGGGCAGACCCTCAGTGAGACGCACGGACACGGTGGCTGCGACAGTGGCCCCAGACACCCCTATCGTTTTAAGGATGGCCCACCTGGGCAACCACTGATGGGATTATACCTGTTGTCACTATGGGCAGACTCAGCTCAAGGGTAGAGTAAACCTCCCTGCGTTTCTGACTCCATGTCTGGAAAAGATGCCATGATCCCTTTGACAGACGTGGTATCGACAGCACAGAATGAACTGGTAACATGCCCACAATCACGGGGCCAAGAACGTCGTAGTAGTGATCATGCTCAGCCTCACAACAACAAAAGCAGGCAGGATCCCCACACTCCTTGCTCCCCCCCTGCGCATTATGGTGTTTTTGCCTCGACAAATCCATGCAGCAGGGATTGCGCCTTTCATCACGCCGCAGATAAGGCAACTGAGGCTCAGGGAGGTTAAGGATAAGTGACAAAGATCACACGCATCAAACAGTGTCATGAAGTTTCGGCAGCCTCTATACTGATTTTCCAGCATAACTCTCCAGGAAGCTGCCAGCCCCTCTTGCGTGGTAGCCTCACAACATCAAATGAATCCATTAGCATGTATTAAGCTTCGAGCGGCTGAAGATTAAACCCCGATAGAGTAAACCCTGCAGGCGAGCAGGAACCCGTCAGAAGGCTCGCCATCCGCCCTCCACACTGGGGAACTGAGAGCGTCTCAACTTCTGGGGGATCCCTAAGGCTGGGCATCTGCACACAAACGAGCGTTCTGTACAGCCGTTCCTTTCCCAAAGTGGTTTGCCAAAGGTGCTGCATCTGCCAGGGACCAGGGTGAGTGTGTTTCGTGTATGGGGCTTGAAGGACACAGCTGCCATTGGATGACATAGTGTTGTTGGTAGGTGGCGCTGAGCTAATGAAGACTCGGACTGATTGCAGGTGACAGTGTCCACTGCCGAACAGGGTTCCTTAGCTGCCAGCATCACGGAAGCAGAGTGCCAGGTCTTGCTCTGCTGAGCAGTTGGGTGGTCTTGACCCAAGGGGTTAGCCAGGTGTGCACACCAGAGCTCCTACTTCATGGTTGAGGTGCTTAGAGATCAGCTCAATCACAGGAAAGGCCAACCAACTACAGAAGGGTTGAGGATTTAATGGAATTTTAAGGGTGATGGGGGCTCTCGTAGACTGTTTCCTAGTGGTCTGACTTTTGAATCTCACCTTCACTTAAATATGGAGTGCGAGGGACGACGACTCAGAGGAGGGAGGCAGGTGTATCAGAGTCTAATGTCAAGACTTATATCTCATTTGGCCTCTACGATGGGGTTGGAGATCTCAGCTTCTTGCTCTGGCGTGTGGTTTTGTTGCCCGCCCCCCCCCTATTCTCTCCTCACCCAGCACCCAAACCAAACCAAAATCACTGCCATCGAGTCAATGCTGACTCATCGCCACCCCCCTGTGGGTTTCAGACACTGTAACTGTTTACGGGAGTAGAAAACCCAGTCTTTTCCCCAAGGAGCTGCTGGTGGTTTTGAACAGCCAGCCACACGGATTGCAGCCTAATGCGTAACAATTATACCACCAGGGCTCCTTCTCGTCCCACACAGAGTTAAAGAAACAAATAGACAAGTGGCCGCCACATAAATACCTGTTGACTAGCTTGTTGATTGACCACAAATAACCCTGATTTGATCTGATCCGAAATTTTTATTTTAAATGCTTCAAATAACCCTCAATCTCGCCAGCTTTTAAGAGCCAAGTGCCTGCCACGCAGCTAGAGCAATTTGCCGTATCCCTATTGAGAATCATAACGTGAGGCTTCCAGTTCTAATACACGGCTGCACAAACAGAATGTCAATTTCCCACCGAGTTCAGATGGCCCGATTTCAGACGACGATTCAATATAGTTGCTATTTGCTAACACTCACCTGTAAATTTGTGTTGAGTCTTCCTTCCCTCCAAGTCTAAGTGCCATCTCTTTTAATTCCCCCCTTCGCCAGATATTCAGGTGCTGACAAACACACACTCTGCTTTCTTTGCATATTCATGCCTGTGATTTTGAACTCAAATTGGGTACCTGGGAAAATGAGGTTTTTACTTTTTGCATATACACATGCACACACCCCCACCCCCACCCCCAACCCACATATACACACATACACACGCAGTTTTCATCTACTGACGGATGCTGGCAGAAGTTTAAGAAAGAGGAAAAGCCAACAGTAGCATTCTGTCTGAGTTGGAGTCTAGTCTCAGGGCCTTTCTTTCTCAAAGGTTGGGTTTGGAACACAGTGAAGCCCATACATTGCTGGTCAAAATCTGCCCTTGAAATCTTTGCATTGTTCCTAAATTGTACTATGAGGAGCCCTGGTGGCATAGTGGTTACAAATTGGGCTGCTAACTGTGAGGTCAGCAATTCAAAACCAGCAGCCACCCCTTTGGGAGGAAGGCAGGGCTTCCTACTTTACAAAGAGTTGTGGTCTTGGAAACCCACAGGGAAGTTCTACCCTGTCCTATAGGGTCGCTATTCAGTGTTGAGTTGGAATCGACTGGATGCCAAGGAGTTGTGAGTGAAATGCTACAACACATGGTTCTATGGCTGTACTTCTACGAAGCAATTAAGTGCACAACACACATCAAGTAGCAACGTGTATATATAATTTATAAAAATCTTAACAAGACAGAATTTTAGAACATATTACAATACTTAAAGTGGTTGGGTGGTGTTTGGGTGTGCGTTGTATGTGAAATATATACAGCTGTGTACATCAATTATGTGCATTTATGTTATTAACCCACCCACCAGCATGCTAACGTAATTTTTGTCACAAAATAATGATTAGGATGACTAGAGCCTCTTCTCCCATTTTCTCCCCAAATGTGGATTCCCCAGGGTGTCCCTGGCCTTGTGCCTGAGGTTCTCGCAGACTGCACGCCTAACGGGTTTTCTCCTGTGTGTATCAGCCAGTTTGCAATTTACCAAGGAGTTTCTGCTAGCTTGTCTTATTGTCTCCTTATTATGGGCCTGCGGGGATGCCACGATTCATTCCCATTTTACAGATGAAGTGATA
>NW_022109491.1:4365917-4367587 GCF_000313985.2 Echinops telfairi
TGCTAGAGACTTGAAGAGCGCATCACTCTTGCTGCGAACGCCTGGGTCCTGCCAAAAATGGTGCTGCCCGTGATTGAAAACCAGTCTCAGGAAGGGAATTGGGTGGGGGTGGGGGTGGGGGGAGCATTGGGAAGCCTTGGCCTTTTAAAGCAACAGCTTTGCATCAGAGTTGGGACAGAATGAGCGACTGTGGGGTTCGTTGACGGATGGCCACAGAGAGGGTCCCCCATGCTGAGCAGCAAGGTAACCTCTCCTGAGGAATCAGAGTCCCATCCCAGAGAGCCCTGACATTTGTACAAGGCTTACCCTGCAGCCTTTGCAAGCCCCCAAATTTATGAAGCCGCTAAAGCATGTGTTTCCCCTCATAAAATGCAGTGAGGCATAGCTGAACAATTTAAGTGACTTCTCCAGACTCCCAATCGCTGTCTGAGCACAGAAACCAAAGTCTATATTTATAAAGAGCCGCCTGTTCCGCACGCATTGCTTTGGGAGGACACGCCACCCCGGCAGACAGAGAGGCTGCCATGGGCCGGAGAAAGCACTGCAGCTCGGTGAAGCTCACCAGCAGTACAGCCAGTGCTGACACACTCAAGTGTGCAATCCTCCTCCCGCTGCACGTCCTGAGCCCGGTGTCCCTCCTTGGTGGGCCAGGCCGTGCTGCTGCTCCTGCGAATGGCATTGAGCGGAGGCACCGCGACATCGCCATGGACCAAACTAAAGCCTCCAACGACCGGATGTTCTAAAGGGATGACATTTTAGTGTCAACTCTGGAAAAATGTTCCCACGTTGGAGGCAAGACTCAGCCAAGATGCAGGAAAGCTGCTTACGTGTATCCGGGACCAGGGAGAGAGTCTACAGAGGGACGCGGTTGGGGATCAAGATAAGCCACGCGAGTGCTTGCTGTCCTCCACACGAATCTACAGCGACGGGAGGACCTCAAGGTGCCCCCTCTGTGCAGAGGAGGATGTCTCTGGGAGCTTTGCCAGGGGGTGGCTGTCCAGGAGGTCTGTCTCTAGGTGGCTTCAAGCTGCCCGCCTTCCCTCTCGTCCTCAAGAGCCAGAGCCAGTTGCTGGAATAGGTGCTGAAAAGGTTTTAGGGGGGCTCTGGCTCCGGGGGAATGACAGCCTATGTCCCCGCCACAGACACCACTGGCGCCTTTTGTCACCTGCAAGACCCCCCCCCAGCTATAAGCACTCCCATGTTTGTAAATCATCTTTCATTTGGGGAGGGAGGGCATTGATTTTTTTTAAACCCCCTAGTCATTCCTCTCCGAGTTAACCTTGTTTAAGTTCTCTGGTTCCTGTGCCTGCAGGACCATGCTGCAATGGAATTAAACGCCCAGGAAAGGACCATGGGGAGAGGTTTATGCATTATGTTAAAACCGTCTCCCTTGATAAATGGGACCATTAGGCCCTGGAATTCACTGCATTCGTCTGCTTAGCTCAGTTCAATGACACGCCTTAAAAGTCTCACAAATTTGTTCCAATGCTAATGAGCTGGGCCACCAAACCTTATCTACTGCCTAAGGATCTGGTATATCCAGGAATTTACTGCCTTGAAGAGTTACCAGTGGGCTCACTTGGCCTGACAAGGGGGGTTAGACTTGGATACACTCCGAGGACAGCAAACATCTGTAAGGGACTAGATGGCCAGCATTTGGCCTTTTCAGG
>NW_022109491.1:4368327-4407850 GCF_000313985.2 Echinops telfairi
ACACTTAAAAATAAAACCCTACATTGGTGATTTAATACCAGGTCATTGGAAGAGGAAGGCATGGGCAGATGCTTCCATGTGTGGAGATAACCTTGGTTCATTTATCTTGTGCATCACAGATATGGACGATTGCATTTAGCGGAAGAATAAAATCGCCAGTCCCCGCAGGCGAAGCACAACCTTCAAGCATCAGTTTCTTGGGTTAGTCTCCTCCCTTTTGAAGGAGGGACATTTGATAAGACGCACCACCTGCATTGGTGGATTCACGTGAGTTGACGTTTGCTGGTGCCGGTGCACGAGGAAGCCCAGCACGAAGGGTCTAACAAATCAGAAGTCTCCCAGCTCTTCCACCAGCCCACCACCCTTCTCTGTCAAATGAGCGACTGTCCCATCCAAGTCCAAACCCCGTGGCGTGATCAACACTGCATCCTCCCGTGTGTTTGCATTCACAGTGAGCAATAGAGGCTGCAGCTTGGTGAAGAATCAAACACTGTGCCTTCGTGTGTGTCAAGCCGCCTCTAACTGTAACTATCCAGGTTCTTTCCACTTGAGTCGCCCCAACAGGGTTGTCTCTGGGGCACCTAAATGGTTAATCAGTCAACTCTAAGCCAAAGGGTCAACAGCTCGAAAGACGCGCCCGGCGATCTGCTCTGAAAGGTCAGAACCTTGAGAGGCCCACTTAGCAGTGCTACTCTGCACCCTCGTGGGGCAGTGGATTGTACGCTGGGCTGCCAACCAGAAGGTCAGCGGTTCACACCCACCAGCAGCTTCTAGGGAGAAAGACGAGTCTTTCAATCCACAGATTTATAGTCACAGAAACCCACAGGGGCACCCTATAGAGTCCAAAGAGTTAGAATCAAGTAGATGGCAGTGACTCTGGTTTTGAGCTTTTTACTCTGCACACATGGGGTCACCCTGAGCCGGAATTGACGAGTCATGTCCTCTCTCTTGCAAGGACATTTTTCACTGGGTTAGGAGCCCTGGTGGCATAGTGGTTACATGTTGGGCTGTGATCCTTAAGATAAACAGTTTGAAACCACCAGCTGCTCCACAGGAGAAAAATGGGGCTTTCTCCTCCCAGAAAGAGTTATAATGCTGGACATTCATAGGGGCCAGTTCTGTCCTGTCCTCTAGGATTGCTAGGGTTGGCATCAACTCGAGGGCAACCTTGGGCCCAGTGCGTAATGAGGATGATCTTCATTTCATCCCGCAAAGACCCTTTGGCCAAATAAGTTCCCATACACTGGTTCCAGAGGTCAGGTCATGGGAGGATCATTGGGAGGGACCAGCATTCGACCCACTACGTTCCTGGGGGGAATCCAATGCCAGCCAAAGTCCCAACATGAGGGAAAGGATGAAGGAGAGGGAGATCCGAGGAAAATTACAGGCCCATGAGCCAATTGAAGCCCAATCTCTCACACCTACAAATTTCACGACAGCTCCATGGTCTGATCTCCTGTGTTGGAAGCTAAACTGAGTCTCCGCAAAAGTTACCTTGAAGTCCCAATCCCCCAGGGCCAATGAATTGGACCTTCCTTGGAAATGAGGTCTTTGCAGATGTAAGCAGGCTCAGATGAGGTCACACTTCATGAGGACGGGCCCTAATCCAGCCTGACAGGTGTCCTTATAAGAAGAGCAGAGGCACACGGGCACACAGGAGGACCCCTGGAACCCTCACCTTGCAGAGACAGTGAGGATGTGCCTACAAGTGGGGTTTGCTTAGGACTGTCCAAAGCTCTAGAAACGCAGAGGAAGGTGCGGGGGATGATCTTCCCAGATGTGCTTCCCAAGCACAGTGTGGCCAACACCCTGAGATTAGATTTACAGGCTCCGGACCAACCCTCAACTGCCATCGTGTTGCATTGTGACTGCTACGGTGATGTTGAAGGCCCACACCCCCGCAGCCCCTCCGCAAAACACTGCCATCGAGCAACTCTTATGGGACCTGATGCACAGTGACCGCATAGGACAGAGTGGAGTGGAATTGCCCCTGTGGGTTTCCAAGACTGTGATTATAGGAGAGTAGAAAGCCTCATCTTTCTCCCATAGAGTGCGCTGGTGGGCTCAAACTGTTGACCTTGTGCTTAGCAATCCAGTGCTCAAACCACTCAATCAGCAGGGCTCCCTTGCTGGAAGCTAGACACCCAGGATTTCAAATGCCAACAGAGTCACTCATGGTGGACAGGTTTCTGCGACCCTGGTAGAAACAGACTAGGAAGAAAGGCCTGGTGATGTACCTACAAAAATTAGCGAGGGGGCAGCCCATGGGTTACACAGGACATTATCTGACAGAGTGTGGGACCATGAGCATCCAGGTGGGCAGACATGCTGGGCTCGAGCACATGTGGGGCTGGTACTTGCCATGTTTTGTCACGGTGATGTGAGGTTACCATGAGTCAGAGCCAACAGCAGGAAAACTACCAACAACAAGTGTCAGGGGGCACATACCTGTTGTTTTAAGCCACCCCAATTGTGGGCATCTGTAAATTAGCCCTAAGTGATAAATATGCCTTCCCTTGAGAGAGCAGCCCTAGTGGGGGAATGGGTACACTTCTGGCTGCTAACCATAAGGTCAATGGTTTGGATCCCCCAACTGCTCTGCTGGAGAACGATGAGGCTGCCTGTTCCTTGGACGCATGTACACTGGGACAGACAAGAGCCCTGGACACGCGGAATCCAGGACAGACAAACCCCTCAGCAACAGAAATGGGAGTAGTGATACCAAGAGGGTAGGAGAAGTAGGGGAAGAAGGGGGGAAAAAAGGGGAGCCAATTGCAATGATTGATGTATAACTCCCAACCCCCCAAGGGGAAGAACAGATGTGGGTGAATGGAGACAGCGGTCAGTGTAAGATATGAAAATTATAATAATTTATCAAGGGTTCATGAGGGAGGGGAAGGAGGGAAAAAAGAGGAGCTGATACCAAGGGCTCAAGTAAAAATGTTTAAAAAACGATGATGGCAACATACATACAAATGTGCTTGATACAATTTGATGTATGGATGTTATAAGAGCTGTAAGAGCCTGCAATAAAATGATTTAAAAGTTAAATAAGTACGTAAATAAGAGTATAGTCTCAGAATCCCACAGAGGCAGGCCTGCTCTGTCCAAATGGCCCTCTTGTGTGCGAATTGGCTCAATGACAGTGAGTGGGGGGCTTTGGGGAGCCCTGGCGCCCAAGGGCTCAGCTGCTGGATGAAAAGTTGATGTTTCCAACCCACTAGCCAATTCGTGGGAGACCAAACCTGTGGATCTTGCTTCTAAAAAGATTTCGGCTTAGGAAACCTTTTGGGAGAGTGCCACGCTGTGACATGGGGTCACTATGAGTCTCATTTGACTTCAGGGCACCCGATGACCACAGAAGGACTTTGGGAAGGGCCCTGAACTTCTCCCCCGCCATTTGCCGTCCATGTTGCCCGCTTGAACTCTGACAGCTGAACATTCTGTGACTCCTGCTTTAGTCCACACCCTGCCAGGCTTCCTCAAGGGCCCCGCTGGCCCAGTTGCCCTTCCCAAACTCCTGTCTTAGAGTAATCTGCTAAAGGAGCCACTTTCTCCAGCAATTTGACATGACAGAACTGCCAAGGCGCCTTGGAAAGCTAACAACCCAGCATGCGCCTAAGGCAGTGACAGGTAAACCCTATACCCCAGGAATGAGCAGCCACGCGGTTAGCTCCTTGCCCTTCTTTGCAACCAAACTGGACGTGTATCTCTGAAATATGAACAAAAGGGGGCAGGGGGCAGTATCTCTGAGATATGAACAAAAAGGGGGTAGGGGGTGGGCTTGTCAGATTGCCCAGAGAATGAGATAATTCCCTGCACATTTGCAAACAGGTGCAGACCACCCTGGTGGTAAGCTTTCCTTGGCCCACTCCCCCAGGGTCCCCCAGCCCCTTTCCAGGGCCAGAGTGAGGAGATGGGCCGTCCAATCCCCTAAGGACCTTGACCGCGGGGAGCCAGATGGCAATGTGGTTGAACACATGGCCGGAAACTGTGCCCTACGGGACCCTGGGAGTTCACTTAGTCACAGCAGCCAGTCCTCCAATGGCACGTGTCCTGGGCACTGGATACCCCAGGAACAGTACACGGCCTTCTCCTGGCGCTGTGTCTAAGGACACAGAAATAGCTCCACCAGCATCGCCATCACAGGAGCACGAGCAGACTTCTACTCCCCGCACGGAGTATAATCCCCTGCATTTGCAGATAGAGCAGAAATGTTTTATGTATGCGCTATTTCGCTATTTCCAAAGAGTCTTTTAAAATTTCCTTTCTCATAGTATAATCGATTGTTACCCCTCTTATTGATTTCCCTAAAGAGAGAGCACGGGTCTATTCCATTAGAAATAGAGAGGAAAAAAATATATATATATTGCTTTTAAGCTGAGTAGAAATGGTTTTTAATTTGTTTTTTCCCCTTGACTTTTCCTTTGACAGTGTCACTGGTGAGGATGAATCTTAACCTGTGCTCTGGGCTAGATTGTCACCGAAGGCCTCACTGGTCCCTACTGACCCCAGGGCAGTTGGGGAACGAGACGGAATTTCTAAAGGCCAGGGGGTGGGTAGAGATATGCAGGGGTACCAGTGGGGCATAAAAAGCAATGGCTATGGTGGCAGAAGGGAAAAGCAAGGACTTGAAGCCTAAGGTGTACCTGACCCCAGCCAAGGTGTGGTCAACATGCCTGTGAAAGTGGGGCGCGGAATGAGGTAGACCGAAGAAGAATCGGTGCTTCCGCATTGTGGTGCTGTGGAGAATATCAAAAGTACCGTGGGCTGCTGAAAGGACAAACGGCTCTGTCTTGGCAGAAGGAAGGCCAGAATGCTCCTTAGAGGCAAGGCTGGCAAGACTTCGTCTTCATCCTTTGGACATGTGGTCAGGAGAGACCAGTCCCTGGAGAAGGACCTTGTGTTTGGCAACGTGGAGGGGTGGTGACAAAGAGGAAGGCGCTCAAGGAGATGGACGGACACATCAGCTGCATCCACGGCCTCAGGCGCAGGAAAAATTGTGAGGATGCGCAGGACCGCACAGTGTTTCGTTCTGTTGTGCTTCGGGTCACGATGGGTCAGAGCCAACTCGGTGGCAACTAATGACAACAAGGTTCCTACACGTATTTCCAACCCTGCGGGGTGGACCTTGGTGATCCTGCCTAGTTTACAGACATGGAAACTGAGCCCCAGAGAGTAGACGTCACCTTATAAGGTGACACCAAGGGGGAGAGTCAGGCACAGGAGATGCCCCCTAGCCAGCTGGGCAGACCCACCTGGAACCACAATGCTGTCCAGCTTCCTTATTCCTGTAACAGTGGCTCTCCAGCTAGGCACACTGGGGGGTGTCTGGACACCGTGGTTGTCACCCCGGGGCTGGCGTTACATCCTGGCCCTGATGGCACAATATGGAGGTGGAGTCCTGCCACCGTTTACGATCGAGCTGGGTAAATCTCTGACCTGCCTTATTTTGATCAAAAGACAGAGCAGCATCTGCCTTCACTTAGCCATCTGCAGGGCAAGGCTCTGGGATGCCACAACCTGTGCCCGCCGCAGCCCCCCCTCCCCCGCAGCCTCCAGTAGGAGACTGTGTGGGAACCGGGCCCCCTCCGACAAAGGTTGCCCCCAAGAGGCAAGAGAAGCTTTTCTGCAGCACCCACTGCACCGGAAGCTCTCTGTCTGCTGACTCTACAAAGACCCCATTTGCACTTCCCTGTCTGAGGAGGAGGTGGAGGAGGAGGCTGTGAGGTCATCCACAGGAAGCCCCCCTGGCCCCAGGCGGCAAATCAAAGGGCCCCCGTGGTAGGTGTTGAAGGGACAGGCAGCTTTTCGTTCCTGCCCTTGATCAGAAACAGGATACTGGCTGCAAGGATGGCTTTCAGGCCCTTGTGTGTAGCAGACAGACTAGAGAGTGCCTGTGACGTGGGCTTCCAAGTCCCGGGCACGAGATGAGAGGGGCCTGCCTGCCTTTCTGCCCGGACCAGGAAAACAATGTTCCCGATTTTCAAGGAGAGCCGTTGGGCTGGGGGAGTCATTATTTTGCTCTCTCCTTTTTAAAGTAGAAATAGATGGAGGAGATTGTAATGAAAAAAGAGGAAGATCAAAGAGCCGTGGGAAGGGCCAGAAATGAGATGTGCAGGGCTGGGCTTCCTCCCAAGTCCCTGAGCCTGGGCTCTGGGGTCCCGCATGGGGCCTGTGCAAGTTCCTTCCTGCCCCGGGCAGGATGGAGAACGAAAAGCCCGGATATCAGGGATAAGTGGAAGGATGCTGAGCCCTGCCCAGACCCCCTGCATCCAAAGATCAACTCCGTGCACTGGAAAGTGGCTTGCTAAGGTTGTTGTTAGGTTAAAATGTAACCCGTCCTGTGATTCCCCTCTTGTGGTTGTTGGGGTCAGGTGCCATCAGTGCCTCTGACCCATGGTGACCCCGTGCACATCAGAGGGAGACACTGCTCAGTGCTGCGCCTTCCTCACAATGGTTCCTGCGCAGGAGCCCATGGTCGTAGCCCTGTGTCCATCCACCCTGTTGAGGGCCTTCCACGGTTTCTGCTGCTCCTCTGCTCTACCAAGTATGATGTCCTTCTCAAAGGGCTGGTCTCTCCTGACAACAGGCCCAAAGTATATACGACGAAGCCTGGCCATCCTTGAACCCTTTTAAATAAATTTGTTCGAGTTTTTAATCTTTTCTGGTTTCTTTTCGAAGAAGGGTTTTCTCTGTTTCACTTTGTTATTCTTGGGGTTTGGGTTTTATGGGGCTATGTTTTTCTGTATATTAAATTCAGCATAGGTAAATCTTTACAGACATAACTGGATTAATGGTTTCTTTGGGGTGTGGCAGGGGAAGTAGGGAGGGAAATGGGGAGCTAAAACCGATGACCACAAGAAAGAAGAAAATGTTCTAAAATGGACTGGTGTGTTAGTCTGGGTACTTTGAGAGAAATAAATCTATAGAAACATGTATAAGAGAGAGTTTTATATAAAGCTTAAGTGCACATCAAGAAAACATCCAACCCAGTGCTGCCAAAGCCCACAAGTCCAACATTAACCCATGAACCCATATGTCCAACACCAATCCACAAAGTCCTCCTCCATCTCCCAAAACACACACTATGATGCCAACTGCAGGAGGAAAGCCGAATCAGTGAGCGTGTAAGCATCTCAGTGCTGGCAGAGGTCTCCACACGGCTGCTCCAGCACCCAGAGCTGCATCGAGGTAGGTCCATGCAGCTTCTCCTTGGGGATGTCTTGTGGGAAGTTAGCCTTGCCAACTGAAGCAGGGAACTGCTAAGGCAGCTGCACCCTGGTCCAACCATCATAAAGCAAGAGACCTGAGAACTAGAAAGGCGAGGCTCACTGAGCCATTTATCTCTCTGCCCTTCAATTAACCCCACATGTGTTTATTGGCCAGGTTGGCACAATAAACTAACGACCTCAACATAGGGTGAGGATTGTACAACTCCCCTTAATATGATTGAACTATTTGATTGTATGATATGGGAATTATATGCCAATAAAACTGTTGATATAAATAACAACAAAGCAATTCGGCTATACTTTTCCCCTGCAAGTTTCTGTCCCCACAGTGGAGGACTGGTGGGCAATGATGCTGTCCACCTTGCAGGATTGCCTTGAAGGTCTGAGATAAGGTACACATGGTTAGCACCTAACCCAGCACCCAGCCCGAGACAGGCATTCTACAAATGGTATCTGATTCCACAGGTCCTTGTTGGTGAAGGTGCTCATTTCATCATAACAATATTCCTTATTGCAACCCCCTCCAGGGCTCTCTCTGTGCTTGAACCCCCCCAACACACACACACACACACAATAGCCCACAGCCACGCTTCACTTGATGAACAGCGTTTACCATGATCCCAAACACTCACGGCTGTCATTAAAGGAAAGAAACAAATAAACAGTTGTTGCTGAGGTACTTCCTACTGATGGTCTGTGTGTCAGACAAGAATTGTCAGCATTGGGTTTTCGAGGGCTGAGTGACTTGGGGGGTCGATCACCAGGCCTTTCTACTGAGGGGCTTTAAGGTAGGCTCAAACCACCGGTCCTTCAGTGAGCGCAGCTGTGGGCGCCACCCAGGGACTCCCTCTCGGTCACAGGTCTCCTGCATCTTAGCCGAGTCCTTGGCTAGCCAGAGTCCAGAGGACACTGTCCAGCCTCTCAGGCAGATCGCTGTGGCCATGTGACAACATACCGGTCAATGAGATACTACCCAGTGGAAACGATCGGAGTCATTTCCAGGTTATGCCTTTAATAGGAGGGTCAAGCTCTCCAAATCTCTTCTCTGGTTCCTCCTGGCTGGAATGTGCGTGAGATGGCAGGGGCTATGGCAGCAGCGCCCCGTTAGTGCTCCGTCCTCTGGACTTTCACCTGAGACAGAACAGATTTCTATCTTTAAAGGCCATTTTTATTTATGCGTTTGTTTGGGGGTGGAGTGTTGCAGGGTGGCGCTGCCTCGTGTCTCAGGTATCCAACAATACTCTTGTTCAGCAAACTCAAACTCACTGCCATGAGTCCATGCCGACTCATAGTGACCCCTGTGGGTTTCTGAGACTGTAACTGTACCTGTTTATGGGAGTAGGAAGCCCCGTCTTTTTCCTGAGGAGCAGCTAACACCAGAAGTTCAATGCTTAAACACCATAAGAGCTCCCATATGCATTGCAGTTCTTAACGTCAACCTTGAACAATCAGTAGGCCTCACAACATGGTGGCCATCTTTTCTCATGGCCATGTCCCCCCAATATGGGCCACGTGGTTTCCCGGACGCCACAGGCCCCTCTCTAGCACCTTCCTGTTTGGCAGGTAACTGGGAACTAGAAGATCTCCCATCACTGCCTCTACAGAGATGATTCACACCAGTGGGGTAGGGTGGGTGGCTCTGCTGAGTGGCCCTGTTCTTGACTGGGATGGAGGGCTAATGTGCTGGCCACCCAGTCGGTGCCCTGACGGGAAGATACGATCACTCCACTGCATAGACTCGGGTGTTAACGTTTTGGAAGAGCCTGGCACTTGCGTAAGGTCACACAGCTGGTCAGTGGGAGAGCCTGTCTGGTTCCAGGGTCTGAACTCCCGCCTGGCATCTGTTCTAAGTGCCCTTGCTGAGCTCCTGGGACTTATGAATCCAAAGCGGAGTCATGTGCAGGCACCAGTGAATCCAGAAGAGGGTTTCCGGGTAATCCCCCGAGGTGGTTGCGTCTGCATTCTCGAGGTGATCCTGTGTCCAGGGCCACCCTGCCCTGCTTCTCCTTGGTAGAGCAGCATTCAGGACGAACGGAAGACCTGCACTCAGGGGAGGCAGGTGGTCGGTCCTGCCAGCCTCCAAGGGCCGTGATGGAAAAGGACAGTGAGCCTAGGGGCCAAGGGTGGTGGTGGCTGCCCCAAGGCTGCAGAGGATTCTAGGACACTGGATCAGCAGACATACCCAGTTGGCTCACCGAGGGCTCCCTGGATGGGTTCCCGGCCAGAACGCGTGGGGGAGTCTGTCCCCATGCATGCCTTATCATGGAGTTTCATGTCTTGTGCTATACCACCCCCCACCGCCCCCGCTTGCTTGTAGCCCCTCTTGACAGATACAATCTCCAGACCCCGCCTGGAGCTGACACCGGGAATGCTTTGAAAGCTCCAGGAGGAATGGGAGGCCCTCCTTGGATCTTGGAATCGCAGTGTCAGCGTTGGAAGGGGCCTCAGAAAGATGCTGCTCTGACCCTTTCGATTTGCAAGACAGGAAACAGACACAGAGTCAGAAAGCAGGCTGGTGCCCACTCCTGGGCCTGCAGGATTGTCGCCCCAGCCTGTCGCCCCGCGCGGATGGGGAAGGCTGGGGCTGTGCTAGGCAGGGCGAATGGTGACAAGATGACGGTGGGGTGGGTGGAGGTGTCTCCATTCTACGGGTCCCAGGGCATTCTCTCACTCATTCGGCCCCATAGACCCTGATACTGCGACCCGCTGCAGTTCCAAGTATCTCAGCAACCAAACTGGCAGCGAGCCGATGCCGATGCACAGGAACCTGGAGGACAGGGTAGAACTGCCCCCTATGAGTTCCCGAGACTGTAACCCCTTATGGGAATCGAAGGCCAAACCAAATTCACTGCCATCAAGCCTGTTTGGACTTGACTCACAGTGGTAAGTTGCTGAGATGGTAAGCCTTTGTGAGAGCTGGCGGCAGCTTCTTTCTCCTAGGGAGCCACGGTGGGATTTGACTCACTGACACCAGTTAACAGTCCAATGCTAGTGCACTGTGCTACCAGGGCTCTTTTATCTATAGTTCAGTCAAAAACAAGCCCTGCTATCGACACGATCCTGACTCAGCGCCCCTACACTGCCACTGAGTTGATTCCGATTCAGAGTGACTGGAGAGAGGGCTTCTGAGACGGTATGCTTTGACAGGAGCAGTCTCGTCTCTTCCCTACAAAGCAGTCAGTGGGTTTTAACTGCCAACCTTGTAGTTAGTGGCCCTTTGCCTAACCCACAGCACCACCAGGGCTGCTTCATTTATAGCTAAAAAAAACAAAAAACCCACTGCCACCGAGATTCTTACTGTGGATCCGTCGATACCAAGGCTGTGAATCTTTAGGGGACCAGACAGCCTCGTCTTTCTCCCTTGGAACAACTGGTGGTTTTGAACTGCTCACCTTGCAGATAGCTGCCCAACGTGTAACCCGCCACACCACGGGAGCCCTTCTCAGGTTTATAGATGCATATGATGACCTTTTTTACAGTTTGCAGGCCAGGGTGGTGGTTGGATGCTGCAGAGTGGCCTTGGACTCCAAGGAGTGAAACGGGGGCCACTGTTGACCCCCACAGAGCAGATATGCCCCCTGGGGTTTCCAAGGCTGGGATGATGACAGGAGCAGATCACAAGATCTTTCCCCTGAAGAGTCCCTGGGGTGGGGGTGGGGGTGCTTCAAACCACCAACCTTTCAATTAGCAGCTAACTGCTCCCCTGTGCCACCTCGCTTAAAGGCACCGCCAAGGAGTCCACTTCAACTCACAGCGACCCTATAGGACAGAGAGCTGCCCCTGTGGGTTTCTGAGACTGGAACTTTTGACGGGAGCACAAAGCCTCGACTTTCTCCTTCGGAGCAGCTGCTGGTTTCAAACTACTGACTTTGTAGCTAGCAGCCCAAAAGGCAACCAATGACACCACCAGGGCTCCTCTCTTAAAGGCTGCATGGGAAATGAGATGCCCCATTTTTTTAAAAAACATTTTATTAGGGGCTCATACAACTGTTATCCCAATCCATACACACATCAATTGTGTAAAGCACATTTGTACATCATTCTCAAAACATTTTCTCTCCACTTAAACCCCCAACATTAGGTCCTCATTTTCCCCCTCCCTCCCCGCTCCCCCCTCCCTCATGAGCCCTTGATAGTTTATAAATTGGTATTTTGTCATATCTTTCCCTGTTCGATGTCTCCCTTCACCCACTTTTTGGTTGTCTGTCCCCCAGGGAGGAGGTCACATATAGTTCCTTGTAATCGGTTCCCTCTTTCCTACCCATCCTCCCTTTACTCTCCCTGTTTCGCCACTCACACCACTGGTCTTTAGCAACGACACGTCAGACAAAGGCCTTATTACTAAAATCTACAATACTCTGCTAGCTTCCAAAAAGAAAAAAACTAATTGCCCACTTGAGAGGTGGGCAAAGGACTTGAACAGAAGTTTCACAGAGGCAGAAATCCGAATGGCCAACAAACATATCAGAAAATGTTCTCGATCTCTAACTATAAGAGAAATGCAAATTAAAACAACAATGAGGTACCACCTAACACCCACAAAGGTAGCCCAATTCAAAAAATCAGAAAGCAACAAGTGTTGGAGGGGCTGTGGGGTGCGATGTAACAACGAGATGCCCCATTTTAACCTTGCAAAAAGGCAGGGCTTCCAGACAAAGCCAGCCAGGTCTGGCTTGGTCCTGCAGCTCAGCCACTCCCTGCCCGCGTGGAACCCCGGGCAATCGGGGGCTCCTCCCGAGGGTCTTCCCCAATGGGAGGTGCTAGTTTCAAGAGAGGTCCTGGAGGATCTCACAGCGGACCTGTCCTTGTGATTAGAGGCCTCACCCAGAAGCATTTGTCCCGGCCACACTCAGTTCCTATGAACAGCGTTACAGGCCGAGTGTTGGTGTATTGAAACAACAACAGCAAGCCACGGCTATGCGACAGAGTTGAAAGGTGAATGCCCTGGGAGGGGGACAGGTTCCCGTGTGGAGCGAGGCCCGGTGGGGAGCTTACATGGAAAACCGAAGCTCACTTCACAAACGTGCTTCTTTCCACAAGGACAGCACAACACAATGCTTTCCTTCTTCCGTTTCAAGCAAAAGGCTGAAGTTTGAGAACAAGCCATTAATTGGATATCCCCAAAGACTAATAACATTGTTTACAAGGTCCTAGCTGGCCTATCTGAGAACTCTGAACCTTCCTCAGTTAGGTTTTTTGTTGTTGTTGTTGTTGTTGTTAACCTACACAATGGCACAAATGCCAGGGGGCTTCTGAAAGTGCAGAGACAAATAGCATGAAAAGCTAAAGGCGCTTCCCCACGAGCTGCTGGACGTCCCCTGGTGTTATTAGTGAATTGCTTTGCAAAAAGATGGCTGTCGTCACTCAGGGCATATGAACTAATTGGAAATGCCACATTCAAAGGAAGGGAAAATGTGTCCCTAATGGACGACAGGGCCCATTACCTCTGGATGACAAAACCATTGGGGTTAAAGATGTGGCTTTGATTTCATCTGTTAAAAAAAAAATAGCAGAGCCCCCAACCCCACTCACAGCCATTGAGTCAATGCCAACTCATAGAGACCCTGTAGGACACGGTAGAACTGCCGCTGTGGGTTTCTGAGACTGCTGCTCTTTGATGAGGTTATAGAAAACCTCATCTTTCTCTCTCAGAGCAGCTGGTGGATTTGAACTGCTGACCTTGTGATTAGCAGCCCAAGTTATAATCACTAAAGGCCCCAATAATCCTTCTAGTTACACCTTAGAGTTGGAAGATTCGTCATTATTTTGCAGGGGTTTTGTTTGTTTGTTTGTTTTTAATTCTAAGAGTAATAAATGCCTATCGTACCTAATCCTGACACTAGTAAAAGGCACAGAGCTGGATTTCTCAGCCTCTGACCTTGTGGGCATTTTGTACTGGATGAAGTTTTGTTGAAGGGCTTTCCCGTACACTGGAGGCGGTTTACAGTATGTCTACCCTCTAGCCACAAGATGCCCACAGAGTTGTGACAACAAAGAGATGTCTTCAGATTGCCAAATGTTCCTTCAAGGGTCAATATTTCCACCCCCTGGTGAAAATTGCCAGAACAAAAGCTTCCCTGAGGTAACATTGCTGCCAGTTCAGTTTGTATCTTCCCAGCAATATTCTGTGGAGAGTCCACCAGATATCAAGCCAACACCCATTGCTAAGGAGTCTTTATCTGCTCACCTAAAACAAAACAAAACAGACAGACTCACTAGCATGGAGTCAATTCCAGCTCATAGCATCCGTACATGGCGTTTCTGAGACTGTAAGGCTTTACAGGAGCAGACAGCCTCGTCTTTCTCACATGGAGCATCTGGTGGGTTTGAACCACTAACCTTGTCCTTAGCAGTCCAAAAGCCAAGCCACAATGCCACCAGGGTTCCTTAAATACATATATTCTGACCTTATCCCACTTCCATGAAACACACATGCTTGTTTGTTCCCTCTTATTTGGGGGTTAGACTAATTTTGATAGCCCTGTCCCTCCACCACCCCATTTAAAAAATATTTTCTATGCCTTGGTTCAGAATCAACTGAATGGCAGTGAGTTTCTGCTCTATTTTTTGTAAACACTTTTCCAAAAAGGGAGAAAGATGAGGCTTTCTACTCTTACAAAGACTTACAGTCTTGGAAACTCACAGGGGGCAGTTCTACCTTGTCCTATAGGGTCGCTGTGAGTCAGATTCGATGGAATGGCAGTGAGTTTTTTGTTTGTCAATGAAACTTGTTGGCGCCTTGGGGTTAAGGGTTAGGCAGTCAAACAAAGGGTCAGAAGGTTCAACTCACCAGCCAGTTAGCGAGAGACAGAGGGAGCCATCTGCTCACGTAAAGACAGACAGACAGACACCTGGAAGATGTCATGAAGCAGCTCCCTCTGTCCTACAGGTCTACCATGCTTGGGAACCCACAGGACTGGGTTTTGTTCAGGTTGGGGTTCTGTGTGTCTACATTTAGAGCTCTGCCTACTTTAAAAGAAATGCCTATGACACTGCCCCTTGGGTTCACTTGCCAAATTTATTTACACGAGTTCTTACTGGGGTGTATCTAGCTGTTGTCAAACCTTCCCTATAAATAATGTTGTTGTTAAATGTCAACTGGAGTGGGTTCCGAGTTACAGCCACCCCACGGCACGGAGTGTAGCTTCCCTGGGGGTTTCATGGCTGCGGCCATTCTTCATGGGAGGAGACGGACAACTCTTTCTCCCATCATGCTTCAGGGGGCGGGGTCCCAACAGCCAACCTTTCACCTAGCAGTTGAATGCTTACTGGTTGTTCCACCAGGGCTTGGTTTTCGTAAAGGTATTAATTAAGTCCTTATTTAGGTATTCAGTACTTTTGTATCTACCTCTAGGTGCATTCGTATCAGCATTTCTAATGCTGTAGCTGGATTCAAAAGGATGCTTCTATAATAATGTCAGATTTCTGCAAATTCTCTGCCAACTTCCCAATGGATTTTTTAATTAAGAAAAAAAAAATTTTGGCTTCCTTGATAGCTTTGGAGCCTTTGGCTTCCAACCTTTTCCTCCCAATGTTTCCAGGATAATTGTCAATATTCTGAAGTTGAGAAAGTTCCAGGCTAAATGTCAACAGTTCTTAGATTGAGAAACTGTGTTAGAGTGAAATAGATCCAAGTTTGGGTTACAGCTCTGGCATTCCGACTAATCTGCTGTTTCATTGGGCAGATGATCAGGACTCGGTTTCCTTGTGTGTGATAGCAACAATAACAATCATAATGCCTCCTTTGAAATAATGTGAAGGGACTTTAAAAATTTGTGGGGAAAACGGAATTGAAAGACAAAAGTAAAAAATACATAAGGTTTATTTTGGAACCTAAGTTCCTTCAAGTTCAAGATCCGTTAGTAAGTGATCAGACTAGCTATTTAGGCCACCTCTGAAGATCAGAGGGTCCTGAGAATGTAACCATGTGAATGTCCTGCAGTCTTTCTCACACTATCCATTGAAAGGTGGGGGGAAGTGCCTTTTCAAGATTTGTTAAGATCAGGAAACAAAGAGAATTCAGAAGGAGCCAATCAGCTGCCTAATGGCTTCCCATCAAAACTCTCACAAAATGGCCCTCGTTTGATGAGAGGAGTGAGCAGGAGCATTGTCATGGTGGAGAATTACCCTTTTTCATGTGCTTTTCTGTTAAAGCTTTGAGGAGCTTTCTCAACACATTCATAATAAGCACAGGCTATTTTTTCTTTGCCCCTCCAGAAACTCAACAAGCAAAATGACTTGAGCTTGGCCTTTGCTCTTGGCAAGTCTGCTTTTCTTGGACTGGGCCCCTTCCACCTCTTGGTAGCCATTGTGTTGATTGTACTTTGTCTTCAGGAGCCTACGCTAAACCCAGGTTTCACCTCCTGTTACAAATCTTCCAAGATATGCGTGTTTCAGGATTGTGATCCACTTATTTAAAATCTCCATCAAATACTCTTCTCTTGTCTGCCACAGACCTGGGTGCAACAGTTTGAGCACCCATTGAGCAGAGAGTTTGTTGAACTTTAATTTTTCAGTCAGAATTGTATAAGCAGAACCAACTGAAATGCCAACAGTGTTGGTTCTTGTTACTGCTGTTAATAGTTCGTCCTCTTCCATTAGGACCTGGGCCAGATTGGTTGTTCCTTCAAACACTTATATGGATGGTTGTTGCTGTTGGCTCCATCTTCAATGTCGTCTAGCCCTTTCTTAAGTCTGGTTATCCAGTTGTAAACTGTTGATTTTGGGGGGGCACTGTCCCCATGAGCTTTTCATAAAGCATCAATGATTAAACCATTGTTCTACCCATGCTTCACTGAAAATGTGATGTTCTTCCTTTAATTTTAGCAGAATTCCTGTTGCTCTCATAGGGGCTCTTTTAAACTGATTCCTTATTCTTCTCAGTGCCTTAAACTAGATCCTGCTCAGACATGTTATACCAAGTTAGTGCCAGTTTCGGTTGGTGCAAAAAACTCTTTTGAAAACCATGCATAGTTTTTCCATAGTACACATTTTCAATGAACTTTTTGAAGACTTTTATACTTGTCTGAATTTATTAAGATTTTGTAAGCATATGTAGAGAGAGAATATATATACAATGAGAATGATTAAAAACGGTCATGGAAAAATTCAAATATTTTTCAATTCCATTTTCTACAAACTTTTTGTTACCATTAATATATACAAGAACTCACTCACTGCCATTAGTCCATGATGATGCATAGCACCCCAACCCCCTGTGGGTTTCCGACTAACTATTTATGGGAGCAGAAAGCCCAGTCTTTCTCCCTTGTAGATGCTGGTGGTTTTGAATTGCCGACCATGCAGATCGCAGCCTAGCACATAACCACTACCCTGCCAGGGCTCCTGTGTGTGTGTATATATATATAATATATATATGTTTATATGTATATGCTTTTACGTTTTCATATATGTATATATGTACATATCACCCCACATGACAGAGCAGAACAGCCCCATGGGCTATGATTTTTGGGGGCGGGGGCAGACAGTCTTTCTCCCACAGAGCTTTTAGTTAGCAGCCCACCAGCTGGCTTTAGGGCCACTAGAGAAGCCTGCCAACTCTCTCATCCACAGCAGAGCTGGAGCCAGTGGGTCCCAGCCCCCAACCTTAGCTTCGCAGCTGAGTACTCAACTGCTCCTTAGCTGTAAGAGCTGGCTTCAAAAAGTTTGTGGGAACAAAATGGAGTGGAAACATAATAGAATTTTCCCCATGGACTTTTTGGAGCCCACTCCTCTATGCCTAGCCCATTGCAATTATTTATTGTTGATCATAATGACAATCAAGGGAGTAGGCGGATCTGAAAAGGAAAAGCCAACGTGTGCAACGATCTAACAATTAAAGAAGGCGCTGTGTTGCCAGATGATTTCATGACCTCTGCAAAGATGACTCTCAGACAATCCTGCTCAGAGCAGGGTGGGAGGGGAAATGGTTTTCCTCGCCAGGGAGAGCCTAATTACTGTGTGATTCGCTCCATGGCTGTGTCTCTAGCAGGGGACACCTATATTTACATTCAGACACACCAAGGCTATGAATACACACGCTCTGCAGAGACACCCCCACACTGATGTAATAAAGTACGGTGGGCACATGGACTCCCCCACAAGTGAGCATCAGGCTGAGGTTCAGGGCGAGTCCCCCCCTTCCAAGGCAGGGGCGAGTGAGTCACCACCAGAATTAGATTACCTGGAAGGCTGGGCTCCAACTTTCCCGAATACCTAAAAGAAACCAAAAAGAAGACGGGTGGAGTGCCAGGAGCGCTGCCCAAGAGGGTTTCAAGGGGCATCCTGACTCGGCTTTGACATCCTCTCTCTCAGACGTGTGAGCACAGGCAGTGGACAGAAACGTACCAGTGACATCACTGGGGACGTGAAGGTGGTATGGGTGCATATCCCACCGGGTGACGCTATCAGACAGGGGACTGTCTAGCAGCGTGCCTCTATCTATGGATAAAGCTCGAAGCTCATTTACTTTTCGATCCTCCCGATGCACTCCATGAAAAAGCATTGATGGCATAGTGAATTTGGTGTTGGCCTGCAACAGCATGGTCATTAGTTCAAATCCACCAATAGTTACAAGGGAGAAAGATGAGGCTGTCAGCTCCCATAATGGTTTACAGCTTCGAAAACCCCAAAGGGGCAGTTCTACTGTGCCCTATCATCGATCTCTATGAGTCAGAGTTCACTGGCTGGCACTGAGAGAATGGACTGTGTTTAGCCAAGTCATTGTGATTTGAATTCAGTGAAGATGGTCCGATCGCGTGGCCTCCTCTGAGGGTGCTATGCATTTTCTATGGTCACTGGTGCTGTCATAGGCACTGCTGCGGTCAAACTTTCTGGGGTTTGGGCTACCATACTCTTATGATTAGTATTTGGGAACCTATATCAACCCCCACCCCTGCTCAAATTAAGTCATAATTAAAGGAAAAGAAGAAATAAATATATGGGCACGATAATTTATGAGTAACATTAGTACTACCAAAAAGTTAGTAAGGATTCTGTGTGGTCTGATGTGAGAAGAGACTCTTTGAGGGAGGGGTGATGTCCTGAGAGACCACACGGGTTGGCATGAACACTAGTGACATCACAAATAAGTGTGCTCAAATGTTGACTCCTGTCATTTACCTATTATACCTTTTTAGCTGTCCCAGTCTCTCCATGTCTCTCCTTCCCCATCTGTAGAATGAGGACCCTGAGCATTTCAAGTGAATGTGTGAGTGGCCCCTGCTGGCCCTGGTGACCCAGCATCTGTAAATTGGACTTCATCTTTTCAAGAAGCTGCCCTTCTCTGCCATTGGTTCTTGGCAGTCACATGGGCTATTTCCTAGACTGGGTCCAGGGATTGATCATGTGACCCAGCACTGGCCAATCATGGCCTTGTGTTGCTCTAGATAAGTGGTTCATTTGGGACATGGAATGGGAACCAATGGCAGTCAATGATGTCAATTTCAAGATGTCTATTAAGAACAACAGAATCCATTATCATTGAACGAATTCATTATCATTGAATGAATTCCAACTCATGATGGCCCTATATGATAGAGTGGAACTGCCCCACCGAGTTTTCAAGATCAAATTCTTTATGGCATCTGACCACCTCATCTTTCTCCCAAAGAGCACTTGCTGAGTTTGAACCACTGACCGTTTGGTTAGTAGGTGAGCACTTGACCATGCCTATACCAGAGCCCCTAGGATATATAGTGGACATGTCATAAAACCCGGGTATTATTGAGGTGTTAACATATAAGCTTATCTTGTCTCCTAGCTCCCTGCCTGGGAGAGAGGCATGCAGAAGGAATCACAGATGGGAAGAAACAGTGGGCATTTGATGACACCCCATGGTTCTTTGGGTCTAACTTGCCCAAGTCCAAAATTGTGGGCCAACACATGAACCCTTCTGATTTAAACTTGAACCTCAGAGTACGCAATGGTAGGCTTTGCTGTGTTCCAATGCAGTTCTCTAGTGTGGTAAGGGGCACTGGACAGTCTGGGAGGGGTTGGAAGTCTCAAGATGGAGCTCAAGAAGCTAAGATGGCCAGAAGGCTTCCTCCACCATGGGTAGACCTGAAAGGAACAGAGAGGAGCCAAGCCAGCAAGAACAGCAAGTGCTAAGGCAGGAAATCACTTCAATTTGCAGACCATCTACAATAGCTGGCACGGGTAGGGAAAAGTCGGAGAGCTGCCTAAAGCAGGAGAGGGATGCCAATCCTGTGGTAGCTCCTAAAAGAAGAACAGGAGTTTACAGTTTTCTCCTAAAAACATTAAAAAAAAATCAGCCAGCATCTCAATTCTCTCAGGCTGTTTCACGTCTTGTGAGATGAAAATGACAAGCCCACAGGAAGGAGGCGTCAATGCCATCAGGTGCAGAGTGAGCCACAGGGAGCAACCCGGCAGCCAGTTGCCTTTGAGTCAAGGGTGACTCATGGCATCCAAGCATGTCAGAGTAGCGTCACATTGCCTAGGCTTTCCAAGGACTGATTTTCCAGAATTATGTCCGCAGGTCTTTCTCTGAGATGCCTCTGGGTAGACTTAAACCGCCAACCTTTCAGTTAGCCTGATACGTCACCGTTGTTGTTGGTAGGCGCTGTCAAGTCAATTCCTACTCGTAGCTACCTCACGTGGCAAAATGGCACTGCCCCGGGGCATGATGGTAAAGTGCTCAGCCACTTCTTACAACCATGGAGGTTCAAGCACCCCTTGGGCTCTGTGGGAGCAAAGATCTGGCGATCAGCTCCATGGAGGGCACAGAGTGAGAGGTCGTCTCTCTGATACGCACATGCCACTGTACACCTTTCCCTGGGAAGAAACCAGGAGGGTAGCTATCAGCCGGGATGTTCCCTTTCTGCTTCTCAAGCAGAGACTGCTTGGTAAGAAGGGCTGGAAATGAACATGAAGAGCCAATGGTCACCAATTCCTTTCTCGGTCGATCCCCAGATGTGACCATGCCTGGCATCAAACCCGTTGTCCGAGAGGGGAGCTGGGAGTCAGAGGCAGAACAAGTATACATAAGTAGTTCCATCGGGAAACAGAGAAGCAGCAGGGCACACATGGGGGCGATATCCAGCAAGGTGACCATGCGTTCTGCGTGGTGACTCTCCTCAACACTGCACACGGACCGCTGCACATTCTAGAGCTCTGCTTGCAGGAGGGTGGCCCGAGGCACTCAGGCAAATCCTGTCCATCCAAGGGCACACGCATCGTCACACCCGATATGCAGGCACACGCAGGAGGGTGTGTGTACACACAGCAGCCAGAGGGAAGGTTGTTTTATGCAAGCTAACAACTTTATGCATTGCAGTCATGTCTGGACCCATCAGCCACACAACCCCCGATTATTTAGCAGCCCAAATCCACATCCCATTCCAAACCAACCAACTGCCATCAAATTGATTCCAACCCACTGAGGACTTTATACAGAGAGCTGAACTGCCCCTTGGGGTTTCTAAGAGTTGCTAACTGCAAGGCTACTGGTTAGAATGCATCAGCCACTCCTCTGGAGAAAGACTTACCAGTCTGCTTCCGTAAAGACGTGAACTAGCCTAGGAAAGCTCCCAGAGCAGGTTGACGTGGTCCCAGGGGGTATAAATAGACATGATCCAATGGGTCATCCTGTCTCCCTTGGAGCAGCTGGTGAGATCACACTGGCACTTCTGTTGTCTGTATGGCAGGGACGAAGTGCCACCTAAGCTTTCCCAGGGTACAGTCTTTATAGAAGGAGATTGTCACAGCTTCCTCCCACAGAGTCACTCCTGGGCTTGAACCGCTGGCCTTTTGGTTAGCAGCCCAGGGCCTTTCTTCCAAATGGGATAAACCAAACCCCAACTTATTGCCATCCAACTGATTCTCACTCATCACAGTCCTACAGGACAGAGTAGAACTGCCCCTGTGAGTGTCCAAGACTGTCCCTCTTAATTGGCGTAGAATGCCTCATCTTTCTCCCTCAGGGTGCCTGGTGGTCTCAAACTGCCTTTCGGGGAGCATCTCCACACTTAACCACTCTAGCATAAAACAAACAGATGCCCAAACTTACTGCCATAGGTCACTGAAAATCGATAGGATCCATAGCCCTAAGTTTGGGAAGAAAATTGATGATCGCATCATAGCCATGGATTTAAAAATATGTTTGCTTTGGAATTCATTTGGATATTTAAAGTACAGTCTCTTACTTAAGGGTTATTTCATTTCAAAGGGCTTATTTCCTATTTGGGCATCTTGGGTCCACGTGGCCGTGTTTTAAGGATTTGGGAGCAAATACGATGGGCCCGGGTTTCTGTTGAGAGGCACTGCTCCGACTTGGCAACTCCAGCGTCTTACAAGAAGACCGTGTCTCGGATAGAAGGACCGGGCAGTGTGATGGGAAGTTTGAACCCTCTCCTACGTGTCCTGCTGACTCTCAGCAGCCACCACCTCATCGGCATGACACCCAGCAACAGCAACGCCGGCAATAGTCGAGGGGCACGGTCACCCCACAGGAGCATCTGGGACTTCCTCATAAGGGTTAATCCTCATTTAGCTAGTACAAAGTTCCTCACCCCTGGACCTATCGGAGACCACCACCAACAAAACACCAAATGAACCAAAAAACAGATGCTATTTAAAGGTCCAATGTTGGAGGAACGTGCATTCATAATTTTTCATTGAATACAATATAGCTTTCTGGTAAGTGTTGGAAATTACGATGGCAACATATATACAAAAGTGCTTGACACAATGGATGAATGGATTGTTATAAGCACTATAAGAGCTCCCAATAAAATTATTTCTTAAAATTAAAAAATATATATATATATATGTATGATTGCCTACTTAGAAAATATAGAAGGAGCTCTGGCGTACATCAGTATTGGAATACTAGCCAAAAGGTTGCTGGTTCAAAACCAACATGAGAGATTGTTGGTTCTCATAAAGATTTAGAATCTTGGAAATTCTAAGCAGCAGTTCTACTCGATTGAAATGAGTCGCATTGACTCAATGACAGTGGATATAATGTACATACAACTCATATAACAATAGTGCTATTATATGTGAGTAATTTAATGAAAGCTAGCCTCTCTACCTTACGTATACTATACATGCATATGTGTGTATAGAGTTGTGTATGTATGTGTATGTGTGTGTGTGTGTGTGTGTGTGTTACTCACTGCCATCGAGTTGATGCCGACTCATAGCAACCCTATAGGACAGGGTAGAACTGCCCCTGTGAGTTTCCAGGACTGTAAATGTTTACAGGAGTAGAAAATCCCCTCTTTCTCCCAAGGAGCAGCTGGTGGTTTCAAACTGCTGACCTGGAGGTTCTCAGCCCAACTCAGAACCACAATGCCACCAGGGTTCTGCTGTGTGTGTGTGTGTGTGTGTGTGTGTCAGAAACATGGTAAACATTTTCCATTATCTTTGAATTTCACATTTCCATGAACTTTTGGAAGCCACTTTGCGTATACATACATATATATATACACACACAGACATATGCATATACAAGCATATATATATATATATATATGACTCAATGTACACTAGAGACACACACTTTCAAAATACAAAAAACAGAAGCTATTTTTAAACAACCTAAAACGGTGTGTCTGATAGGAAGATTCACAGAACGGGACTTGCTTCTTCAGTTCACAGCACCCTGTGCGAAGCTGCTGTTTAATTAATGCTCATTAAATTGAGGACCAGGCTAAAGGAGGTAAGAGACAGCAGTTAACTCAGAGTAGAAGAAACAAGCCCCGCCCTCACAGGAGGCCCAGGTGGGCAGGGACCCATCACGCAGGCACGCGACACAGGTGTACTTCATGTTTTGCTCTGAGCACAACAGGACCTCAACCGTTCAGGCGGGTTTTGAAGGGCAACTAACTGTGCACCGACGTGGAGGCTATTTTCACCTGGGAACGTGGCCCGGAGGACGGCTTATGTAATAGTTTTCCTAAAGACCGCCTTGAATGTTCATGTGAATACTGCTGTGTGTGTATATATCCATTGAGCTGTCACGATTATAAGCACATATGCAGGGACCTTGGTGGCGTAGTGGGTTATTATGTGTTGGGCTGCTAACCGAAAGGTCAGTGGTTCCAATCCACCATGAGCGAAAGACAAGGCTTTCTACTCCTGTAAAGAGTGACAGTCTCAGATACCCACCGGGGCAGTTCTGCCCTGCCCAGAACGGGAGCTGTGAGTTGGAGTCAGAAAAATCCCATGATCTTTTCATTCCACTTTTCCAAGAACTTTTGGAGGACCCCTGACTGGTCCACCAAGCCAGGTCAACCACACCGTGACACAGCTCTGACGACACTCTGCCTGAGTATTCTGACACTCAACTAGGAGGGGGCTTGTTGTGGCAAATCTATATTTGAACCCACGTCTCGCTATGTCCAAAGACCGTGCCTTTAGCTCTCTCCAGTCTCTGAGTGCCAGGCACCGACTAATCATGTCGACAGCTCTTCCTCTCTACTGAGAGAACTAGACATTTATCCACATGTCCCTTCTTCCATCCACCTAAGGTGTATCCCTGGGGCTGTAACAGGTCCTGTGCTAGACTCTCGTGGTATCTTTGTAGGCCAGACAGCCAAATCATCTTTGCGCTTTTCAACGACTGGGGAGGAAACAGCGTTGGTGGACTACCTCCCACGTGGCAGGCGCTGTACTGGGCCCTTGCTATGGGCCTACCTCACCTACTTCTTCTATCAAGGACTGTCAGGAGGGTATACAGCTTACGTCAGTCACGGAGATACTGAGGATCAGAGAGGCTAGGTGACCTGCTCGTGGCCACACAGGTTGGTGTCTACAAAGGAGTCCCCCTTTTCTACATTGCATGTTGACACTGGCGTAGTAGGAGGCACTCCATGAACGTGTGTGGGTTGAACACAGTTTATGATACAGCGGGCCACCTGCTTTTAGCCTGCCTCACATAGGAGTAAACACCCAGCTATTAAAACAACAACATCAAGGACTACTCTCGAGTTGGGAAATCAGTCTTGCTATCTGATGGCAAAACATCCTTTCTGTTAGTGAGCCTGAGAAAGAAAAAGTAATAATAATAATAATAATAATGCTAGCTGTCGGTTCAAATCATAGCATGTGCTTGTTTCCATTAATCAAGCTCTCTAACTTTCCAGGCAGGCAACGTCCCCCATGTTCTCTAATTGACAGGCACAGCCGCGATGGTGCGTGTCTGGGAGCTGCCTGAAGGGGGCGTCACTGAGCAGTCTTTATGAGCTTGGTCCAAGCCAAGCACTGTAGAGGGGTGTAAGGAGGGGATGGCAGCGGGGGTGCTTGTCTCCAGGCACAGGTCCAACAGGGATACCGAAGGAGGTATAAAATGACATCCTATGGTGCCGCTAGGGTGATGCCTGACAGAGACAGCCAGAGGACAAGAGGGAGGAAGGCGCTTCTGCTGACTCATGACAGCTAGCAAGCTGTAGTCACTCATCTGGGAATTAGGGTTGGGGTGGGTGGGGTGCAATTTAGAGACTGCCCTTGGGCACACGTTACTCTCATCATTGCCTGAGTCTATAATCAATCATTACTGGTACCTGGAAATTCACCCTGCACTGCACAAACCTCAGTAGTTAATGTGGGTACAAACCCAAGATGTTTGACCTCCCACCCACCCACATTTCCTAGGCTTAGGCAGGTGGTAGTTAATGTGGGTACAAACCCAAGATGTTTGACCTCCTAACCACCCACATTTCCTAGGCTTAGGCGGGTGGTAGTTAATGTGGGTACAAACCCAAGATGTTTGACCTCCTAACCACCCACATTTCCTAGGCTTAGGCAGGTAACCGCGGGGCTGTGGGGCTGTTCCTCATCTCTCCACAAAGAGAAAGTAGCAGAGCCAGGATTATGCACTGTGCCCTCAACCCCAGGCCCGTGTTCAAAACCACTGTGCTAGCAAGCCCCTGGGGGGAAGCTGGACAAAACACCATCAGAACATTGGAAAGGGAAACTCCGGAAATCTTTACGCCTCCTCATCTGTTCTCACAAATCCCTACCAAACCGAATCCAACAATGAGGAATCATTTTTCCCCAGGGCCTGACCCCCAAATGCTTCCAGGGTGAACTCTTTGCTTTCCTCACTGCAGAATGATCCACCAGCTTACAAGGCAAATGCTGGCCCGGGAACCTTATCTCTGAGCCTACCCAGGCCTGACTGATGGCCCTAATGAAATGACCAAGTGGGCCTCCCCATTTCTGGCATCCATCAGAAGCGTACGTCCAAAGATGATTCCACCAGACGGGTCTTGCAGATGCGATGGGATTAGCTAAATTTCAGAGCTGATTTTTGACCTCCAGCAGAAAATTGAGCCCATACGCTCCCGAAGGCTACGGGGACAAGGGGAGAACATCAAGTTGATTCATCAAATTAGCTCCAACATCATCGTCCTGCATGACTGGCTATAGAAGTCGTCAGCTATAAACCTGTCAAAAAGCCAGCGCTGGAATGTTAAGTAGAGCCACAAAAGCATATTGTTCGGGATCTGACGTTTGTTGGACTTTTAGCCTGCTTAGGACGCTGGGCTTTTCTGTTGGAAGAACGTGTCGAAAGATCGATCAAAGAGGAAAAGAAGGATCCTGCAGGAACGGCTGGAAACAGCAGCTCCGTCTCCACCCAACCCACAACTGTATCCGCTTCCTTGAGGATCTCCGTTGGAAGGCTTTCGCTCGCTTGTTTCTGATGAATCACAAGGCACACACGTGTTATCTTCATTGTCTCAGAAAAGCTTCCACACGTCCTCGGAAAAACCCTCACCCCCCTGAGTCACTAGTTCTCCGGCCCATGCTCCTATGCCATGGTATTGAGTGAGAAAACTGGAAATCAGAAAGTTCTGACAGAGGGAAACGAGCAACACCATGTCAGGGGAAGCATGAAAAGACTTGGGGGCGGCGGGGGCGCGAGTGGGGGGCCCTTATAAAGCGGGTCCTCTCAGCTCTGGACACTGACTTTGGATGGTCTGAGTAGGTATCACGAGCACACGCTCTTTGCTTCTCTCTGGCTTGCTTCCCCATCTCAGCAAGCACTCCAGAGCTGGGTGCTAGATGTGACAGCCCTTCCCTAAAAACGGGGTTCACAGGGCGAGCTGAAATTCCTGATGGGAACCCTGCCGGCTCACACGTCTTCTTCGGGCGCCTCGTTGTCTGGCTCCTAACGTTTATGCCATGTTGGGGTAATTTCCCCCCTTTTTTATTATTGACAAAGACAGAGGCGGCCTCCTGTAATTTGTGGGTGACTGGCAGGGCTAAATGTTGTTCACTCAAATGTTTTGATTTACATCAGGGGGGACCTCTAGGCCCCAGACATGACAGGCTGTACTCTGTCCTTCAAAGCTAGTGACTATTAAATCCTCTCCGGCAAGTCCCCCGTGTGCTAGTCAATCAACGATCCTTTTGAGGGCAATCTGGCAATAAGCTTCAAAGGCATTAAGACTGGCATCATCTATAGCAACTGCATCTCTGGGACTCTCGCCCGTAGGGATAAAGAGAGAAATGTGCCAGGGGATAGAGACAGGGATGTTTATCTGAGTATTTTTGAGAGTAGAAGGTTCAAATCCGATTCATGTCCAGCCATCAAGAAGTGTACATAAATAGATCGAGCCAAAGTGGCCCGTCCATAAATGATATATTTATAACATTCAACAGGCTCATGTGCCTCTTTATTTATTGACAGTGGAAGATATAAAAATAATATAAAGATATAAATATCAGGGGAGAATGAAGTGAGGAGGCACAATTGTATTTTACCCTTGTCTATATAATGTTATCATCTCTCTTTCCGGTTTTGTTTGAAAAAAAAATATCAGAAGGACATCACCTAAAACATTAGCAGTGGTGACATCTATAGGTGATTTTTTATTTCTTTCTTAGATGTTAATAATGCCTGTATATTGCTTTCATGGCCAGAAGTGAAAAAAGTTGTTTTATTTTAGGAGCACAATGTCAATTGGCTCCAAAGAGAACCCCCTCATGTGGCGTGACCCATTCGGAAACACCTCCACCTACAACCGACATGGAAGCCAACTGTCCCGGGCCACCGGCATCAAAGGTCACCTGAGCATCCAGAATGAGACAGGGCAGGTGGGACTGTGGATGCAGCTGTTGACACTTGCTAACCACTAACGGGTTTGATCTGGGCTTCTTGGCCCATTGAGTTCAAATGTTCCCTTTGAAAGATGACAGTGTGGTGTGCTACACAGGTCCCCGGGTGGATGGTTTGGAATCAGATCACCAGGCCTTTCTTTGGAGGCCCCCTCTGAGTGGATGCGAATCCCCAGCCTCCCCACTGGCAGTCTAGTGCATTCCATGTTTGCACCACCTGGTCTGGGAGGAGGCAGGGATAGGGGCTAGCTACAGTGTCTGGGTCATGTCTGTCACAAACTCTTGTTTTTCCCCAGATGTTCCCCTGGGAGACTTAACACTCTTCTTCCTGCTATCCATGCGGCCTCGTGCTCTCTCCGGACTAGGTCCGGAAGCGAAGCTGAGGGCTAAGTGTTGCTGCCACGCCTGCCTCACACACAGTGCTCCAGCCGGGCACAGGCAGACCGATTGAGCTTGTTTGACTTGGGGTTCCCCTGCACTGCAAAATGCTTCGGCATAACCAGTGGCAGACCAAACACTGAAGTAATGGAGTGGGGAATGCTTTATTAAAGCGTAGAGCTTCCCCGAGAAAAAACAAAAAGAAAAAGATGACAGTGTGAATTGCCTGTTGAGCAAGTTGATCAATCCTTAAGCCAGTGTTCTATTTTTAATGAAATGGTAAACATTAAGAAGGAGGGTATTCATGAATTGAGCGTGTGCGCATCTTCGCCCCATCCCACTCCCTGAGGGATACGTGAAGGCGGTTTAGCTTAGTAAATGAGAACAAAAACTAGAGCCAGACCATGTTCGCATGTCCTCATCAGTAAGGCAGGACTACCATTAATAATTGAATCTACCTTTTAAGAAAGGAGCATTATTGGGTTATGTACGTGCTGCGTTGGTAGCTGCAAGGGCAGCCATTTGAAACCAGAAGAAAGATGAGACTTTCTATTCCCATAGAGATTTACAGCCTCAGAAACCCAAAGAGGCAAGTTCTACCCTGTCTCATAGGGTCCCTATGAGTCAGAATCAGCTCAATGATGAGGGTCATCTGTCACATGGTAAATGATTTTCAAATGTTAGCCAATATCATGGTGGCCATCAAGTTATGTCCTGTGGAGCAACATGTGCTAAACCCGAACTCACTGCCAGCAAGTTTCCTCTGACCCACGTTGGTCCTACACAGTGTTTCCCAAGCTTAGTAAATCGTTCTGGGGGCAAAAGGTCTCATCTTTCTCCTGAGGAGCAGCTTATGGGTTTGAACTCCCAACCTTGCAGTGATCAGTCCACTACTTACCCAACAGCACCACCAGGGATCATTGTAATTTACTAGCTGTATATCTCTGCTGTGATGCCTGAGGTGTTTGAACTTGGTTTGGGGCCCTTGGCATGGACTCCTTACTCGGCATGGCCTGGCTTTCATAGTTACACTCATCCCTTATTATGATTTTTCTTCGTCTTTAGCTGTAGTCCTTGCCAGGGCCTAAACGTCTGAAAAGATCCCAAAGCAAAACTTCTTACTCCGGAGCCCGAGGACCCACTGCCCTTGAGTCACTTCCCCCTCCTCATGACCCAGACAGGTTTCCAAGACTGTAAATCTTTATGGGAGCAGACCGCCTCATCTTTTTCCTGCAGATCGGCTGGCATATTTGAACCACGACTTTGTGGTTAGCAGCCCAATGCTTAACCCACAGAGGCACCAGTGCTTCTGACCCCACCGACACGATAAAATAGGAGTTGATTTAAGACCTCAGAAGGAATGTCAGAAGCAAACATCTCAGAGGGAAGAATTCATCCCAAGACACATTTCACTTAGTCTGCACCAGAAAAAGAAAAAGAAAGAAAGAAAAAAATCCAAATCAGTGTCACTGAATTATTTCCAACTTTGACTGACCCTATAAGCCAGGATAGAACTTCCCCTGTGCGTTTCTGAGACTGTAACTCTTCACAGGAGTAGAAAGCTCTGTCTTTCTCCCGAGGAGTGGCTGGTGGTTTCAAACTCATGATCTTGCGGATCACAGCCCAATGTGTAAGCCCTATGCCACCAGGGATCCCTTGGCCTGCATAATAGTTGCTCAATATAATAAATTACTTAGCAACTTTTGAAAGAAACTATCACAGAACGATGCGAATTCTGACAATCTCTTCTGTAAGTAACAAGCAATGCAAGCTCTGGACTCAACAGTTATGGTCTCACACAGTTTACAAGGTTGCCACTGGTTTTGATCATTGCCCATGGTCTGAAGGCCATCAATCCATTCTGACTCAAGGCGACCCTGTGAGACCCGGTAGAAATTCCCTTGTGGGTTTCGGAGACTGCAACTCTTCTCAGGAGTGGAAAGCCGCATCTCTCCTCTGAGGAGCAACTGGTGATTTCAAACCGTTAACCTTGTGATCGTCAGCCCAACACATAACCATGATGCCACCAGGACTCCCATCCTAACTGAAATAGCCTGTTGTTGCTAGATGCGATCGAGTTGACTCCAACCCATAGCGACCTTATGCACATTGCACAGTCCTGCGCCATCCTTGTGCGTGAGCCCATCGATATAGCCATTGTGTCAATCCACCTCACCCAGGGCCTTCCTCATTTTCACCACCCATTCACTCGACAAAACATGATGTCCTTCTCCAAGGACTGGTCTCCTGACAATATGTACAAAGTATGTAAGACGAAGTCTTGCCATCCTTGCCTCCAAGGAGCAAGTCTAGTAGTTAAACAGTGTCGTAGTGGTCCTTTTTTATTTGGACCATCACAGGGAAGAGGATTAACATTGCATTCATGATCATAAAGAACACTTCAAGATCTATCTCAAGTTCAGAACCACCGTTGATGGGATTATATCCCTGCCCCTACCAAGGGGATCGATTAATATGGCTCCCATTTAAGTTTATGCACCAACCACTACTGCCACAGATTGAAGATTCTTACCGACTTCTGCCATCTAAAGTTAATCAAACATGAAATCAGGGTGCATTGATAATTAGCGATTGGAGTGGGAAAGTCAGAACTAAGAAGGCTCAGCAGTTGAAAAACAGAAATGACGCTGAAGCTGGGATGATAGAAAATTTGCAAGACGAATGTCCTAGTTTCTGAAAAACCCTTGCCCCCCTCCCCCGCCAGACATAAGCGCCAACTATACAAGCAGACCTCACCAGATGGAAGACACAGGAATCAAATTGACTACATGTGTGGAAACAGACCATGGAGCTCCATATCATCAATCAGAGCCAGGTCAAGGGCCAACGGCGAGACAGAACATCAAGTGCTCATATGCGAAGTGTAAGGAGAAGTTGAAGAAAATGAAAACAAGTCCATGAGAACAAAGGCACAACTCTGAGTAAACCCCATCCGGGTTTACAGACTGCAGATTTGGCGCATTGCCAACGAATGGTGACCCACATCGTGAGATGTGTGTGCTTAACATGACAGTAAAGAAAGAAACTAGAAAAATGGATTCCGGAAGAGGCTCTGCAAGCCCTTGCCCTGGAACTGGACTCGCGAAGATGGAATGGAGGAAACGAGAAGGCAAACTTGCTGAGCAGAAGGCTTCCAAGGGCAATCTGAAAAGACAAAGCAAAGCATGGGGATGAAACACGCAAATAGCTGACGTGGGAAGGCAAAAGGGAAGGACGCGTTCAGCACTTGGCGAGCGGAACGAGCCGAAGGAAAAATGAAAACCTAGAGTTGTGATCTTGAAGCATTCTCTGGGCAAACTCTTCAATGATGCAGGACCCATCCAAAGAAGATGGAAAGAATACACAAAATCACTGCCCCCCCAGGACCAGGTAATTTTCATCCCCTTCAAGCATTCGCATGTGGTCAAGAATCCAAGGTCTTGAAGCAAGAAGGCCAAGCTGCAGTGAATGCACTGGCCAGACAACAACAACCCAAAGGATTGCTTCATCAAGGGATACAATGCTGAAAACTGTCATTCATCTCTGACACGAATGAGGCCAATACCTTGGAAGAGATGCACGCTCGTGCCCAGACCAAAGAAAGGTGATGCGATAGTGTGAAAATTATTGACCAATGTCATTAATATCTGAGATGAATAAAATCTTGAATGAATAAGGTAATTAAAAATGAAAAGATAATTAAAAATAATTGTAGGAGCAGATCACTAAGAAACTTAGAGAAATTCATGCTGATTTCAGAAGAGGATGTAGAACAAGGGAGGTCATTGCAAATGTCAGGTAGCGGAAAACAGAAAGCATCCAAAAATGTTTCCCTGTGTTTGTTTCTGTTTATTGACAAGCAAAGCCCCTCAATTATGTGGATCATAAAAGATTATGGATAATATTATGAAGAATGGGCATTCCAGAACATTTCATTGTACTCATTCAGGGCTGGACATAGACAAAGAAACAGTCATTCAAACATAATAAGGGGACACTGCTTGGTTTAAGTTAAGAGCAGGGCTGCTAATCACAAACTGAGCAGTTTAAAATCACTAGCTGCTCCTTGAAAGTAAGATGAGGTTTTCTGTTCCTGTATAGAGTTAAAGGTCCAGACAACCACAAGAGGAGCTTTATCTTGTCCTACAGGGTCATTATGCATCAGAATCAACTTGCCGACAGCGAGACCTTGGTTTGAAATCAGGAAAGGTATGTGTGCCAGGGGTGTGGTCTTTTAATAGATATATTCCATCTGTGTGCTGATAACCCAGGAAGTTTTGACTGTAAGAAGAATTTGACATCAAGATTGGAGAAGAAGACTCATCTACAATACACAGATGACACAATCTCGCTTGTGAAGTGGAAGAGGATCTGAAGTACTTAATATTGGAGATCAAAGACTATTGCCTTTGGTGTGGATTACACCTCAATATGAAGGAAACAAAAATCCCCACAACTGAACTAAGAAGCAAAGGTTGAATTTGTCAAGGGTTTCATTTTACTTGAATCCACAATCAACGTTCATGAAAGTGGTCAAAAAATTAAACGGCAATCTAGTGCTGTAAAGACTGCAGACCATAAAACCCAGCCCAACTTTGTCACGTGGCACTGACTCGAAGGTCCCAACAAAACACACAGGATTAGATAATATTCCCTAAGTACACATGGTTTGACAGCATATGCTGTAACTGAATGTATCAATAAGCCATTTTACTTTGTGTACACACACACAGAGACACACGCAGACACTTGTGATTCCAATACACATCGAAGCCACACACAAACACACATATCCTTTTAAATCAGTGTGCAAGGTACATCTCAAATCAGAAACACACTTCTTGGCTCAACCATTTCCTTTGCTGGAAGTTGTCCCACAAAATGACCAGAGACAAGAGTTTTACCTACGTTTAAAACTCTCTCTGAACATTTTAATGATAAGCAACAAAAAATGGAAACTACCCAAATATCCAACAATGGAATTGACTTCGTGAACTAGAGCACGCATATTCTAAGAATTGTGATTTTGCCATTATAAAGGTGTATTTGCACAGTGTTTAGGAGCATGAAAACATTGTGAGAACACATAATTAAGTAGGAGAAGTTCTATAAAACAGTACTTATCTTAAGAATAATAATATCTTGGTTAAGAGAAAACAACACCAGAACTTACAGCAAAGAAAATCAGCAAGACGCCAACAGCATATTATATGTGGATAAGATAGTTCATTTTCTTTCTTTGTTGTCTGAATTTCCTAAATATGCTAAACTACACAGGTCTTTTTTTTTCCGTCACAAGAATGATTATAGAAGTTTTCTCTTTAAAAGAAAAATGTATTGTAATGCCCTTTATTTATTTATTTATCTTCAACTTTTGGAGGCAGCAGGCACATCCCAAGATACAGCTTTTCAACACTTCCCACACGTGCGTTTCATAATGTGGTTTGTACGCCTCAAGCTGTGCTCTTGATCTTACCTTCCTTTCCCTCGCTGCTCCATCACCACCATCTCCAACGCACGGCCCCCACCTTCCCACCCAGCCTTTCTCACTTGTGGACCGCTGCTGCCCATCCGGCCCTTGCCAGGAGCATGAGGCTCAAAGACCATGACCTTCGCTAAGGAAAACAAACGTCACGTGGCCGCTCAAAGGCGATGCCGGGTGGTGGCTTTGGTTTAAAGTGTAAGGATGATCTCAAGGCAATCGTTCAGGGGACAATAGAAGTTGTATTGGGTTTCCTTCTCTTCCATCCGTCTTTTTAAGATTATGAGAGGATGCTTAGGGAGTGAGGCAGAGATACTGAGAGGGGGATGTGCAGAGAGAGACGGATGGGGGATGCAGTGCAGGAACCCTTGACCTTCTACAGATTGGGTATCACACTGGCTCCAAAGACTGAGTGTGTGTGTGTGTGTGTGTGTGTGTGTGTGTGCAACTGTGGTTGGTTGCACACGCATATACATGCCTGTGTGTGTACGTTGTAGGGAGGAGGCTTTCATTTCGCTGACTCAGGGCTGAAAGTAATTCTCTATTTAGAAAGAGAAAAATGACAGAGGGCACTTGCAGGGCAAATGGGTTTCCAACCAGCAGGCACAACACCACACCTCCTCAGCCTCACCTGGGGCCCAAACGGGCTCCTTCTGGGATGTTCTGGAGGCATTTGTATGGTGGAAGGAGCTATTTGGTTTTGGGAGGCAAGGGGTTGGCAGTAAGAGTGACAGAGATAGTTAATGTGCTCTTAAAAGTTGTGTTAGCGATTCAACTCTGGGCACTCCGCTGCAGAAGGTGATGCATGGTCGTGAAAGCCTCCATCCTTTCGCAGGGTCACCATGCAGATTAAGTCACTATTGGATTCCCTTCGGATCATTGACCAGGGATGGAACCGTCTTGTGGATAACTGCAGGTGTGATGAGGTTAAACTTTAACATCTTATCATTTGTTTGATCTATTTTTAAGTTGATCTAGTTTCTATTAGTTTCTGCTTTCTCTTGGATCGGGGATAGTTCTGTGTTTTATTTTATCGCCGTTGTTGGAATTTTGGTATGATTTTCTTCATATGAAATCCAGGATAGGGAGATCGACAAAGACAGTAACTCAAGCAAGAGTCCCCTGTTGTGGCAGGGAGGTTACGGGGTCACGGGGAGCTAATAATAATGGGTATACGAACAAAATCAGCTCTAAAGCTGATTGTGGTGAACATCTTTTTAATAGATTTAAACCAATGAGTTATATGGTACGTGAATTATATGTCAATAATACTGTTCAAAACTAAGAATGTCTCAGAACGTTAGGGTGATCCTTACATAGAAGAAAATAATTAGCTCACATTGTATATTATTTAATCCCCCTTTATGGGGGCTGTGTATGTTCCCCAGGGCTGCAAAAGGAGATTCAATTTGGTGCAGAAAGAACGCACAAAAACTTGACTTCACATGTGTCCTTATGTAAAGACAGCATTTCACCTGAACATAGGAAACTACCATTGGCAGTGGAGCTGGGCCTGGGAATGGATGTGTGGGTGCATCTGATCACATGGGACACAGGTGCCCTGACGGCAGAGGGGAGAGGACTCTTACGAAGGTGAGAGTTTGGGGTGCCCCTTCCCAGGTAATGCATGCAGCTCAGGGGTGCCTCCACTGGCAGATCTCTGAACTTGGCTCTGGAATTCCTGGTATTCCTTTTAGTGCATCTGCGTGTGATATCTCATCTAGGACAGCCATTTGCACTAAGTAACTAAAGAAATATTTTACAACCAGAGATTTGAATCAATGTATCATGAAATGATAAACCGAGATCATCAAACATTATAAACCATAGTCAATCACCTTGCTCTCACAATAAAAAAGAGATTTTCAATAAAAAACAAAGGATTTTTTTAGCACTAGGAGTAATTAGGTTGCAAATATATGTATGTACACACAAATACACGTACACAGGCACACACATAAATTATATAATTATGTATACTTATATGTGCACATTTCAATGCATTTGGATTCTGGTTCTGGTGAGGAAGATTGAAAGTTCCACAGAATTATGATTATGAGAAGATGCGGGAGCGAGGGGAGCAAACAGTTGTGTCTCGGATGGAGTCCGGCCAGAATGCTCGTTAGAAGCCTGGACGGTGAGACTTTGTGTCCTGCACTTTGGACTCGTTCTCAGGAGGGACCAGTCCCTGGAGAAGGCCTGGTCAAGTGAACAAGCGGAGACCAAGAGGAAGACCCTCGACAAGATGGATGGGCAGTGGCTACCACCATGGGCCCAGACGTCACGAGAGCCGTGCAGGGTCAGTGTTGGGTCTTGTTTGCACAGACTCACCATGAGTTTGAACTGCGGGGGGGTGCCCAACAACAGTAACGGCGGCAGATACCACCCGTTGCCCTTGGCTCAATTCTGACTCAAGACCAGGCCAGGTGAGGCCAAGTCAGCCTGTGTTCCCCAGGGTTGTCATGGATTGATTTTTTTCATGGAAGGCCATGGCCTTCATCTCCCCAAAGCCTGGCATGTTACAAAATCAAGGTACACACAATGACTTGACCTAACAAGAGGGTGTCACACACCTCAAAACCTTATCATTTCTTAAAACATTTTAGGGAGACTGAAAGCGTTTGCTTAATTTATTTTAGACATAGAGAGGTACACGATCTATTGTCTAGTATACAATACAGCATGTGCAATACAAAGAACACTTGACTGGTATGTGATAGCAGCCATTCCTAACTGTCCTGATTTACGTGTGGACTTGACCTAAAGAGAGCTTTAGGAAAGGAACGTGTTTATTTGCGGGAACAGCCTGTGTAGAATATGGTGTTCTCAAACTGTCCAAATCACACACTGTGCTCTTTCACAGGATGTAGAGTAGACATTAAGCAGTGCTTGACTGGTATGTATTTTTTAAACTAAAAAAAAGGTGGGATGAATTCTTTCTCTTTCTCTCTCTCTCTCTCTGTCTCACCCCCCCCCCCTTTCCCATCCCATCCCTTCCCACCCACAACATTTCAGAAAGAAAACAAAAAGCAAATGGCCTCCCCTTTATGGACATTTGTAGCCTGGAGCCAATGTTGAGAGCTGAGTGATGAATCTCAGAAACACAGCGATTACAGAGGAGGAGCTGACAGACATTCAACACCAACGGTGCCAACAGGGGCACAGGAAGACACTAGCTCCGAGTGCCCGCCGTGGGATGCTCACAGACGCTCACCAACATGGCTGGTTTTCAGTGGACAAAACAACAGAGCATTTCCAGGACCCTTGCAAACCCCAGGGGGAAGACGTCTTCTTGTGCTTCCTGTTTCCCCAGGTCTGGGGATCATGAAAGACTCATCAATTGCTCGGTTTCATTTGTTATTTATTTATTTGGGGGGGGGTGTTCTTTATAATAATAAAGAACAGAAATGACCTTTTCTCCGGCACAACGTGGCAAAAATATGGTTAAAAAAATAACCAATAATAAGACAATTAAATTACAATCCTGCTAGTCAACCTTGAACAAGGATTGCTTCCGGTAGAAACCCTGGTTTCACATCTTCCGACACACCGGGTTTCTGTTTTTCAGAGTATGAGTGCCACTGTGCAGAGGCTACAGAAAAACAAATCAACAAATAAACAAAACAACATCAATCGTGAGGATGGCCCAATGTTTCTTTCTGATGCACCGTAGGGTCACGATGATTTGGAACCGAGTAGAAACCAGCTAATAACACAGGTGACTACAAAAAACATGCGATGACCATTGAAGAAACGAACATGGGGAAGTATCCCCGTGAAGCCTTGCAGGTGACGTATTTCCCTACAGAGGAGGACAGCATTTAGATACTGGCTTGCCTCCAACTGCAATGTCTATCCATCCACTCCATTGCGAAGGGGGCTCCATGGATTTGTATCATTGGTGGTCCATTTCTGGTCAGAAGCAACCCTTGAAGGGTGGCCGATGCCATCCCTGTGTGTGTCCCACACGTGACATCCAAGCGTCCTTATGTGCATGTGGAGGTAGGGTCACACACCCATAGCGAATGGTACAATCATTGTACATTTGTGGCAAGCCTTCCTTGCTGGAACTTGGACAATATGCGACAGAACACTTTAAGCATCCTCCTCCCCGTTAAAACCTAACTCAAATGCACTGCCAGCGAGTCCCTTCCAAATCACAGTGACCCTTGCCAGGCAGTCAGAATGTATTTCTGGCTGGATACCTGTGGGGGTCTGTGGTGGGTGACCTGAGGTGTGTTGAGGTACATTTTCAGTAAGGTTCTGAAAACTTTCATTGAGCCCAGGAGAGGAACCGTAACAGCTAGTGCATCCCTGTGGCAGTAAAACCACTGGGCCAATTCATGTCATGATTCCATATAGATATCCAAGATATAAGGGGAGCAAGATGATGTTTTATCATTGCAATTGATCTCTTCGGCTCACTCTCATTCCATTTCAAACCTACAGAGTCTGTGAGCAATGTTATTCATGCTGGATGCTTGTGTACAATTAGATGTATATGTAATTAGGTGCGAGATGACAGGCTGTACCTGCAACCTGGGAGCTTGAACATAAAAGGAGCCCATGGGCTGGGCATTTTTAGAGGCAATGCTAGGTTTTCAGGCAGATTTACATCATAAGCTTTTCAAGGAAGGATTGGGGCTGGAGAAAAGGGTGCAGATGTATTTTTAAAAGATGCTTCCAGCTCGAAGGACTCAATTTGGAAGCCCACTTGGGCATTCTGCATGTACTAGCACTTTCTCTGTGTATAATTTAAGGGCAGTTTGAAACTTTGGCCCAATTTGATCAAATATTGATGGACGGCCCAGTAAAACGTGGTATGGGAAGCAGCTACTTTACTGCACATTGACACTGTAAATTTGAAGAGACACTGTCAACCTGCTGAGCTCTGAAATTGACTTCCCTAAAAGACAGATAAATCCCACAGCGAACGTTGGAGATCTGTGTGAAACATACATACCCATGGACCTTATGTAAGCCCCCCCCCTCCCTCCCCTACATTTCTCTGAGAGAGGAGTTCAAGGGAAGAGTTTGCTTTTCCTGATCTGTCTGTAGAGACTCACTGGGTTTCTCTTTTCACCTTTGCAGCTGGGAACCTCAGAGCTCCACTCATTGGCTGGAGCTGCCTTAGCGTCGGTGCTGTAGCACCACTGAGCTGCCTCTGCATTTTGAAGGAGCCCCAATGGAGGAGTAGAGACACACTGAGCTGCTAACTGCAAGGTCAGCAGTTCTCAACCACCAGCTCCACGGGAGAAAGAGAGGACCTTTGCTCTCCCTTGAAGAGTTTCACTCTCAGAAATCCACCAGGGCTCTTCTACCTGGTCCTCTAGGGTCCCTTGACTCGATGGAAGGGAGTGCGTTTATTCTCCTGCCTCTCTTACCTCCGTGATTTTATTTCATGGAAACAAACAACATCAATGAACAAAAAATACAGGCTCCCCTCCTCCCCCCTCATGGCCATCTTGTCAATTCTGACTTATCAAACAAAACAAAAACTCTCACTGCCATAAAACTCACTGCCACCCAGTCAATCCAGATTCCTGGTGGCCCGAGAAGACAGAAGACAGCAGAAAGCCTCATCTCCTCTCCAGAGGGGCATCTGGTGGAGAAACACTGCTGCCCTCTGATGAGCAGCACACCGGCTAACTACCCGCTATGGCACCAGGACGCCTTCTCCAACGGCAGTAACCTGATCGCAGGCTATGGAGGATGTAAATCTTTATGGTAACAGACAGCCTCAGCTTTTTCCTACAGTACGGATGGTGGATTGGAATCACTGACCTCATGGTTTCAATGCTTACCTGACAGTGCTACCGGGCCTCCTTTATTTCCCTGAAAGTTTTAACTAACTCTATTTGGAAGAAAGCTGAAGAAAAGCAGTTAATACACATTCTCAGGTCCCTTCAAGACACCTCAAACCCTTTCAGGGAGCCTTTGTTTCTCACTAGCACTTGCATGAGCCTTGTCAAGAGAAATGCAGACTTTTGACCAAATACCTGAACACATACGTTTTACCCAAGACATGAGTCAGCTTCTGCCCTTGCCACTGGGCACAGACAGGCAGGCAGCTGGATCTATCTTAGAAGATCAGGGCATCACGAGGTGCCAAAGGGATCAGTTATCTGGCGTCCAAGAACAAAAAATCATATCATGTGTGCTCACCTCCATGATACGATGGCTGAAGACAAATGAGTGCATAAGCAAATGTGGTGAAGAAAGCTGATGGTGCCGGCTATCAAAAGGTATAGCATCTGGGGTCTTAAAGGCTTGAAGGTAAACAAGCGACCATCTAGCTCAGAAGCAACAAAGCCCACATGGAAGAAGCACACCAGCCTGT
>NW_022109491.1:4408677-4411840 GCF_000313985.2 Echinops telfairi
AGGTGGCCAAAGACCAGTTACACGTCAGACCCAAGTGCACTTTAAAAGAACTGCAAGATGGTGATGTCTGTTTATTGTGGGGAGGGATTACGAGGGGCGATGCTTTATCCCCCACTATGAGAAGGAGAACTTTGGTTCTCATGAGGCTGATCTGGCATTATGAAGTCCGGAGGACAAAAGAAAGCAAGAGAGAAAAAGAGGGATGGAGATGGGAAGAGAGGATGTGGGGGAGGGAGGAAGGGAGGGCTGACGACGAGGCAAAATAGAATCCAATTCAGTGTCAGCAGTTACAAGGTTCACTGAGGCCAGCACTGAAATCCGTGTTCCTCAAACGTGGGTGCATCGAAATCACCCGGCCGTGGTGAACCCAGGCCAAATTGCTGGGCCCCACTCCTGACAGGGGCACTGCCTGGTGCAGGACATCTGGGAGGGAGTCTGAGATTTGGCATTTCTAACAACTTCCCAGGTGTTTAATACCCTTCCCCCCTAAAAGTCCAAAGTGGGTCAATCACCGCCTTAAAACTGTTCTCGTTGTCTTAATTTATCTCAGTGCTGTTCCACAGCGTAGGAAGGGGCAGGGGAGAGAAAACTGGAGAGCGCGTGCAAGACAGAGAAAGAGGGACGGCCAGACAGACTGAGACAGAAGAACAGGAAATAACCAGGCCCGGCCCCATCACTCATCCTGGGTACAAGAGCATGTGTTTGCTCAGAGCTCACTCGGTCAGACCCTGTGCTAAGTGCTTTATACGCCACTGTTTCGTTTAACCCTTTCACCCACCCTACAGGTGGAAACAGAGATTGGCGCCCCCGCAGAGACCAAACCCAAACTCACTGCCATGAGTTGATCCTCGCTAAAAGCAACCTCATAGCCCAGAGCAGGGCTGCATCTCTGGGCCTCTGATCCTGGAACTCTTTGGGGGAGTAGAAAACCCCATCTTTCTCCCACCGAGTGGCTGGTGGTTTCAAACTGCTGATCTTTCGGATTGCGGTCCAACACATGCGCTAACACAGTGAGGCTGACATGACTTCCCTGGGAGCCCAGAGCAGTGAGCGAGGGGTGGCCTCGGATAAGGAGCCCTGATGCTCGGCGACTAGGTTACCACGTTTCTCTTGGACTAGCAACAGATTCATAGCCTGTTTTGTTCCTACTTAGAGGAGCCTTCGTCCACAATCCCAGTGACGGAGTATAAACCCGTCTCTTTGTCTTGGGCACTGAGTCATGACCATAAGTGAGAACTCATCTGATTGGGACCTGGCCAGTTTTATTGAGAGTCATGACCTCTTTGTGAGTCCATCAAGAGTCACATGTGGCAAACGCCTTTTGAGGGAAGATGAAGGCGGCACTTCATGACCTCCAGAGCTTGGCTCATGGCGTGAGCTAGACCACTGTTCTCTCCTCTTTCTGACTTTTGCAGTCTTCTGTGACCATGACCATGGAGCCAGCCCAGGTGGCACCATTGTTAAGTGCCCAGAAGCTAAAGGCTAAGTCAAACCCACCAGTCAGTCCCTGTGAGAACAGACCCGGGGACCTGCTCCTGCAAAACGTACCCCCACTAACATCACCCGCTGCCATCAAGTCCAGGCCCACCGACGTGGACTCCCCCTTCGGATGCCTGAGGTGGGAAGCAGGAAGCCTCCTCTTTCTCCCTCTTCTTAAAGAGGCCGTGCACTCATATTTTGGAACCACCCTGAGTCCTAAATGAAGTCTCTCACCTAAGAAAAACAAACAGGCAACGGACTCATTTATTTTAACCACTGTGTGGGCAGAACAATCCGGATGTGTGGATCCTATTCAAAGGTGGTGAGCTCTAGTCTAGGTGTCCAGCGTCAGGAGGACACTTGGGACCACCATCCCACAAGAATGGAGACTGGTCCTGCCCCCCTTTCCCCCTGTGTTTAGATTTGCACAAAGACATCCTGAGAGGCGCAAAGCACGTGAACCAAGGAATCAGATATTGAACAAATGAGAGAAAAGAATACATCTGTTTGAAAACAGTCTCTCAGCACTAATGACTAGGTTCTAAAAATAGCCCCAACATATTCTTAAATTGGAAGAACACCCAGAAAAATAAATTGAAAGATAAATTGGGGAAGACATTTTTTAACAAGGTGAAACAAAATGGGACGTCCACCTGGAGTTGAGAACATAGGGGTTGCGTCCTGCATGAAGCGTCTGTCTGGCCTCAAGATCTCTGCGGATGCCCTGTGAAAGGCAGGAGAGAGGGCTGACAGAGGGAGCACCCAGCTCAGAGCCCTGCATCAGGGAAGTGCAGCCTGAGCGGAGAGGGCTTGGCTCAACAGGACACTTCTTGGCGACCTGATTTAAAGGCAGCGGTGGGGTGTGGTGGAACAATGCAAAGGGCACCACTTTCCAGGTTGGCCGGGGTATTAAATAACGATGATTCAAATGTTCAAGTTCATTGGCATCCAACTCCTGGTCCTGTTATCTGCCAGGAGTGACGATTGGATGGCCACGCCCCAGTATCCATCCTCCCCTCTTCTTTGTGCTGATCTCCACTGGACATGCTCATGACCCTGGGAACCCTGACCCACATCCAGGTCTAGCAATGGACCTACACTAAGCCAATGAGCACATGTCGTGCCTCTGACCACAGCGATCCAGGACCTAGGGGTATCTGCTTACGGGGTAACCCACAGATTTGCTGAGAAAGATGGGCAAAGGGCATCTTCTCCAGAATCTTCCAGCACCATTTGGGATTGCCAGAGAAGGCTGGTTCCATGGTAGAGAACAACTTCCCTGTCTCCTTAGACATTGGGCATGGCCATATGACATTATTTGAACACCATCATCAGCCTAATGCTGACATAGCAAGGGGGAATGGAGCCCCTACCTCCACCCTCTGTTCACAGTGGAACCCCATGGCTGTCAAGTGGATTCCAACCTGGAGTGGCTGTATAGGATGGAGGGGAACTGTCCCATAGGGTTTCCAAGGCTGCAATCCAGATCGAAGTACCTGCCTCATCTTTCATCGACCATTCGGTTAGCAGGCAAACTCTTAACTCTTATGTCACCAGGGCCCCGGTTTGGTTCCCAGCCTGCATGGAGAACATACACATACTGTGCCAGGCCAGGGTGATTTGGGTGATCGTTGGCTGCTTATGATAGCGGAGAGACCAAAGCCATCCCATCCCATCAGACATG
>NW_022109491.1:4412831-4422831 GCF_000313985.2 Echinops telfairi
TAGCAAGCCAGAGGCTCTGGGCCCGCTTCCTGCCTCTGTGTCGAATAGAGCCGTTTACAGATCAACATGCAAACATTGTTAAACAGGCGATTCTGACCCCCGGGGGTGGGATAGACAATTATAATCAGACACGACCCTTGAACTCACTGAGCATACACTAGCACCGAGCTAGCACCACATTGACCCTGCTGACATTGAAGATCAGGAAAGGCTGGGTGCTGGGCTGTGGGGCACACTATAGGAAGTTGAGCAGCAGCCTTAGCCTCGACCCCATGGCACCCCACCACTGTTGGCAACCAAATACGTCTCTAGACATTGCCAGATGTTCCTGCGGCATACACGATCACCCCCAGATGCAATCCTCGGCCTTGCCGGAATCAAGGAAACATATCTAACAACTCCGTTCAGACTATGAGGGTCGGCTGGCTCCTGAGAGACAGTGGTCAGGAGGAAGTTGGTTATCAGAGAGGACTTCTCGAGGAGGTGGCGGTGATGAGGAAGAGGAGGAATTGGGCAGTGGGAAGCGGCAGGGACGGAGCTCGCAGGGACTGGCAGGACCAGACAGGGTCAACTTTTCCCAGAGGCGGACGCAAAGCGAGAGTGAGTGAGCACAGCATGGACCGCAAAGGAGGTGACAGGGTGCAGGGTGCTGGCGAGGTGGGCAGGGGACAGAGCACGGGGGACCCTGCAGACCAGGCTTGGGAATTAAGTGTTCTTCTAAAGGCAGGGTGGGAAGCCATTGGGAGTTTTAAACACTAGAGACCAAAACAAAGCAAAATAATAATAATAATAATAAATTGCCATCTAGTCATTTCTGACTCCCAGAAACCTTATCTGAGACATCCATGGCCGTCAATCTTTGAAAAGGCAGACAGCCTCATCTTTCTCTCTTCCACAGATCAGTCTGTGCTTTTGAACCGCTAACCTTGCTGTGAGAGTCGAATGCACCGCAGCACCACGTAACAGGAGTCCCCATACTATGGCAGGCTCGGGGGACTGCCTGGTCAATGAAACAGGTGTCACCCTGCTAGGCTGTAAGTGAGAGGAACAGCACTACTGCCCCACCCAAGGTCTGAAAATGCCGCGGACTGTGTCAGCCTAAGCCTGGGACCCTCACCTTGTCTGGGGGTCATGGTTAACACGCCAAATGTACTTGTGACCCTCACTTAAATTCAGAACCTCTCCCCAGTCACGGAGCAGATTGCCTAACTTGCAGGCCCGTGCCCTTTTGAACACTCCCATGCCTTTGTCTCAACCTATTTTCTCTTTCATTTGTATGAGGAAAGTGCTTCATCGCGAAAATGATTGCGGCACACGATGAACGTGACATCTCCACACAGCAAACGGAGGACTTTCTTCATGAGGACGGTCCTTTGGGATGTCACTGTTGGGACGACTTGAGTCCTTTGGTCTCAGGTTGGTTAAGACAGCCTTTCTGGGAGGAGGTGACTCACAGGGGAGACCGACGTGTTTCTACACGTTGGAGATAAGCACCTGTGGGGTGACACAAATCTGAAGGTTCAGAAAGATCTGCCGGGGGCGAGGTTGTTGGGAAAACACTGTTCCCCATGAGTTCAGGGTGAAAATGAGAGGGGCAACCAATGCGAAAATCTTGTGTCTTCAACAATTAAATATTTTGGTGAGTGTCCTGTAATTTACTGTAACTATCTTGTAGCCACCAGCTCTTCCTCCAAAGAAAGATGGCGCTTCTGTCCCCGTGAAGACTTGCAGTCTACCCTGCAAACCACGGGCCGTGCTACCCGTCCCAGAGGGTCTCTGTGAATCTGAACGGATTTGATGGCGGTCTTTGTTTGTTTTTGAGATCCCTTTATAAAGCACTCTGCTCACTCAATAGTTAGGAACATGGTTGCTAAAAAAAAAAAAAAAAAAAGACCGTGGCTGCTAACCACAAGGTAACTGGTTCAAACCCACCAGTTGCTCAGAGGGAGAATGATGCCGCATTCTGTTTCTGTAAAGGGGACAGATTGGGAGATCCCGTGGGGGTAGTTCTACTCTGTCTTATGGTATTCAAGGGTGGGTTATCCAAAAAGAGGGTCAATCACACCCTGGCCCAGGTGTATACCAACTTGTCAGTGCACCTAGCCCGGTGCTGAGGTCTCAGAGCAGGGTCTGCCGGACATGGGTGATGCACTTCTCGGCACGATGCCACACCTTTGATCCACCGCAATTACTTTGAGGTTGTCAAGGTTCCTTTGCTTGGCTCTACACGCAATGCTCACAGGGAAGCAGCAGTCAAGAGGTCAAAAGAGGCATGGTTTGGGGTAGATTGGCACTATAAGGCCTCTGGAAGATGATGTAAAGCAAGATGACCTCCATGAGGACTAAGGGGCCCCGGGCCGGGCCAGAGCCTTTTCAGTTGCCCAAATGCATATGAAAGTCGGAGGACGTTGAACTAGGACGTCTGAAGAGGACTCAATGCACTTTCATTATGGGCTGCCACAAACTCTTCACAGCACCACGGACTGCCCACGGGACACATTGGGTTTGGAAGAAGTACAGTCACAGGACTCCATGGAGGGAAAGATGGTGGGACTGCATCTGACAGGCTTTGGACATGGTTTCAGGAGGGGCCAGTCCCTGAAGGAAAGACATCATGTTTGCTGAAGTAGGGGGGCCGTGAAAAAGAGAAGACCCTTGAAACCACCGGAAGGATGGCGCTTTCTGTCACCGTGAAGACTTACAGTCTACCCTGCCAACCCATGGGCCAGTGCTACCCTGCCCTATAATAGGGTCCCTGTGAGCAGCAATTGACAGGATGGCAGTGAGTGAGTGAGTGACTGGCACAAGGACCGTAGGCTTGGGCTCAAATATAACAACCATTGTGAGGGTGGGGTTGGTCGGGTGGCGTTTCATTCTGCTAACAACAGCAACAACAACAACGTTGTATTGTGAGAGAGCAGGCATTTCTCAGGTGTAGTGAATCATCACGGGGTGGGTACCTTCTTAAAGTCTGGGCCACTATCCAGTGCTGAGCCCAGGATGGGCTGATAAAATTGATTGGAAGCAGTTCCCAGAGGTTCCCCATGCGCCTCGCGCTGAGGAAGGTGACCATCAGCCAGGCTCTTCGCTGCAACACTCTCGCATCAGCTAGGACTCGTCATAATGTATATTCAGAGTTCTAAAGAATGGGACCGGTGCCTTCCCTCACCAGATGGTGGCCAGGGAAGATCCCATCTTTGGAACACAGAGTACATGAGACTACACAGCTCCTGGGAAAAGCCACCCTGACTTCAGTTGATAACATGAGAACACTGGGTTATTGAGGAAGCATGGCCAAAGATCGGAGGTTTCCTGGCTGCATGTTTAAGGTAATATTGGGAGTGGGGGTGGGCGTCAAAAAGTTCATAGAAAAATGGAAGGGAAAGCTAATGGACTTTTCCCATGTATTTTTGGACCGCCACCCCCCAATAAGGTCATTCAGGTACCTTTATGGTTAGAAGCAGAGGCCAATCCCTGGGAGTCCTAGGGGCACAGGGGTGAAGCGCACATCAGGAGTTCAAATCCATCAGCTGTTCCGTGGGACAGAGATGGGGCAACCGCTTCCCCAGAGATTTATAACCTTAGAAACCCTATGGGCCTAGCTACCATCAATATCTACTCTGAGAACGAGCAGAGAGGCGAACAAAAGAAAGCTGTTTGAGCACGATTTATCAAATATGAGAGTCAATCTAAGTTTTATTTTATTTTATCGGACCCCTTGGTTGTCTATTGAAATGACCCGATCTGATCAAAATGTTCCAGGTGACTTTTTATTGCGGTGAAGTTGCAATCGACGCAAGAGCAGTGAGTTTGGTTTTGGGTTTGGGAGTCATTCTGAGAGAGAGAGAGAGAGAGAGAGAGAGAGAGACTGTCATATAGGCACTATTCAACTCTCTACCTCAAAATTCATTTTTTCCTAGAAGGGGGACACATCATTCTAGTTTATCTTCCACTTGGTTGGAACGTAAGACTAATGGAATGGGAAAGATATCAATTAGTGACAATTTGGGAGGAATCTCAAGCTTTTCATGTTTGACAGCCCTGAGACACGTCTTAGGTCTCCAATTTACAATGCCATAAAGTTGCTTCATTCCATATACATAGCCATATTGGTGGTTAATTTGCTTTGTTTTTATAATCACTGCAGCAGTAAAGCTGTCATTTCTCCCCTCCTGACATATGTCTACATCTTTTTTTAAATTTATAACCCAGCACATCAGCATTTTATTTGGTTTTGTTCCCAAACCCCTGGGCCAAGCTCAAGGACCCCATGGATGTCCTTCTAAAAGGTTTGGGGTCTGGCCTACAGGAAGCGAAACCAGCCCGAGGAACGTGTGGCCTGTGGAGTCTAGTCCCTGTCCAGCACAGTCACAGCTTCCATTCTGGGTAGTTAGGGCTATGGATGGGCAGAATAGTAGGTTACCAGTTGGGTCGCTCATCGATGTCAGCGGTTCGAAACCACCAACCACTCTGAGGGAGACAGATGAGGCTTTGCACTCCCATAAAGAGTTACAGACTTGGAAAACCATAGGGGGGATTTCTCCCTTGTCCTACAGAGTCACTGTGAGTTGGCCTCTACTCGATGGCAGTGGGTTGAATTTGAGTGTTCCCCTTACCAGTGGCCAAATGCTACTGAAGTGAGTCCCACTTATGGCATGTCTGACTGTGCGCCATTGGGTTTCTAATGGCTGATGTTCTAGGAAGGAGTTTGCCAGAACTTTCTCCTGAACCATCTCTGGGTAGAGGTGTTAACAGTTGGTCACATTAACAGTTTGTACCCCTCGGGGACTCCTAGGCTTTGGAGTGTTTCATCAGAGGGGCAGGTGTAGATTATGCTAATAACTCCATTTTAGGATTCGGTGTCCATATTTTCATGATTTGATCAAAATGCAGAGAGCTCCGAGTCCCATCTGTTCTCACACTGCCACGGGGCAGGGCGGTGCACGGTCAGAGAGTTTGTGCAGGGTAGCATCTCCTGGGGCTCTGGCGACGGATTCGGATTCCTGGATTCCCACTGTAGGGCGGCGGCAGAGGGTGGCCTGGTGTCATGGCTGAATGCCTTGTGTTTTGAAGAAGGAGATGGTCGGCAGTGTTCGAAGAAGCAGGGAGATGGGAAGCAGGAGGACCCCCAAAGCATCCACTGGCTTTGGGACCTGCTGGTGATGCTGGCTGTGGAGAGGTGAGGAGGGCAGCCGGCCAGGGGTCTGGGGTGAGCGATCAGGGCTGAGAAAAAGAGCCCTGTTTCAGAGTTTTCTCTGTGCGCTGCCATGGCCCTGAGAATCAGCAAAAGGAACACCTTCCCAAAGGCACAGAACGCCACAGAGCAACATCAGGAAAAGAGAGCGAGAGACAGAGTCTGAGACAGAGAGAGTCAGAGAGAGACAGGAAAAGATCTTTGGAGCTCACGTGGCAGGTAGTATTTGAGGGTTTCGTCCAAAAGTATTCCTTGTCCTATCTGTGGCATAAGGGTGGCATGGTATTTTGGGTGGCTGGTCCAAGGACCAGTCATTTCCTGTTGGAAGAAAGTAAAACTCTGCTTCCTGACAGGACTTCTTAAATGGCTCAGTCAGACATGAGAGAAAACAGGCTGTAAATGAGGGTCATCTCTCTCCTTAGGACTCCTGAGTTTTGAGTGAAAAAAGTAAATGTCTTTGAAGAGATGATTCAGTTATTTCTTGCTGTACTTTTAAAACGTAAACTATTGACCACCATAACATTTAGCTATGTCGACTCTGACATTGGGTCTATGCTCCCTAAAACGCCTCACAGTCCTTATTGCCACAGAAGCCCGTTTGGGGGGAAAGCGGTGCCATTGAACGCAGCTCTCGAGGTGCATTTTGAAATGCTTGAAGGACCTTGTGTCAGTCCCTGGGAAAGACTCTGAGTTCATCAGACTGCTCCCCTGATGCCCCCACCTTTTGCGGAGGCTTTCCAGCCCCCCAAAGTTTCCCTTCAAATCCGTCGGGGGGAACAACCTTCACCAAAGAATCCTAAGCCTATCAAACACCTCTTCCCACAATTTTCCCTCCCACAATTTTCCTTCACCCGAGATTTTCGATTTGCTCCACTCCAGCGAGCAATTCATGATCTCAGAGACTGCCCCACCCAAGTCCTTCCTGAAGATGCAGCCACAAATCACCCCAGCGACACCCAATCCCCAATGCCCCAACCAGCCATGCTTCTGAGCTGCTCTCTTTCCCTGGCTGCTCCTGACCCAGCGGCCCCTCTTCGCTCTTCATAAAATTTCAATCCACATGATTGAAAAGAAGAAAGAAAGAAAAGCAATCGTCCAATGCCACACTGTCCTTTGGGGCCCAGTCATAGCAGCGTCAAGGCTGACTTGCTGTTGGTTCAAAACAAACTCCACTGCCCGCAAGTTCGTGCCGGCTCATGGGGGCCAATGGGAGAGGGTAGACCTGTTCTTTGCAGGAGTAAGAAGCCCCATCTTTCTCTTGTGGAGCAGCAGGTGGTTTCAAACTGTCAACGTTTCGGTTAGCAGCCCAACTGGCAACCAGGGCTCCTGCTGTTGGCTCAAGTTCATCTTTTCTGCCTGGAATAGCCATATTAACCCATCCCTTATACGACTCCATAGGATTGGTTCCTGGGTATGATATGCAACATATGAGGAGGCGGAAGGGGCATATAAAAATATTCAAGACTTTAACAAAAGAGAAAAGTCTTGATTAAGGCAGGAGATAGGGGTGCAAGTGATGAATTTGTTCTGTTGCATTGTTTTATTTTATCATCATTTATTTTATGTTTTCCTTGCCCCCCCTAAATCTTGCTTGGACTGGGGTCATTAACCCGTTAGTTGTCTCTTCTCTTCACAAATACTCATGGGACCATTTATTTGTTCTCTCTCTCTCTCTCTCTCTCTCTCTCTCTCTCTCTCTCTCTCTCTCGTGCACGCACGCGCGTGCACACACGTGCACTCACATTTTCTTTCTCCTTCCTGGCTCAACCTGCCAATCTGCCTCTCCTTCTTCCAGAACATTCCCTCAGGATGGTGACGGATTTTTTAAAAAATTTTATTTCCTTTAGTCAATATTGCCACCCCAGATTCATCCACCCATGTTCATTTTCTATTATTTCCTGCCTTTCACTTTGCATAAAGTCTCCACTTATCCTATATTTCTCATTGCCTGATACTGTTTAGCTTGGGTATTCTACCATAAAATACCTTAAGCTAAAGCCCAAACACTTTTGTGTGTCCTGAGCTCCACCATGATTCTGCAGCCTCCTTTCCTGCCCTGGTTTCCATTCTGTGTGTCCTCCCCTGCTGATGGTCATCCTCATGTCCCTGGTTAGCCTTCTCTGCCCTTCTCCACTTGGGCACCCTCACAGGACATTCTTGCTTCCTTTGGTCCTTTCTAACTCCTCCACCATCAAGGGTCAGTGATAAATGCCATTCACTCAGGGAAACGGGTCTTAAAATCCCCAGACTAGGGCTGCCCTTTGCAACGATGGGCTGGCGCATGAGAATGCTCATGGGGATGGTGCAGGGCCGAGCTGTGTGTCATTCTGTGGTGCTGGGGTCACTGTGGGCTGGAACTGACTCTACATCCAACAGCAACAACTGGGTTGTTGGGCATTAAGGACTGTCCCCCAAGAGATAGCTTGAAGTCCTGACTCTTGGTAACTGTGAACCTGACGTTTCCTTTTAGGAAGTAGGCTCTTTGAAGATGTTAGTAGTTAACCTGAAGTTATATTGGAGTAGGGTGGGCCTGCTCCTACATGACTGGTGTCCTTATTCAAAGAGGTGAAGAGACGCAGACTCGAGGAAGCCATGTCTGCAAACCAGGAAATGCCAAGAATCTCCAAGAACCAGCAGATGTGTGGTAGTTACATAACTTGATAGAGTAAAGGGGTGAAGTCTAGCCTGTCAATCTGGTCATAGCCTGACGATGCTTCCTTGTGACCTTCTCCTGAGGATTCTGGGAACTTCCTCTCTTTCTGAGAGTCAGGTCATACACACTCTCTCTGCTTCACCTTCCTGTTGAGAAGATGCACTCAGGGAGCTGGAGGAGCCACGTGGAGACCGCACCAGGGGTGAGATGCATCCACTGCCACTGGATTCACAAGACTTTTCACCCAATGGCCTGTGATCCTCCTGCATTCGGCATCATTACATGGCTGTGTGAGTCTGAAGAGGAATGTATAGACTAGTATCGGACATAGGGGCTAATATCAGGCTTATGCACATGGCTGGGATGTTTTCTCAATATATAATTGCTCTTTGATACAAAACTCTCCCTTATGCATATAGGAGTGTCCCTGGATTTGTTTCTCCAATCAACCCAGCCTAACACAAGATGGGAACAGACAAGTTGGCTTCTAGCTTACAAAACAGTCAGAATAGTGTTTTGTCGTGGTGTTTGGCTATAGGAGCCTAGAAAACCAATGGGAGCCATCCCTCTCTATCACAGCCCTCTACAGCCCTAAGCACACCAGCCACTTAAGAGCTGTTGTGTGAGCTCTGGCTTGGGAACACCACAAAGGCTTTTACCGGTTCTGTTCACTAAGGCATGGCCAGTTGGACACAGAGCAGTTGCTCAAATACTTATTGAATATGTGAATGGACAACTCAGCTTCTCACTCATCCCAATCCTACTCTCTCTTTTCCAATCTCTGCTTCAATGACCCAGGAGGATTTGCGCTTCTCTTTGGGGCCCAGGTTGGAAGCCAAACAAACTGAAACCAAATGGCATGCACCCCTTGCTTAGTATCAGAATAGTGCTGTTTCCAGGTCTGCACCCAGGGGAAATGATTAAGAAGGATAGATGGCCCCACCCATCTCTGATTTGAGGTCATACAATGACAGCTCACCACTTGAAATAAGGCTCCGTAGGTGGGTGGGGATTTGTTTCAATGTCACTTGTACTATTTAGGAGAAGAATATCTGGTCACTCATAACAGAGAAAGGAGACTGTAGCCACAGAACAGCCAGAAAGAACAGACAACCACTATTTGCAGGGAGGACTCATCTGTGGGGAAGTCTGCCTTATTCTCTACTGGAAACCGTCACCGCCACTCCGGGAGCGGTACACCACCGTCTCCGCGGGGCCTTCCGCAGGGCAAATGAGCAATGATCCAGGTGTGACTGTGTTCCCTGTCTCACCACCATGTGATGGCTGACAAGTGGCAGGCAAAGAAAGAGCCTTCTCTTGGGGCCACCTCAGGTCAGCCATTGGAGGACAGCAGATGGGTGGCCTCGGACCCTTCACTTTCTGGGGAGCAATCAGATGGCGGGGCATCTGAAATGTTTTCCCCAGCTCACCACAGGAGGTTTCCAAATCATGGAAACGGGTTGCATCCTGAGCCAGTTCCCAGGTAACACAAAGTCAGCATGAGCCCTGACTCCACCACTAGAGCTGAGCTCAGTTGCCCGTGGTTGTTTGGTCTGGGTTTACCTACTGATGAAATAGGAGTTGTGATGAGGTCTGCCTCACAGGGTGGTCAGGGACCCCAAAGGAGGTGACTCTCACAAAGCACGGTCAACACTGAACACTGGCTTTCATTGTGTCTTTTCACCATCATTATAATGGGTCAAGTCTGATCTAATCTGAGAGGCCTGTCCTGGAGAGCTGTGATGGTATAGGGCACTGCACAGAATCCCACACAGTCCTAGTGTGTGCACTCAGGACACCAGGAGGAAAGGGTGCCCCTGAGCTCTCAGCCAGCAGGTGAGCTGTGGCCGCCTTCCTGCCACACTGCCACACCTGGCTCCTTCCACTGCCACACCGGCTGCTTGCACATACTCTCTGTCTGCATCCTCAGGATCGGCACTTGAAAGGATGGGAAGAGGCCTTTGGTGCACCATCAAACAGGGGCTCGTCTAGTGTCTTGGAGACCAGGAAGTTCCACTGATTTTAGCAGTACTGGCATCTTAGTTTGTCTTCCCCATCAGAATACTCTACAGCCAGCAGACAAAACACACGACAGCCATCAGCAGCATGGGGTTATGTGCTCTTTCTAGTAGGTTGTTATGGAGGAAATGTCA
>NW_022109491.1:4424325-4476258 GCF_000313985.2 Echinops telfairi
CGGCTCCACAGGGCTTCGTGTCCTTCCCCTGCTGAGGTGGTGAGCGCCGGCTGGGCCTGGACAATGAACTGCATTTCTTGTTGGGGGGACTTCCAATGAGAATGTACTTCTGACATTTGGTTATCTTGGAAGCTCCAGGCAGCTCGATTAGATAATGTGTTTGTCCTTTAGCGTGCCTCTTATGATGTCTACGGGGCGGCGACACAATTCAGAGCTGTCCGTTATGTTCCGAAGTCATGGATTAGCGGCCAGGAAGGAATTCCAGCTGTCCACCCAAGGCCAAGGGCTCAGGGGGCTACTCAGAATGAATCCTGTGAGCAGCGGCCGGTCCGGGATCTCTTAGACCAGGGGAGGGAGGCAGTAAAAGTAAAGATGGCCTCTCCTGAGCATCCCTGTTGACTTGGTCAGATACCCATGGTCCCTGGAGAAGGGAATTTAACTCCTTGTGCTCCTCGGGGTCCCCCCAATGTTACACGGGGGCCGACTTATACTGACAGGAGTCGCTGTATTCCCAAATGAATATTTAGCTGTGCATTTCATTTTGATTTGTTTTATTTCTGCTAAACTGGCCATGCTACTGAGGCGAGGACGCAGAGGGTGAGGGAAAGCATCCCATTGGATGTCAAAGGATGGAAGTCACGCCCCAGGGGCGGATCCTACCCCAAGCCTGGGTTTGGGTTTCAAGGCCGCGGAAAGAATAATACAATCCGCTGGTTTTGATGGGCAGATGCAAGCAGGCGGATGAACACGCGGTGGGTTTTGTTGCTTTCCGTTTGTTTTCAGATCACAGCTGGCTTCTACAAGCCGAAACCCGCTCAAGGCGAAACCAGGCTGGCCGAGAGAGCATCGGTGTGGAAGTCTGGGGTGACTGCCTTGACCACTAACTAGCCAGCTAGGCTTGACTAGGCCTTGTGGCTGAGTGGGTTAGGCCTTGGGCTGCTAACTAAAAGGTCACCTGTTCAAAACCAGGAACCAAGGGCAGTCCTACCCTGCTCCACAGGATTGCTATGAATCAGAAGAGTTGGTTGTTGTTGTTGTTGTTGTTGTTGTTGTTTGGTTGTTGTTTTGGGGTAATGGACTTAGTTTCACTCTGACTCTGTCTGGCCATCTATCCAATGGGTACCACCATCCCACGGGCTGGGGTGCTGGGAGGATTGAAATGCTAAATCTACTCAGAGCTACTGGCAGACAGTAAATGCCCGGTGACAGCTGCCTCTCCTGATATTGCAAGGAGGAACTATGAGGTATGGTGAGAAAAATGAAATTCCCCTTTCTTCCCTTGGCTGGGTATACGTAGGCCTTACAATAGGCCTTGGTTAGAGAGCTGACAACTTCCGTTTTCCTTTTCGATGCCCTTGAAACCTCCATCAACGGGTCGCAATGAGCGACATTAGCCGTTCTCCATCAAACATCCTCCAAGAGGCTCAGAGCCCACTCCCGGCAGGCATTCTGCAAGCCGCAGCCCCGCCACTGTCCAACAATGGCAGTCTGTTGATGAAACCCGACCAGGGACACGTCCGGAAGGCTCAGCCTTCCGGACAGTGTCACACGCTGAGAAACCCCATGTTTTCCTTGGGTTCACGTTGGCTTCCTCACTTCCAAAACGAAACAGGAGATAAGTCCTGCTTTATTTAGACTAGGGCAAAGGAACAAAATATATTGAGAGAGAGAGAGAGAGAGAGAGAGGAAGAAGTTCCAGCCCCCGACTTTAGCTCTCTGGGAAGATGATAAATGAGGCCGGGGGTGCTTTTTTTTCTTCTCCTTCTCGTTCTTGAACACGGCAGAAGCGGAGGGGGTGGGATGGGCGGGAAGCAGTCAGCTGGTTCGGCCTGGACAAAGTCAGGGCCCTTCTCCTCCTGTCTGGTTGCCTTTCATCTTGTAGCTCATGTTATTCCTCCTTGAACGCATTCTTAGCTCGGGTTCTTCAAACAGGTCACGAATACCTCACCATCCTTTGTCCTTGGCTTGATAGACATTTGGCTGTAGCCAGAAACCACCTTTGATGTGCTCTTGTAAAGAATCATACTAACTTCCCTGTTTGTCTGCACTGAGCTGCAGCCGCCAAAGACAAAAGGAGCCGGGACTAAGCGAAACAGCCTTCTAGCCTCAGAGACCCACGCAGGCGCGCATCGCCTGGGCTGGCAAACCCAGACCTGGCCTCCCAGGCTTCCCCTCCTCCTTGTTAGTCCCCTTGGTCCCTGGTGGGTTGTTGTAATGTGGTTTGTCATCTTGGTTCCCCCATTCTCTGCAATCTCAATAGCCCTAACGATCAGGTCTTTCTCCCCTGCACGGGAGCTGCTCTGCGACACGCCACCAAACCTTTCAGCCGGGCAGAGGCAGACTGTGTGGTGTGTCCTCCTATGCCCCTGGAAGCACCTGAAGGTGCGGCCCTGAGCCCTCACAGGTCCCCAAGCACCCCAAGGTGCAGCAGGCCCTCCTGAGGACTTTTGCAGAGAATCAGAGCCCCGGGAACCGGGCTTCGAAGAACCCCAAACTCAACAGCATCTTTTAAAAAGCAAAGAGCTACTACCGCCATCTATTTGCTTCTGGTTTTTCGTATTGGAATTAAATTGCTTCTGCTATTTTCACCGTTTTTGAACCTGATCAAGTTGCTTTTTCTTTCTTCCTTCCTTCCTTTCTTTCTTTCCTTTTTTTAAACGCACTTCTGTGAGTTCTGAATTAGCTGCAAGCTACCTGTACTGTTACTTCCTTAATTTGGAAGGAAAAAAAAACACCAACAACTGATTTCAAATGAACTCATTTTCTTTTCTTTGCATCAGTTGAGACAATAATATCCATGAAATCATGGTTTTAATGCACTAGGTAGACTTTTCCCCTCCGACTACGCTGCAAATTAAAACCATAACTATTAAAAACTTCATGCTCGTGCCGCCTACAATTATCTTGCATACAGCCGCTCTGTGCATATGACCATTTGGGGGTGGGGGATGCCCTGGGGGAGGGGATAGCAAAATGTTCCTGGAAGGGGAGAAAGATAAGTCTTCTGGGCTTTGCAGCGCTGGAGGCAAAGTCAAGGAGAATCTCTAGGTGTTTGGGTAAGAGGAGGGAAAACAAATGTCCACTTTATTGTTTAGTCTTTTCAACATGGAAGAGCCGTATGCTGGTATCCATTTGGGCCTTTTCTGAAATTTCTACGAGAATGAATGAGAAGTGATAGGATTCTGTCATAAGGAAAGGCGTGGTGGTAGCCCAGTGGGGTATGCAGTGGGCTCTAACCACGAAGCCGGCAGTTCAAACCCACCAGCCGCTCTGCAGGAGAACGGTGCTGCTGACTGCTCTGGTAGAGATGTGCAGCCAGGCAGAGCCTCTGCGAGGTTGCTACGAGTCCTTATCTGCTCGAGGGCTGTAGATTGGAGGTTGGGCTCTCAGAAGGATGGTTGCAGAGCCGTTGGTAGGTGCAAGCCCCTGACCTTTGGGTGCCACCAGTGCTTCCAGGGTAGGGAGAGGAGGGCATGCTGTGAGACCGTTGGGCTCCACTCCTGCCCGCAGAGATGGCAGCCTTAGAAACCTGCTTCTATGCCATCCTAGAAGGTCCCTCGGGGTCAGAGTGGACTCCATGACTGTGGATTTGCTTCACCAGGCTTTGTTCGCATCCATCCTTCCCTGTGCCATGTTCCACCATGGGCAGACTCTGCCCCTGCAGGCCTGGGGCAGGGCCCGAGAGTCAGCGTTTCTAACAAGCCTCCAAGAGAGGCGGAGGGCCCTGGCGCAAGGACCACACGCTGAGGAGGGTCACCCAAAAGATCATGGAAATGCGGTTACTTTCTGAAGTCTCTTTATGTATACATATAATATGCAAATGCACACAGTCTACATGCTACATGTGTTCATAGGGGCCTTGGTGACGTGGTGGTTATGTGTCGGGCTGCTAACTGCAAGGTCAGCAGTTCCAAGCCCTCAGCTGTCCCTTGGAAGAAAGACAGGGCATTGTACCCCTCCGAAGGGTGACAGTCTCAGACACCCACAGGGCCAGTTCGACCCTGGCTTACAGGGTTGCTAGAGGTCAGGAACTGACTCTGGCAGTGAGTTCTTTGTTTTGTGTTTATATATGCACATTATACATGCACATTTAAATATATGCACATTTAAATATATGCACATTTAAATATATGCACACATATATTCTCCTGTATATATGTGAACGTGTATATATACACATATGTATATACTCATGTATGAGTAAGCAGCTAGATGTATGTATATATATAAGTATATATATAAGAAGAAGCCCTTGTGCTGCGATAGCTACGTGCTTGGCTGTAAATTCATCTGGAGGCTCTGCAGAAGAAAGACCCGGCATTCTGCTTCTATAAATATTACAGCCAAGAAAACCCTATGGGGCTGTTCCTGTCTATCACAAAGGGTCGCCATCAGTTCGAATCAGCATGCTGGCACCGCAAACAGTGAAAGTCTGTCTATAGACACACAAATGTACATATACCCCCTCTACAAATATGCATGAATAAGTATATACCATACATCTATGTGTACACACATACACAACGGGGCTTCCAAAGTGGGTCAGGGGGGAAATTCCATTTTCATTTCAGTTTTCTACAAACTTTCTTGAAGCCTCCTTGTATAGATATAATGCGTACACACACACACAGACTTATCTAGTTAGCCAGTTAGCTCGCTAGCCTTTGAAATGCAGTTATGATCCCATGTGATGTTGGAAGGAAACATCACAGCGTCATCGTTAAAGGATGAGGGTGGTGGGTTTGCCACTGCTGACGTCCCAGCAGACCCAGCCTTCCCTGTCCCTGCAGCATCTCAGGCTCTGGGCAAGGCAGCTCACTGGGAGCGGATGGAACTGAGTGGGGCGTGTCCCCTTCCAGGGACATTTGGGAGGACAGAGTACAGAAGTCCTGCCTGCACAGCACCCTGGCTGCTTCGCGGCAAGCTCTGTTGATGTCTCTACAAGACAAGCCAGGTGACAGACACAGGCCTAGGGAAGACTGACCAGGTCAGCGATCCCAGCCGCTCCGAAGAAAGTCCCCAAACAAAGGTTGCGTGCCTCCTCCCCTACCGCCTGAACCTGCAGCTCAATTTAATTACTCACCTTGCAGCTTTAAGCCAAAGGTGGGTCCTATTAAGCATTATTACCTCTGCCAGCAGTTTGTAGCACACAGCTAGCGAGCGGCTACTAACCAGGAATGGCTTCTACAGGGTGTTCTGCATGCACTGAACTGAATCCACAGCAACCGGGCCCAGGGCTTCGAGCGGAGACATGATGCAGGCAAAGGCAAGGCACAGGCATGTTGCCGGCAGACTATCAGACACACACACACACACACACACACACACACACACACGCCAGATGTCAGCACCCCGGAAAGACCGCCACATGGAAAGAAGTTTCCACCCTGAAGGACGAAGGCTTCTCTGGCCTGCAGACAATATGTGTCCCTCTCAGCTCCGCTGAAGAACCACCCAGCCATCCAGCCAGCTCGTCTGAGAATAGTCCCAAGTTCGGGCCACCAAATGCCCGGCTCGGGCCACCTTTCTTCTCCTGGAAAAGCAGGGGTGCCACCGCCCGTCCAACCACGCCCATCTTTCATTCCTGAGGCACAAACACCCTTTTTCAAAGCAGAGGCATCTTGATCATTGCAGGCCCGTCGACTCCCATGTTGCCTAATTCATAAATAAATCCACACCGACAGGAAATGATGGACATTGTGAAGCACTTTGGGCTCTCACCCCAACACGCAGCCAGCCCTGGGAGGTGGTTATTTTGTCCTGTCAGGCTCGAGCACGATGCAGCGACACGGTCCCTCTCGGCAGGAGCCTGTCTGTGGTCCATGTGCTCAGTCCTATCAACTCGGGCCTCCCACGGCTCTCGAGATCTGGGTCCAGAGACATTCTGATTGGGCTCTGCTGGGAGGCCTCCGCTACAATGGGATATCACCACATCTCCACGTTGCTCTTTATGGGAGTAGAAAGTCTCACCTTTCTCTTGTAGAGCGATCGCTCGGTGGATTCGAACTTCTGACTTCTGGTTAGCAGCCCGGTGTGTAGCGTACTATGCCATCCATGCTCCTACTCACCACATCAGAACCCCAACAATCTCAGCGCCATCGAGTCCACTCTGATTCACAGTGCCCCTAGAGGACGGAGTGGAAACGCCCCTGGTTTCAGAGGCTGGAACACTTCACGGGAGTAGAAACCCTTATCTCTTCTGCCATGAAGCTGCAGCTGATAGTTTCAAAGTGCTGACCCTTTGGTGGGCAGCCCACAGCTCCTCCACCTTAGCTAATATTTATGGAGTACTTATCCTGTAACAAGCAATCCCACGGAGCACCGTAGAGTCGCCCCATGGGCTTGCCTTACTGTAATTGTTAGGGAAGGCCATTGCAGGCTTCTTCCCTGCAGGAAGCCGGGTGCGTTCATCGGCCTTTTAGTTAGCAGCCTGGTGCTTAGGCACTGTGAACCAGCCTTCTGGGGTGTCAAATGTATCTGGGTTTAAATTCCAGCTCATGGATATGTACACACACACACACACACACACACACACACGCACCTATGTATAACAAAGTAGAAAGAGATTCCATCCTGTGTTCAGTGTATTCAAGAACTCTCTGTTTTGGTTTCTGTAGCTGGAAATGGGCATCCTTAGACTGTCTGCCTCTGTGGGTGGGAGATTTGCTGCCCAGTGCAGATTCTGCACCCGGTGTCCTCGGTCGATGCTAACGAGTCCGAGGATGACGTTCCAGGGAGCCTCAGAGAGCTTGGGTTCTGCAGTGAGCAGCATGGTCTGCTCAGGGTGAACCACCAAAGCGCATCACAGCTTCTGTGAGCTGACCAGGGGCTAGTGTGTAGATGAGACCAGGTCCGGGCTCTGAGAGGGAGAGTCGACAGGTAGCTGGGGGGACTTGTCGCTTGTAGAGATGTCAGGGGCTGCCCGGGGTAGAATCTGGTCTGAGATCCACAGTAAGACCCCAAACCAAACCAACCAAACAGAAATAAGCTGGGGGTTCCTCGTGGCCCCCGATGGAGGGTCTGCATTCATCATGAGCATCCACTGGCATTTCCTGAGTTCTTACTAGGTGTCTGGTTTTATCCCACGTACTCCAGGGCTACACTCCGAAGACAGGGGGAACGGGGCCTGGTCTCTGATCGCTGCCGTCCTGGGTCTCAGAAATTGAAGAAACAAAGAAATATCCGTGGGATGAATCAAAGGATGTCTCTCCAGTGCATGGCATCCTTCCTGGCAACTTCTCTCTCCGTAGTTAGTTCCTTCCTGCCCCCTCCCCTTCTCTCATGCAATCTCCATAGGGCGCCCATAGTATTCTTGGCAAGGGGGGTCAGCACTCTGCACACTCCACAGGCCAGGATCCTCTCTGGCTCAGCAAGGTTTCAGCCTCAAACTCTTACCCTGCACGCTCGCCATTGCTGTTGTGGAAGTCAAAGGTGGCAGCCATTTCTACAAGATGTTTCTCCCACAGAAAATGACAGTCTCTCCAGCCACAAGCTGGCTCCCCGAGTGTCTAATTTATCACAGCTGTGGTTTTCGAGATTCTGAATCGTATTGGAAACCCACCCCTCTCTTTTTCAATGAAACGCGCTTGATTATTACTATTATATTTTTAAATTAAAAAGTGGAACTTTCCATGGCTCCCATTTTATCTTGGGGGACTTCCCATGAGCCTCCTCCAACCCTGTCTCACCCAGGGCACACTAGCTGTCACTCACGCACCCCATGGCGGAGGGTTCAAACAGGCCGCAGACCTGCTCGTGGCTGATGTGTGGCACCGAGCAAGCGCTGTGGCAGATTCACAAGTGAGAGCAGAGCACAAAAAACTGCGCGTGGAGGGGACTGTGGCTTTAGCGGAAACGCCACACCCTCTTTAAACACACACACACACACACACATGCACAAGCACACACATGCACCCTCCTCTCCTAGGACTCAGCCGCACACTCTTGGACACATCTCTTTGTCTCTTCAATGTTCTGCTGGAAGCACTTACAGATCGGTTCACAGGAAATACATGGCTGTGCTATATTTTAATCTGGGCACATAAAACACAGCCTAGAATGTTACGCTTCTCCTGGGGGAACATGTACAAACTCCAGGTCAGCCTCACATTACATCACTGTGAAACACACACACACACACACACACACGCATGAATTTATGAGGTTCGAGTCTAAGGATCTTATATCGAAGACTGTTAGCCCATTCCCAGATGGGAACCTTGGCTGGAATCTCCCAGGCACCCCGAGACAATGTCTCCATCTTCCTGCTGGATGATAGTTTTCATGGTAACTTTCCACGGAAAAGCCCAGACTTTTCCTCTGAGAAAACCCAACAGATTAAAAGACGATGATGATGACGATGGCAGCCGACATTCTGAATTCCCATGGAGAGGGGACCCGAAATGGTGGCTCATGCGATCCTCCTTCTCTGGGGACAAGGACACAGAAATCATTTCGTGGAATTTACTCGTGATTTATTGGATCTATGCCTCATCTAAGTGATTGGAAACACAGATGTGGATGCTATAACTTTGCTTCCAGAAAATCATTCCTCAAAGGACTCACATTTGTTTAACCTTAGTCACAAGATGATAAAACTTATTAAACATTTTTAGAAGCAGCAACACAATACTCTTAGTTTATGGGATTGACAGGTCTGGAGATTGTCCCCCGCCCCCCACCCCCTCACACACAGACACACTTTTCCCACCCTTGTTTTCACCTCTGTGAGAGTTGAGTTCCTGTACCCGCATCATAAAGTTTGACTTGATTTTGCTCATGCTCCATGCACACCCCCTCCACCCCGCACCCCTTCTCTTTCATTATTTCTGCATTCACAGATGTGGCTTGACAGTAAACAGATGAGCTGCCTTGCTGATCTCAAAGAGCAATAATTAAACCAGAGGGACGACGGCGAGGCTCCCCTTTGGGATTGACAGAGGAAGGATAAAGCGCCCACCAGGGAGATGTTTGCTTATGATGGCGAGCTGACTTCTTAAGAGAAGCAAATGTTCTCACGTACACCTGGGGTACTTTCATTTATTCACTCAACAACATTTATTCAGAACTGACTTCTGCCAGCACTGTGGAGCCCCAGTGGCCTAGTGGGTTATGCGTTCTACTGCTAACCGCAAAGCCAGTAGTTCAAACCCAACAGCTGCTCCATGGGAGGAAGAGGAGGCTGTTAGTGTCAGAAATTGCAGGGAGTATTTGTCTTTCTCTGTCCTAAAAAGTCACTATGACTAGGAATTGATTTGATGGCGGTGGTGTCTATCTGTTCGTTTATTTTTCTGCTTCTTAGTTTTATTTTAGACACATCCGTGGGCTGGTGGTTTCAACCCGCGAATCTCCAATCTTTCTCCCAGGTACCCCCAAATAACCTCGTCACTCCAATATCCTAAGGTTTCCTTCCATTCACTCAACTAAGATGCCTACTGCATTTAAGGGACTGCGCATCAAGTGGTTCCCGAAATTCAAGCATTCTCTGACATCTCATCGCCTGAAGTCTGGGGAGGCAGGGGGCATAACAAGGAGGGCGGGGCTCCTGATTTCTAGCGTGCTCTGCCCCTCCTATCTTTCACTTCTTTCTGTGCAGGGGACAGTCTGTGTCCCTATGCTCTGTCCTCCTCGCACCCAGGGCCACAACCACGTGGGCAGGAACAGTGCCTTTCGGAAACATTATGGTGGTGGCTGTGTGTGCACACGCCAAACCCCAAGCAGCATTGACAATTCCACTAGCCATACGGCTGGGCCTGGACGCATGTGCATGTCGCGTCCACCACAAACCTCAAGCCCATGCTCAGTCAAGGCTGTGTACACACAGGAGGTACTGGGGCTCAGTGGTAGAAGTCTCACTTCCCATGAAGCCAAGCCTGGTTCAATTCCCATCAATATACCTCGTGTGCAGCACCTACCATCCATCAGTAGAGGCTGGTGTGTTACTCTGCTACTGTTACTCTGTTATGTTACTCTGGTGTGTTACTCTGCTACTGCAGATAGCAGAAATTATTACATGTTCGACGAGGAACCTGAAGGTTCCCCTGGAGACCCCTCACCTCAGAAGAGAAGTGTGGTCATTAGCTTTTGAAGGGTCCCAGGGTTATAAACCCTAGAGGGGACAGTTGTACTCTGCCCCCATGATGCCACGAGGTCGTCATGAGATGGAACAGACTCTCTGATCACTAAAAACAACAACAACTACTACATGATGTTGATCGCATTTTAACAGAGCTTCCAGACTAAGGCAGACTAGGAAGAAAGACCTGGCAATCTACTTCCGAAAATAAGCTAATGGAGACCTTCATGGATCACAAGTGCTGGCTTGGCAACTGATCACAGGCAGGAAGAGAACTACATTTTTGTCGGTCTTCTAGCATCGCACTCTTTACAGCCATCCTTCTTGCTTAGTTGGGCGAATTCCTGACCATGAACTAGGGTGGGAAAAAACAAACACACACACGTTGCAGAATGATGCACTTGGTTTGAATCCACCTACATTAAAACAATTAAATATGCACAAAGCACAGGCAATGAATCTAGCTACCCATGTACTCGGAGAATACTATAAATCAGGGAAGACACATATCACAAATGCTTAAGAGAGTACAGGGGTCAATAATAGCCAAGATTTGCAGAATGCTCCTTTTGCACTAAGCAGTGATCTAGTGCTATATAATAAATATCAATTTAAAAAATCCCACCGAGAAATTTTCTTTTACCTATCTGACAGACCAGGACACTGAGGCACAGGGATTTTAAGTTCGGTGGTCCAACAGGCTCATGGGCTCGTTTTCTCTCTCTGTATCTTTAATTTTTATATGTAAGATTTTAATTATTTTATAGGGGCTCAGGTGGTTAACTGATGCTAAACAAAAGGTCAGAGGTTCAAAACCACCAGCGACTCCTTGGCAGGATAAAGATGTGGTGGTCAACTTCCATAAAGAATAAACCAAAAAACTGAACTCGTTGCCTTCCAGTCAGTGCTGACTCAACACATGGGGCTATGATCTGCAAGGTCAATAGTTCGAAACCACCAGCCACCCACGGGAGAAAGACAGAGCTGCCTATTCTCTATAGAGTTACACTCTTGGAAACTCAAAAAGCCAATTCTACCCGGTCCTAGAGAGTCGTTATGAGTCCATAAAGCATACACCTATGAAAACCTCTGCGGCAGTCTGCCCTGTTCTCTAGGTTTGCTAAGTTCAAACCAGCTTGATGGCAAAGGATGGGGTTAGTTTTATCAGAAAGAATTGATCCAGTGAAATGAGCTGATCTTTCCATATTTTGATGATTTTTAACGCCCCTCCCACATTTCTATTGCACCTGATGGACTCTTCTTACTCAATATTAATAAAGAAACTATTTCTGCAAAAGAGAAGAAGCTAGAAGATAATTCCCTTTCATGTCTCATTAGAATAACCTCAAATCAGATGGCTAGGCAGTTTGCCAAACTTTGTCTTATTCAAAGGTCTGTTTCAAAATGCCACCCGTATTTAGGGAGAAAAAACACCATCAACAGCTACAACAATTGTGTTTCGTTGTTGTTTCCCTGCCTCTGCCCCCAGCCCCCAAGAATGATCCGATCATGGTTTCTGTTGTAAGTAGCATTTTCTTGCTCAGAGAGGATCCCTCGCTAGTTTCCTGATCAGCATATTTGTTTCCCAGCATGCAAAGCAGCCATTTAGGTGTCACCCATAGTTAAATATTTACAGCCGAAGCCATCATGGAAGATCCTGCCCATAAGTATCCTGAGCGTGCCGAAGGGGAGACCTGCAAAGGGAGCTTTGCCCTGGCTACAGTAAGTAGTGGGGCACTGTCGCTACGTGTGCCCAGGCTGTTTGACAGCCTCCGGGTGTCCTGAGTCCTCCAGGAGACTGATGGGGAACAGGTGGAGGGCACCCGGCTTGTGGTCACAACCTCAGAAGTGAGGCAGGGAGTCAGTGAGCAGGGTCTCACCAGGACACCAATAACGGGCCATGTGGGGGATGTGGGTCTTGTTTCTAGTCTTGATTAATAAAATGGGAGTGGACTTAAGGCTTGTAGAAAGCTTAAGAAGTTAAGAGGTTGTTACCATTACAAAAACATCTGATTTAGTGCTTGGTTGCTAGCTAAAAGGTTGTCGGTTCAAGACGACCAGCAGCTCTGTGGGCATAAAGACCCGGAAACGGCTCCATCGAGAGTGCAGCCTTGGCCACGCCGTGGTGCAGCTCCATGCTGTGCTGTGCGGTGCAAGCAGTTGGTGGCATTGGATGGAATTGAGGGGGTCTGATGGAACTGACTTGATGGCATTCAGCAACAACAATGAATAGCTATCTACCGATCTCTATAGAGAGGCTTGCAGGAGCCCTGGCGGTGTAGTGGATATGCATTAGGCTGTGATCCACATCGTTGGCAGTTCGAAACCTCCAGCCACTCCAAGGGAGAAAGGCTGGGCTTTCTATTCTCTTAAGCAGGTACACTCTCAGAAACCCACAGGGGTCACTATGAGTCAGTATTGACTGGATGGCAATGAGGTTGGTTTGAATTTTTTTGGTATATAACAACAATAACAACTGTATACATACATGTATGCATATCAGGTGTATATGTGCATGCACAGTTGTGTTTTATATATATGCATGTAAATATACAATGTATATAATCTATACTTACATTCATACATGCATAGATGTATACATCTATGTGTGTCGATATGTATACATGCATAGATATATGCATAATTACAAACAGATATATGAGAGGGCTTCAATCGTTCATGAAAAAGCTCTATTATCCTTGAAGTCCATTTTTTCCATGAGCTGGTTGACGCCTCCTCACACAAGCACAGGCACACACGTAGCTCGGGTCCTTGGGTGGTGCAATCCACTCTATGCTCAGCTGCTAATCAGAGGGATAGCCTAGTTTGAGCCCATCCAGAGAAACCTTGTAAGCCAAGCCTGATGATCTACTTTCAAGAATTTAGTTGCCAAAAATCTCCCAGAGCACAGTTCTACTCTGCTGGGGTTGCCACGAGTTAGAATTGATCGAGAGGCACATGGAGGTGGTGATGATGTGTGTACAGTATACATATATCAACATACCACATATACAAACATATAAATACACTTGCATATCTACCTATACACACACACATCTACAGGACCCCTGGTGGTGTAGTGGTTATGTCTGGGGCTGCTAACCGCAAAGTCAGCAGTTCTAAACCACCAGCTTATCCATGTGAGAAAGGCGAGGCTTTCTAGTCCCATAAAAAAGTGTATAGTCTTGGACACTCACAAGGGCAGCTCTACCCTGACCTATTGGGGGCTTGGGAGATTGATGCCCCTCCTTCTTTTTTCTGCTGGACATACAATCCTGCAGCAAGCTGCCCAGAGCACTGTATGTCTGTTCCTGCCTTTACCAGGCTGTTCGTGTTCCCCTGCCTGACGGTTGCCGAGCACCGAGGATGGGAGAAGCCACCACGCTGGCACCTCGGCACTTGGACTCTGGCTTGGCAGAGCTGGGTTTGGATTTTTTGTTTGGAGAGCTCACATGATCTGAGCCATGTTGCTTCCGCTTTGCAAAACTTCATTTCCCTCTCTGTGAAATGGGCTGCTACCAACACTCCCCAGCTTGTCAGAGGTGGGGGGAGAGGGAGATTGTCTGTGGACCCCTGGATAGTGGGGTTGGTGCTGGCTCGGTGCTGGCCACTGGGCAGGGTGGCCTCGGTTCAGCTGGGATATGCAGTGGCCAGAATGATGAGCACTGGTTACTTATCTTCATCATCATCATCTTCTTCTTCATCATCATACCCAGCCACATACCCTGGGCAGAAGAGCGTGGATGTCAGATGACTGGGAAAACCGGGGACAGAAAAGATGTCAGAAAAGGAAGAAGGATGTAGGAGGAAATGTGAACGAGACCAGAAGAGATGGGAGGTGGTTCTGAAGAGGAGCGAGGGGGTTTCTGCCTGCCCAGCTGGTAGCGTCCAGGACTGGACGGAGTGCAAGGAAGAAAGAGCGGGGAATTCCTGGGGCATTCCCTTGGTTGCTCGGTTGTCCACTATCAGTCTCTGGTACCCAGGCTGCTGGTCTCTCTTTCTCAGGGGTGCTCTGGCCTCCGCTGCGAGGTGCTGTGCGGACCAGGGTGGGCAAGTGCACAAAGGGATGAGGGCAGTCCTGGTGAAAAGACGATTGGGAAGACAGCCCCTGCCATCTCACAAACACATAAGCCCTCCCCTAGGGAGGGGAGAAGAGGAGAGAGGCTACTTATATATTGTTATCCCTGGAGAGTGAAAAACAAAAGTGAAAAAGAGGCCCTCAAATAATCTCTAAAATGTTAATGATTTGATATTTGAGTAGAGGGGTGGGGACCGGGAAGAGAGAGAGAGGCGGAGCGAGAGAGTGAGCGTGAGCCTTTGACTGGAATAGTAGCAGACTCAACCACGGCAACCTTCGGTTCCAATAGAGAGTCCAGAGGATAGGAGGACACTTGAAGAACCTACGTCATATCCCGTCCCTTGGAGGCTCCAAGGCCCCCAAACTGTGCACATCAGGAGGTCTGTCCTCTTTCCTTCGCTCTGTCCCAGCCCTGCTCTCAGTTCTTGGAACCCCGGCTGCTCCCTGGACTTTGGACCTCATCTTCCCCGCTGCTTGGAGCTGCTTCCGCAGGGAGCATCACTCCCTCCCCGTCCCGTCACCTTGGATCCAGTGTCAGCATCACCTGTGCAGAGAGGCCTCTCCTGACCACCCCACCCCACACGGCAGCCCCCTGTCCTGTTCTCCCCCTTAGAAAGACGGTGTGCCCCATCGCAGTGACCCCGGGGATGTGACAGCAGAACTGTTCATGTGAGAGTCCATCGTGTGGCTCCGCAGATGCCAGTAGAATGTTGTATGTGAGGCGAGTGCCGCTCAACATGTGACCAGTTCCCATCCATCATGGTGACCCCATGGGTGTGGCAGTGGAACTGGGTGCGTGAGAATCGATACCAATACTCACTGCCACTAGGTCAATACTGACTCACAGTGACTCTAAAGGACAGGGTGGCACTGTCCCTGTGCGTTTCCGCGGCTGCCACTGCTCACGGAAGCAGACAGCCTTGTCTCTCCCCCGGAGTGGCTGGCGGTTTCCATAGCCCACCACGTAACCACGACCCCACCAGGCCCCTATAGTGAGACTAGGACCCTCTAAAAGTAACCGGTGTCCAGCATTGTGGTGACCCCGTGGCGGCGAGAGCAGGAGCTGCTCCACCGGGTTGCCAATGGCTGCCCTTTGGGGACAGATCACCGAGCCTTTTCCCCCAGGTCCCCCAGGAATGCCTCCAACTTCCCTCATTTCTCAGAACCCCCCAGGGCCCCTCCCTTCCTTTAAATGTGCTCACTGTAAATCTCTCCATGCCGTCATGCCATGGTGTCACCTCCTGTCTCGGTTGCCATTTGTCCGCCACATGAAGTGGAAGCTTCCAGAAGGCAGGGGCCCCGTCAATGTTACTTTTATTCAAGGCAGTTCTAGGACCAAGGATAGCACTGGGTGCAAAACAAAACCAAACCCAAACTCATTGCCGTCAAGTAGATTGGGACGAACAACAGCCTGTAACGCAGAGTCCGTCTGTTCCCTAGGGCTTCTGAGATTGCATTTTAACAGACACCACAGCCTCATCTTTCTCTTGCAAAGAGGCTGGTGGGCTTGAAGCGTCAGCTTTGTGCTTAGCAGCCCACTGCACCACCAGGCTTCCTTAGAACATATATGAATTATATATGGTACAGTATGTATATATATATTCTAAAATGTTACATAATATATTTTATATAATATAGACATGACATAGAATACAAAATATAATGGATATAATTATTATATATAAGTATACAATATACATATTATATATAAAATATATTTACACAATTTTATAAATACAATTTATATATATATATATATATATGCCAAACTCATGGGGAATTTATAGGACAGAGTAGAACTGGCCAAGTAGATGTCCAAGACTGCAACTCTTTAAGAGAGTAGAAAACCTCATTTTTCTCCCAAGGAGTGGCTGGTGATTTCAAACTGCTGACCTTGCAGATTGCAGCCCAATGTGTAACCACTACACCACCAGGACTTCAGAATCTATAGGACTATGCATATAATATGTGAGGTGTATAGTATATGCATTTTGAAGGCAAGCAGCCCAAACCCCAAAGGTGCTCCAAGATCCACAATCTCTCTGTGGCAGGACAGACCCTGACAGCTAGCCTTCTTCTTGCCTGGCTCCCAGGTCTCATCTGACGGTGACAATTAAAAAGTGAAGGAGGGTTACCAGGAAACAGCGGCAGCCTTCTCTTATTAGTTTGGAAGCCTTGGGCCTGAGGGGCTGAGGGGCTGAGGGGGAGGGCTGGCAGCCCAGGAGGCAGGAGTATCTGGAGGCAGGTGGCATCATGAGAACAGCGCCCCTGGGAGAAGAGGGAGAGGCCGAACACACCCCAGTGTCAGACGCCCTTCTGTTCCACCAGCGAGGCTGCACCCAGGTCCCCAGTGCTTCGCCGGAAGTCTGCAAACCCGTATCTCAGACAGTCACCGCATCATTCCCACTCCAAGCAATCTGGCAGGCCAGTCTGCCTCCCCCACAAGGTGCCCAAAGTTGTGCTCCCCGGGGCAGCAGACTTGTTGGGCCCTTTCTCGCGTGGAGTGGCTGGTGGGTTCAAACTTCCCGTGTGAAGTGGTGCCTCTAGCCACGGTGGCTGCAGGGCTGCTGTAGCACTATTTCTGAGTTGAACAAATCATACTTAGGACACAAAGGGGAGCCTGTTGGAAGCAGGTGATGGCCTGATGAGCAAAATACAAATTCATCGCTAAATGCACTATCTTTTTGTCATTAGTCTCTTCCATCTGAATTGATCAATATTCAAAGTACAGTGATTATCATGAGTGGTAGGGAGGGCTGCCAGAAAAACTAGCTATGTGTAAGCGAGAACCCCGAACTCGAAAGCAATTAATTAGTACACAAAGTCATACACTCATTAAAGTCTTGGTTCATTCATTTATTTAGAGTCACTTATTCATTCAGCACAAACTATTTAGTAAGCACCCAATATGTGCTGCGGCTGCTTCAGACAGGTGGCTGTCTTTCTCCGGAGTTCACATGGATCATCCTAATAATTAACAATGGCAACAGTGGGAAGGAGCATCCAAAGCCAGCCCAAACTCACCGCCATCAAGTTGATTAGACTCACAGCCACTCTCGGGGGCAGTGGGGAATTGTCCCCTAGGGGGTTCTGAGACCGTAAATCTTTTTAGAAGCAGAAAGCCTCCTTTTTCTTTCTTGAAGAGACTGGCAGGTTTGAGATGCTGACCTTGCAGTTAGCAGCCCAGTGCATAATACACTACGCCACCAGGGCTCCTGATTCATAGCAGATGACATGATTATTTGCTCATTGCTTTTTGATCTCATAAGAATATTAGCTGGGTGAAATCAGGGACTTTTCTACATATATTTCTCCTACTGCTTTTTTCTGGCACCTAGAACAAAGCCTGGCACATAGAGGTCACACAAGGAAGAATGCAAGAATGCACAGTACATGGGATAGAATGTTCAAGAACATGCCAATTCCATGTGTGTCAGATGGAACTGTCACTCAAGGCATCGTCTTCTGTCGAAGCTTTCAATTCCTCCAGCATATTGAGACATCACAACAGACACAAGGGAAGTCTAACAGGTACTGATGGTCTATCCTTGTCAATTTGTTGAAATCATTCTAGATAAACAATTACAATAGATTAAATGCATGGGACCTGGACCCAAGGGCAAAGTGAATTCAAAGTCCCGCTCAGCCATTGGTTGACCTTGAAGACCTTGCTCTGCAAATTACTCAGATCCCTCTTGGAAATAAAGGGATCTTACTGGCATCTAACTCATATTGTTCTTGGGAGATCCCTGGAGTCAGTTCAGACTCATAATGACCCTGTGTACAGCAGAGTAAAACACTACGCGGTCCGGCACCATCGTCCACAACTATACCTGGTCCGGCACCATCCTCCACACCTATTCTCTTTGAGCCCATCTAACTCCTACCAAACACCAAACTCACTGCCATTGAGTCGGTTCTGACTCATTGTGACCCTATGGATCAGGGTAGAACTGCCCCTGTGGGTTTCCAAAACTCGTTACGGGACTAGAAGGCCTCATGTTTCTCCGTCTGAGCCATCAGTGATTTCCAACTGACCTTGTGATTAGCAGCCCGATGCACAACCACCACGCCACATAACTAACTCTTAACTCACATCATGCTCTAACTAACTCATAAAGCGAAAACATCAAACTCACTGTGGATATCTGAAAATAACTATGGGAGTTATTTTCAGAAGCCCTGACCTTCTCTTGAGGAGCCAAGAGTGGTTTAGAACTGCAGACCTTTCGAATCGCAGGCCATCGTGTAACCACCACATCCCCACTCAGAGGCGTGTGAACACTCAGCCCCACCAGCTCCTCCTCGGAAAGGCTATCCCTGACCATCCACACAGAACGGTCCCAAATCCTGTTCGCTACTTTTGCTTTGACAACACGATTGTCACCCTCGATATTTTGAAGGATCCTTCTCCTTTGTGGGTGCGCACGGGCATTTCATGACCCTGCCCATTCAACTCACCCCAAGCCCCAGGGAGCTGGAAGAGGCTCTCACAGAGTAGAAACTCAAGAAACAGCAGTTGAATGATGGATGTGAATGGGACACACTAGACATTTGAAGAGTGATTGATCTCACTGTCATGACTATTGCTATCCTTGTTGTTGCCAGTGTTATAACTGCTATTTTTTGGAAAAGGAACTTTTTTTCTTTCTTTCTTTTCTCTTTGCACTAGTGCAGTGCTCCTGCCAGCTTAGCGTGACTTTGCCTCAGAAGAGCCCCAAACACTATTCATTGATTGTATTTCTAGGTTAGAAAAAAAAGAAAGAAAAATTCCTCCAACTCTGATTTCCTTCAAGCCAGAGGCTCCTGGGCCTCTGGACATTGGTGGGATGTGCATTTCCCTTCTGGTACAATTGTTTCACGGTCTGGCTACACAAGATGAGGACAGAATGTTCTTCAGTCGGTCAGGCACCTCGCAATCTCCTGCATTTTCTCAGTGCTGCTGTCCCTGGGCATCTTCAAGGCCATTCCAACCCACAGCCACCACACAGGACGCCGTAGAACTGTCCCACGGGGATTCCCAGGCTGTTCGTCTGATTACCAAAGCAGAGGATCAAGACTTCCCCACACAGCCTCTGGGTGGGTTTGAATCCCTGACCTTTTGCTTAGCAGCTGAGCACTGACCATTGTGCCAGTGGGGCTCATGTTTCTGAGCCCTCCTCTGGGATCCTTGCAGAGGTCCTGGGGTGCAGGAGAGGTAGGGCTCACCTCCCTGTGAGAGGTGGGAAAGTGAGGGGCAAGGCTCTGGGCAACCAGTTCCAGCGAGGTCTCAGGGTTTGACCCCAACACTCGCATGCGGACCCCGAGAGCAACAGTTCTCTCTAGAGCTCGTCTAGGGTTCGGAGCAAAAAAACGTTGTCACCAGAACCAAGTCACTTTGTCCCATTGCCCTGCCCCAAATTCAACGGGAGGGGCGGGCAGAGGAGCACAAGCAAGGCGCCCAGATTTCCAACAAAGAGGAAGGGCCAAAGGCAAGCTTGACAGAAAATACAGGTGTAACTTTGCACTTAGACATTTTCTTCTGCGCCAAGGGGCACCAAACCCATAGAATAGATGTCGGTCCACTCGACAGTATCACCCGAGGCTAGTCCTAGCTCCCTGGGGTGTAAAACAGAGGTCCCCAAATATATCGCCAATGCCTAACGAAAACCCAATCCAAACTCACCACCATCCGGTGGATCTCAACTCATAGTGACCCGATAGGACAGAGTAGCATTGCTCCTGTGGGTTTGTGAGACTCGGACTCCTTATGGAACTATAAAGCCTGGTCTTTCTCCGAGGAGGGGCTGGTAATTTCAGTTTTGAACTGCTGACCTTCTGGATCGCAGCCCAACGTGTTCGCACTACAACGCCAGGCTCCTGATACACTACAGGTGAGTTTAAAAAAAGAAGTGTGGAGGTGCTGGTGCGCTCCCTGCCAGGCCAGCTGGTTTCTCCCCCGGGAAAGACCTTGAACTTCTGTCTCTCTTTTGACTCTCCCTGATGCCCGGCACACATTTTTCATGGCACAGAGAAAGCATTAGGGACGCTTCCTTCACATTCATTAGAAACAGAATGGCTGGGCCCAACCCCTTCTTTTAAAAAAAAAATCTCATTCCACCCTTCATAACTGTGTTCATTAAAAGCTGTAACTGCGTTCGGCCCACCTTATGTAGGCATTTGATCATGTCCACAGAAATGGTTTCTATGTCGCTTTAAGAAGGAAGCTTGGGGATGATTTCAGAGTCTTCATTCTGTGAGCAAAGCACTTAACTAATTAAGACCAGTGATGTTAATTTGGGTCTTAGCAGAAACAGCGCAATGCTGTCGGGTTTTTTTTTTCTCTTTTTTCTTTTTAACCCACCTTAGCATCTCCCTGGCCTCATGGAAACACGAAACCTTTCCTGAGCATAAATGGCCATCCCAGGCTTTTCAATTAAATTAGCCCCGTGTTACCAGAAGAGCTGAAATGCTGCTTTAAAAAAGAAAGAGAGAGAGAGAGAAAGGGGGAGAGATGGCTGCTGCTTGACTGCGCTTCCTCGCCAGGGGAGGTGTGTGGTTCCATGGAGGGCTATTTTCTCCTGGCCCTGCTGGGAGAAAGTTTCTACCCTGCAGCCCCTATCGTGGACAGAGGAGGCTGAGCACTTTCCTTTGGCTTTGCAGGCTCACAGTCCGGCTTCGAAAATGATTTTTGTTTTTTAAAGGGATGTGTACTGAGATGCCTTCCAGTTCTGTACGCTTCAACAGCAACCACAAAAACCCAGCAACAAACAAGTCAGACTCGCTGCCAGGAGTCAGTTCTCACCCATAGTGACCCCCGAGAGCGGTAGGAGACCCTGGCACAGATTGGAATAAGAGGTACAGGGTGGGGGTGAACCTGTTTTTGAAAATCACGCAGATGGGAAGAGAGCTGTCATTTAAATAAACAAAATGCGAGACAAATGCTTTCAAATATGATCCAGGCTTCTTTTCTTTCTTTCTTTCCTTCCTTCCTTCCTTTCTTCTTCCCCTTTCTCTCTCTCCTTTTGTAAATGTGACTCCTGTGAGCTCATTAGCCCTCAGACTTTTGCACTGTGCGTCTTCCGGTGGTGACGAGGAGCTACATAACACCCACGTATCGCTAATACGATTTTCCGGCCAAGCCTCCCAATTTTGAAGTTCTAACATTTTAAACCACTTCAGGCACGCCTTTGGTGTCCTACAGTATTTAAAGGTGCCCCGAGGAGGTGGGTTTTTAACATTTTTAAATTAAATTTTTTTTCTTTTCTCTTCCCCTGATGGAGAGAGCGCACAAAAAGATGGAAAGAAGCAACCATCGGAAATTCCAAATGACCGTTTTAATGACTTTCAAATGCCTCTGAGTGAGTTCATCATTTCACCAGCGGGTTCGCCCTGGAAGCAAATCGATCAGCAAGTCCCTCTTGCCTCTCGGGTTTCTCTCTGTCGTCTCTACCTGGACTCCCCTTCCTCAGGAAGGAACCAAGTCCACCTCCCGGCCCCCTGAGGCCCCTCCCCCAGACTGACCACTCCACAAGATGAACGGGATGCGCAGGACCCCACGGCGGGGAAGCCCACCGGTGAGAGGGCACAGGAGCTGCAAAAGCATATCCTTCTGCAAAGACCCTTCCAGCTGAGTTTGCAGACCTTGCTCCCCACAGTAGGCTCCACCGTCTCTGGATCTCTCTGATCACTTGCTGTAAAGATCTGGGGTGCCCCAAACCCCACTCTAAATGCTACCTCTTCTCTTGAACAAAATAATTTGTAAAACAGAGTCCCTACGACAAATCACTGCAAGTTCGGCCGGGAGGGAAGGGAGCCGGGTACACTCGGGGAGAATGGCCGTTTGATGGGCGAGAGGCCTACAGACAGCAAGGCCGTGTCTCCTTCCTGCAATACCCAGGTAAGCAGGGGCTCTCATGGGGGCACTTTCTCACGTGCGGAAATGACCACTTATTCCGCATCAGAAGGGTCACCCCCAGGAACACACGGATGTCCATCTGGAAATGGAATGGATGCAATTTGAGAAAGAGTGAAAGAGAAAGAGAGAAAGACAACACTCCCCCCTAGACACACACACACACACACACACACACACACACACACACTTAAAAACAATTTCCTATGGTTACAAATGACAGGAACAGATTGCAGACAGAAAGGCGGGGGTGGGGTGGGGGGAGTCTTGTTCAGTGGAGGTTCAGGGTACCATCTCCCAGATGAGAGGAGACCCTGGCAGAGAGACTGTATTGATCACTGATTACCACGTTGGAAAACAGAAATAAATCTCTCCCCAGAAAATTCAAAAAGAAAAGAAACTAACAGCCTTTTCAACTTGTGAAGCAATAAAAATTATTGTGCCAAGCTTCTTTTCATACCACTGTGATTTTTTTTATAAAAGTCGCTCAATTTGATTGTAATTAAATATGTAATGAAAAAGCCCTGCTTCAGGGAAGCGATGCAAGGCTCTCTCTGTTAGTTTAATGTATTTCCAACTGTCTCTGCATCAAACGAGAAGGCTGGTCTGTGGGTGCCTGGTCTTGATACAGGATTGGGTCGGGAGGTCTGAACTCTTTCAAAGGGGACTTGGGTGGATGCAGCCATTGCCTTTGAAATGGTGGCTGAGATTTCCCCCCTCCCCTCTCACAACATCCCTGGAACAAAACGGACAGTGCAAATACCCTGGTGGAAGGAAGGCGGTCCTACTGGGGAAATGTACGTCCTGTCAGCTAATTACAGATCCAGCACAAACAGGAACCAGGCCTGGGCTTTCTTAACTCCAGGGAGGAGCAAAGGTAGGTACCTGCTTTGGGTGGTCTTCGGTGATAACCACACTCTTTTCCCCCACCCCCTGCCCTTTCAAACCAGCTTCATGAAGAGTAGACACCCCACCACCACCCAGCACACCACAGGAAAGAGAAAGAGAGGCGCCCCGGTGGTGTTAGGCAGCCTTTCTGCAGCAGGATCAAGAAGCCAGTTGGGGTAAAATGAAACCAAGAACCCGAGATGGAGACAGAGACAGGAGACAAGGGCTCCCAGGACTGGTCTGCGAAAGACACCGGAGGAGGTATCTATCGGGGAGTGAAGGGTCCCCCAAAGGGAGCACAGACTCTTGGAAGCGTGAAGGGACGTGTGAAGGGATAGAAAAAATAAGGCATGTTTCCTGTTCAGAAAGGAGACCCTGTTTCTCCCCTCTCTCCACAGGGAGCACCGGCCCCCACCCCGTCCTGTCTCAACCCACAGAAGACTATCAAGTTGGAGAAGCTTCCAAGGCCCCCACCCCCTTTACCTAGCTCCACGACAACTCGCTGCCACTCACCATCCGCTGATTAGGGTTAATGCATTGCGTCCTGATATGGCAGATTAAAACGGGAATCAATAAATGCCTAAAACAAATGGGCTTTTGAGATGTCCCATTCAATCTCCAGCAGCCACGGATTTCACACCCCCAACACGGGGGGCGGAAGAGATGGATGGCAAGGTAGATGTCCTGATTCCCTCCCTCACAGCCCTCCCGTGGCTGGGCTCCTCTGGATATGTGTGTGTGTGTGTGTGTGTGTGGGGGGGGTGTTGTTTCCCATTCATCTGCTACGTCCAAAGAGTGCAGGGCAGCCAGAGTCTCCACCATGAGGTATTTCGAAGTTCAAAGCTGTGAACTTGTCTCTCTGAAGGATGTTTGAATAAAGTAAGTCAGGAGCCCGCTTCCTCTCTCCATATTCTCTCAAATCCTGGTTCCGCGTGGCCAGTGCTCTCAAAGTATTCTCACCACCCTCTGCTCCTCCAGCTGCCTGTCCCTCCTCTGCCCTTCTAGTGCCTTCTACTGCCAAGTCCTCACCCTTTCCTGGGAGTTGCCGCTGCCCTGAGGTGGGAACAGAGCTGACTCAGGTCACCTCTCTACTCCTTGGCAGCCTGCAGAGTTGTCCCAGCTGAGGATGGTTCCCATGTAAATAACCTGTGCCATTAAGGTGCAAATTGCAACTTTTAAGTAATGGTTGCTAATCGTCTCATGTTTACTGCCACACAGGACAGTCATAAAAACAAAACCTGCATTATTCATTCTCATGTTAAATAAACAAAATGAACAGAGGGAGCTGTCGCTTTCCTGCAAGGCTCCTCCTCAGATCTGGGTGATCGGCGGTCTCCCGAGAGTCTCCAGGAAGAGGGAAGATGCTCATCACTTGAGGGTAGGCGGGTGGGGGGTGGCGGGGGTGAGTCAGAACACTTCCATCTATCTGGGTGTTAGGTGGCCGCCTAGGAATGCCCACAAGATCACATCTGCGCCCTGGCTCTTGGCTGGCATTCCTGTAAAAATGATCATCGTTCCGAATGGCAACATGAAACCTGCCTCGCCTGTGTGTGCCCACAGAGGCTGGAGGAGATGGCAGAAACAGCAGAGCGGGCGCAGAGGGTCACAGTCGCAGGTTGTGAAGGGCTCGGCCACTGACCAAAGACTCAACCATCATCCCCCTCCCCCCACTCTGTTTGATTGCACCTTCCTGCCATGTTCTCAACTGGGCACAAAACGGATGAGACCAGTAGCCTGGAATCCCGGAAGAATTCCAGGTAACAATGGATATATTTTTCGTGAAGAATGAAATATACATGCACGGAAGTGTACACGCTATCTCCCGAGTGTGCGCACACACACACACACACACACACACACACTTCCATGTGCACAGATGCCTTGGTTCCTACAAGGCAGCTTTCTAGCCACCACCCCAACCCCACCACCCCACGAAGTCATCACATAAGGTGGTGGGGACAGCATAGCTTTAGAAAGCTAGGAGGCATGGCACTTCTCAGCAACTCCTTCTGCCGGGGCTTGTCTTTGAAGCAGAAGTGCCTACCTCCCATGCCCTCCCTCTCAGAGGTGAAGTAAAGAAAACAACGCAGAGAGGCATTCACCAGCCTTTCTAAGATCACTGCTTCTCCTCTTTGGATACCTGCGTTATTAGAAAGTCCGAGAACTGTTTTCCTTGAAACATGGCCCTTAAAAGCGATCCGATTGCCCAAGGGCCGCCGTTCTTGGGAAAGAGCGTCCTGCAGGAAAAAGCGTGGGTTCTGATTCATCCGCAGGCTGGTGGTAGCTTACATTTTTCATTAATCAATCCCGAACTCAAGCTTTCAACAGCAGCGCAGGGGAGTAATTACTTACAGTTGTGCATTGTGTTTAATTGTAAGCAGTGATAAAAGTTAGTGTGCCCACAAGCTTAGGACAAACCCCCCCACATCTTCCCCCACCCTTCCCTCTTTCCCTGGATCTTCACGGGCTAGAGAAAGAATTTCAAAGTGGCAAACTTGACTGTGAATAATCAGCTCAGGGAAAGCAGAGCACTGATGACCTCAGAAGAGGGGAAGAAACACAGCATGACAAACGTTTTTGTTTTATTAATATGCGAGCAAAGAGGTAGCTTAAGAGGGGCCTTGCTGGGTATGAAATGAATTATTCCCTTTCTGTCCGATGGGCCTTCCACTTCTTCCAGGGGGAGAAGGTGGGCAGTGCCGGGCACACACGAATTTCAAAAATGACCGGGCATACAATAGTCCAGAAGAGAGAAACTACACGGAGAAGTTTCTAGGGCGCTCAGACCAGCTGGTCCGTCAGCAGACCGCTCGGCCAGCACCGGTAGACGGCAGCGTGGGGAAAAGGGTCTCCTGGCACAGACGTGCCATGGCACTCTGTTCCCTGCACCTGGATCCTCATTGATCAGAGGGTAATTAGAATCCAGGTCGTGCAATTCTGGGCAATGCACTTTTTGTAATGAGCTTCCTAAAAGGAGACAGGTCCAGTCATTCTGGTAATTTAAATTACTTCTAGTTGTTGATGGCCTTTACCGGAAAACAAGAAAGAAAAAAAAAATGACGGAGTACTTTTCAGGGCTGTATCACTTCTGGCTGGACCGCAGCCCAGGGCTCTCTTTTGGGACAATAATAAGGACGTTGTTATCTGTAATCATCTAAGGACACTTAAACTTACTGTTGCTAGAACCAGCCAGGGCAAGCTTCCTCTTTCTGAGCCTGGAGGGCCGCTCCCGCCCCAGAGCCTGTCAGACCACCACAGCAAGGCGATCTTAAGTTTTCAAAATTAAGTGAACCCCCTCCAGAAAGGGACAGGGGTCCGGGGGAGCCATTGTGGACGAGGGGGACAGCCAGAGTAGCTGGAAGCTAACCCTTGGTGACTAGGCACATTCTGAACATCTAGGACACACAGAAGATTTGATTCGTATGCTCTTCGCAAAACACTTGGAATATACCAGAATCACAACTTTCGAGACGTTACGTCCGCAGGGAACGAGAAGTCACCCACACACGGTTATGACAGCAATTTAGTGCGCAGAAGGGAAGATAATTTCAAAGCACATGTACTTTTATCCTGCGCTGGGAGCAGGCAGAGATGGCCCGTTGGCTTGGTGGTCCAGTATGCTGAGACCCCAATACCCAGGATTGGCAGCGAACTTTGAGCTTGTTCTAAGGGTGACTTTGCAAAGTTTATTCAAGTGTTGCACTGCGCTTTCCTGTGTGTTTGGCTCAAGTTGGAGCAGAATGAGATATTGCAGTGGGGTGGCCAGCTGAGCTGATGCTGCCCAAAGCCACAGGGTAAAGAAAGAGCAAGGGATTGGGGGGGGGGGGGCTAGAAACAACAACAACAACATTAAACAAACCCACAAAACCAAAAGTTAAGCTTTTCGATAAATCCCTGATTCAACTAAAGGACACGAAGAAACACAAACGCCCACATTAAAAGCCAAACAAGATAATAATTGTGCATGCCTGGCTCTGAATGTAAAGGGCAAGGCTTGCGTCACTGGCACTCTGAGTTTCCATGGTGAGTGATTTATTGATATATATCAAGAATGAATAGATCAAAGGCAGCGAGATGACAGGTGATCAATCAAATGTCAAATCAAAACTAGCAATCAAGTGGAAAGCTGATTTTTCCGTGGGTGGGTCTGGCAGGGAAAAATGAACTTTCATATTATACTTCCGAGAAACAAAACCCCAGCATACTATTAAAAAAGCAATTAAGCAACCCAAAACACACACACACACACACACACACACACAATAATCCCTCGACCTATTTTACCGATCTGTTAACCTGTTCCTCTCTGAGTGGGTAGTTGGGGGAATGAGAATCCGATCCGGATACTGTTAACCACACACGCCAGATTCTCAAAGTTTGTAACTCTCTCTGTGCAAAGGAAAGCCAGAGCGGTTTAAATGTTCCGTTGGGGGTATCTTTCTTTCTTTCTTTCTTTTTTTTAATGGACAGGAGAGTGTTGATTAGATTTCCAAATGTGATCCTTTTAGAACATATATTCAAAGGTTCATCCATCTCCAGAGCTGGTTTTTCCACCTTGGGGATCAAAGTTTAACTCCTAATGCTTGTCCCAAAGCCAGCCTCCAGCCTTCAGCCTGGGCAAAATGTTCACCGAGTGTCCCAAAGCCAGGGAAGCAGACTCTGACCCCGGAAGGAGGCCGTAAGTCACAGGCACTGACCACAACGCAAGGATGCTGGGGTTCAGGGGCTGTCTCCCCACACCGCACCCCAAATTCTCAACCCAGCTTTAGCCCTTGAGGCAAGAAACCGCCTAGGAGAAAGTTAGGGGTGGGGAGAGGGTGGGGGAAGAAAGTTGAAGGAGGGAAGGCTTGGTGGGATAGCCCCCCCATTCCCACCCAACAGAGCCTGCATAGGGGAGATCAGAGAAGGTAGGGGGAAATGGGGTTAGTAGGGTGACAGAGAGGCAGGCTGGGGCCAAGTGCCCCCCAAAAGCTTAGGGAGTGGCGTCCTGGCGGACCCTGGGGCCAGGAGGGCGGGAGCGGCGCGCGGCGCGCAGGGCAGCCCAGGCTGGGCAGCCTGGAGCGGAGCCTTTTCTCTTACCTGCCGCCCGCTTGGGTGCCTGCTGCTTCCTCCTGGGCATCGCTCTACTCCGCTCCAGTCCCACGTCTGGCGCCCCGGCCCCAAGCCGCGCGCGGGGGCCGAGGTCTCTCCTGGCTCTCAGGGACTCCTCCGCCTCTTGCCCGGTGGCTCCTAAGGCGTCACTCGGCCTCTGTCCCCCCGACGAAGATCCCCCTGCAACTCCTCCACCACAGGCCAGAGACCCCCCTCTCTGGGTGGCAGGTACGGGTGCCTGGTGCCAGCTGGTTGGAAGTAGAGGTTGGTTCTGCCCTTGTTTGTTTGTTTGTTTTGTTTGTTTTGGATTTTTTGGTTGTTTTTTTCCCCTCTCTCTCTCTCTTTTGTTTTTGCTTTTTGGAATTTTTGGTTTGGTTTTTTTTTTTTTTGGTGACTGTGGAGACACTTGATTTCTTTATTAAACATCCAAGATCGGGTTCAGACGGAAGGGATGAGGGGCGCACACGCGCCGCACGCACACTTAAGGAAAAAAGGCAATCCTGCGAAGGTACTGGGTTTCTTCTTTTTCTTCTTCTTCTTTCTCCTTTTCCCCTCCTCCTCTTCTTCCTCCTCCTCCTCCTCTTTCTCCTCCTCCTCTTCCTCCTCCTCCTCCTCCTCCTCCACCACCACAACTACCACCTCCTCCTCCTGTTCCTCCTCCTCCTTGCTGGTCTCTATGGCGGATTCTCGCAGGGGGGAGAGAGAGATCACCGTAGGTCGGTGGCTGCTGTCAGATCCCCGGCTGTGAGTGAAATGCTAGAGGACAGGAGCGGGTTTGGGAAAGACAGAAAATCTGGAATTCACACACACACACACACACACACACACGCACGCACGCACACACACGCGCGCGCGCACTCACACACTCGCTTACACACGCGCGCGCACGCACACACACACACCACACACTTACAACACACACACCACACACTCACAACACACACACACACACACACACACTGGCGCGCGCTGGCGTGCGCGCGCGCGCACGCACACACACACACACACAAGACAGGGCGAGGCGATGCCAGCAAACATCGATGCCGCTGAACAAACTGAACATTAACAAACTCCTCCTCCTCCTCCTCCTCTCCCCGCGACCTGGTGACAGGGAGAAATTTACTCCCCAGCCGCAGAGCGCGCGGCGGCGGGAGTCTATTAAAGGGACAGCGTCCCGCCAGGGACGGGGGCTGGGGGCGCGGGGAACCAGACGCGCCCGGGCCCGGGGAGCGCCTACCAGGGCAGGGAGGCACCTTGGGGGAGGAGGGCTGGGCGGTGGGCACCGGGAGAGAAGCCCAAGGGACAGGGTGGTGGCCGAACTGGGACGCCAGGACGGGTGAGACTCAGGCGGCTGGCTCAACAGACCGGGAATCCTACAAGGGGAGAGAACTTGGGTGTACTTGAGACAGGGACTTCATCCAGCCAAGACCTGCATCCTCTAAGTCTCTTAACCCGGGCTCACCTGATCACAAAGAATGCCCCCTCCTTCCCTGATGCAACTTGAAGGAGCTCTGGGGGCGCGGCGGCGCAGTAGTTAAGGGCTGGGCTGCTAACCGAAAGGAGAGCTGTTTAAACCCAGCAGCCACTGGAGAAAGGTGTGGTTGTCTGCTCCCTAAAGATTTCAGCTCTGGGAACCCAGAGCGGTGGTTCTGCTTGCTGACTCACCAGACACCCTTTGAAAGCCTCACCTTCTCAGTAACCAGGGACTGCTCTGGGGAATCTGAACTCTCCCATCCTGCTCCATGGTACTCTAAAGCAAGCTCTTCGCCTTTTGTTTAAGTATGATTTGTTAAGCATCGAACTCTGTGCTTGTTCTGGAGAAAGGACACACAGAGAAAGGCCAGATCTGGGCAGGTGTATTTGAATGAGGGAAGTGACAAGGCCCCCAGATACCCCAGATCTGCTTGTGTTTTCTTCTCCCAGAGGTCTACTTAATCCCCTCCCCCTTCCAGTCCTCTGCTTTAGCTTTCTTCAGTGCACTTATCAGTCCCATGAAGGTTTCCAACCTGCGAGACCTGAAAGGGTTGGTAGGAATTAGAATCAACCCCATAGCTGTGAGTCTGGTTTCAGCATTACGCCTATTTCTTTAAATCATCATTTTAAACGGCTGTATGGTATTCCATGGTCTGTCTGAACCACAGCTTTATCCATTCATCTGCTCATGGACAGTGTTTCCAGGTTCCGGCGAGGGTGCCTCTGTCTCCCATCAACATAGGTGTGTATTTCTCTATTCTAGTCAAGAGTCTTAATTTTCCTGATCTTATGGTATTCTTATTTCTAACTTTTGTTGCTGTGAAAACCTCAGTTCTGCTTCTTGCTAGGTCTCACGCCACGTCTATGATATACCGTTTGTTGGCACAGTGGTTATGTTTTGGGCTACGAACTGCAAGGTCAGCAGTTCAAAATCACCATCCACTTTGTGGGAGAAAGTCAAGGCTTTCTATTCTGGTAAAAAGTTAGTCTCAAAACCCACAGGGGCAGTTCTATCCTTTCCTGTAGGGACACTACGAGTTAGAATTGACTTGATGGCAGGGAATGTGTTTTCGTTGTTATTGCCAGAATTCCTCTTCTATAATGTATGCTTCACTGGGGCGGAGGGAGTTTCTCTCCTTGGTTCATTGCTAGAGCTCCAAGGATGTGAAAAGGCAAGGCAGATAGTAAGTGGTCAGTAAACGATTATTGAATAAATGAAGAGTGAGTAAACAAGATAACTTCAGAATAAGAAGGTCCGTGAGATGAGGCCATAGTCAGAAGAGAGGCAGCACTGGGGTCCTGCCTGCAGGAGCTACCATCTGAACTGAGAGAGGTGCAAGCCAACCCGTGGACCTTGAGCCCCCGCTGGTGGCTGGGCCCACTCTGAGATGCTTAGACCACTCCATCTGCAGATGGGATGAATCTGCCCTACAATGAGGAGGACAAGCAACTCAAGAGCAAAGTGATGCATGCTGGGACAGGAGCTGCTCTAGTTGGGGCCATTACCTGGGAGGAAGGGTGGGCGCTGACCAGGCCAAGCTTTGTGGGTAGAGTCAAGCCAAAGCCAAGTCCTGGAAATGGAGAAAGGCATCCTGGTGGCACAATGGTTGACTGTTTGTCGAAAGGTTGACTGTTTGAACCCCCCTACCGGCTCTGTGGGAATGAGTTTACAAAGCCCACCACCACTGAGTCCATTCCTACTTGTAGTTAACCTAGACAACGGTGACGAACTGCTCCACTGGGCTTCCAACACGGTCTCGTTCAACAGAAGCAGCCTGCCTGGTCTTTCTCTCCAGGAGTCTCTGATGCGTTTGAACCGCTGACCTTCCGGTTCACAGCCGAGGTGCTTAATCTATTGCTCCGACAGAGCATCTTCCCTTCAAGATGACAGCCTAGAACACCCTCTGGGACAAGTCTGCTTGTTCACATGGGGGCTGAGCGTCGAAATGGACTATTCTGCAGCTGGAAACAACACACGTGGTGGAGTTATAACACACCGGGAGCTCTGACTTTGATGGTTCCCCTCCAGGAAGAACGCCTTAATCAATTACCCAACCGGTAAGGTAAGCAGGGCTGCCTTGTGCTTACTTCCTAATCTGCCGTCAGCAATGTTTTGCACCACAGCAAAGACTGATTCTGCTTCTAGGTCTGGCCTGCATCTGCCTCGCTCCTAAGCTCCCAGCACCTTCCTCCAGAATCAAAGCCTCTTTTCCCATGTATAACCTGAAAAGGTTGGTGGAATCACTCAGCAAGGAAGCATGGGCTTGCTTGTGCTTACTTACTAGCCTGTCGTGACCAGTTGCACATATTTTTCACCACTTCCTGGGTGAAACCCCTGTGGAATTGAAGTGGTAAAAAACCCCTAAACATGGTCATGATAGACGAGTAAGCGAGAACAAACCAACCCATGTTTCCCTTGCTTATTGGGTAATCTGTCCCCCTGGAGGCCCTGGTGAAGATGAGCATTTCTGGGGTTTATCTAGAACCAAGTCCCCTAATCTTGGCTCCCTTAATATTTGAGGTCAAGATAGCCCTGCTAGGAGGACTGCTCTGTGCACTGTAAGATGTTAAACAATATCTCTGAGCTCTACCCACTAGATGCCAGTAGCATGACCCTGACCCAATGGTGACAACTGAAAATGTCCCGACACAGATGAGTGTCCCTTGGGGTATAAAGGTCACCTGTGGTTGAAAACCACTGCTCTAAGTCTTCCAAATCAGAGAGTTCAGGGTGAGACTTCAGTGCTCTGCATTTTGAATGAGCAACCCCCAACTCAAAAGCCCCTGCCTCACTGACCCCATTCAAAAATTTTTGCTTAAAAAAAAAATGATGACCTTTTCCTAGAATCTGATATGGTTAATGTAGCTAATTGTACAGCCAACTCAGGCTTAGATCAGGTTGGTGTAGGGGCGGGAGGGGTCAGATGATCATTGTGAGCATGCTGGGGGTCACCAGGGCTCACTGCTCATTCCCCCATGGCCCATGCACTTCACCTTCAGTGAAGCCCATCCCTGAAGATCTAGGACCACCCTGCCACCCTGCACCCATCTACCTGACACCTTTGCCCTCCTTCCTGAGAATTGCTAGGTATCACGAGTTCCTCAACTATTTTTCATAACTGTTCTTCTGGGCTATAGAGAATTGATCTTCTGCCATCCTCCTCATCGACCACAGCACATTATTGTCACCATGAGCAACATGCTGTTGAGTCAGTTTCCATACCTCCACCGGGGAGATGCAATGCTCATTTCTCCGTCTCACCTGCGTGGTACAAGTCCTTCACTCACCTGCCCTAAGTCCCCCAAGCAGTCTCCCTCCACCACCAACCCCACCCAACCCCAGCCTAGTCCTTAGGCCACCGAGGCAGGGAAAACGCAGCTCCATAATTGGTAGTGGCAGAAAGAAAAGGTTTTCATTCTAATGACCCAGCATGCCTTTATGGATCACTGTGTAAAGGACCACCCCTCCGTCGCAGGACCAGGAGGTGCCGTGTGCGCAGGAAGAAGGCTGAGATTACTGTTCATTCGCCACTGCACCTGCCCTGTTCTATAGAAGCTCCAGGCCCATCTGAGATGTGTACGTTGCATCCAGCCATTCAATGACTGAACCCCTGCTCTGTTCATTCCTGATGTGTCCAAGGCATGATCCTAGTACAGGGGAGGCTGGGATACGCAAAGCAGGGTTCGGGCCTCCAGAACCCTTCTGTGATGATGACATTCAAAAGACCGGGGAGTAAGAAGGGAGGGCATTGGGAACTGGATTTGCCTTGAAGGGACCTGGGCGGGGCTGGGGGTGGTGGGGAGGAGAACAGGCAGGTATTATTAGTGTTGGCCTCTAGGATTTCCTCAGCTCTCCCAAGGACTCTTCTCTCCACTTTACCTCTTCCTCCACAGCTGCTTAGATACTTCGGTGGATGTATAAGATATGTTTAATACCACCTTTCAGCTGGCTACCAACACATTCTAGAATGCACATTTCTAGGCCCTGTGCTTTCACTGCTCAGCGCCTGTTCCTCTTGCTCCTCATGCCGATTATTGGGCCCGGTTATCAACCAAAGACCATGTCGACCATACCAATGGGATCCCTGATAGAGGCAATGGTTCCCGGATGTCGTGCAGGGCTGTGGACATGAATAACATTGGATCTAGTACAGAGGGAGAAAGCGCAAATCCCTTTTGATTGTTAAGCATTTTCACTTTAAGGAAGTCTCCCTTTGGTGCCGTGGGTGTTGGGTCCATTGAGTTGGCTCTGACCCATCGGACCGACGCACACAGAAGGAAACACTGCACCGTCCTCCTGCGCCATCCTCCCGTTGTCCCTGTGCCAGAGCCCATGGATGCAGCCATGGTGGCAGGCCTTCTTGCAAAGGCCCTTCCTCTTGCTCACCGCCCCCCCCACTTCACCAAACACGATGTCCTTCTCCAGGGACTGGTCTCTCCTGACAATACGTGCAAAGTATGGCAGATGAAGTCTCACCATCCTTGCCTCTGAGGAGCACCCTGGCCCTAATTCTTCCCATATAGCTGGGGTTGGCCTTTTAGCAGTCCAGGGTCTTTTTCTGCAGTCTTCTCCACGTTGGTCCCACCATGCCATTAAGGTAAGGTGACCAGACGCCCCGCTTTTGGCGGGACAGTCCTGATTTTTAATAAATTTTCCCACATCCCACGGCATTTTGAAAAAGTCCCAATTTTTGGAAAGAATGCATGACAAGCTAGGGTAGATGGTTTTTGGCTGCCATGTGGCTATTTCGCCAGGATATGAGTTTTATCAATGGTGTCCCGCTTTACCAATGTTAAAATCTGGTCACCTTACATTAAGGCCCAACACTGGACTGCCCGTGATTGGGCGGAGCAACCCCAGAGCTCAGGCTCCGAAGCAGAGGGGTTAGCAAGGGTCCCCACATGGACTCTCAGAAGTGGATTGTTTGCCCCTGTATTTGGTGTAGGACCTTTTTCTTTATAGGGTTGCTTTGAGTCGGAGTCGACTTGATGGCAGTGAGTTTGGCCTTGGGGGTTTCTCTTTTAGGGAAGGATATCGTTGTCTATCCTGGTTTATGTATCTTTAATTCACTGAAAAGACATCATTCTCTCCAGAGGTAGATAGCAGCGTGCTGTAAGTCAGAATAGACACCCCCCCCACCCCCATTCAGGACAACAACAATGGCGCAAGCAAGCGGGAGGTGGGGTGGTAAACGATGAGAAAGGCGATGTGGGCATGCCAAGGATTTACAAAAGACATCTTTAACTGCAGGCTCTGCACTTTCCTAAACTTCGTCCAGGAGGTGGTGGCTTGGTATCGCTGAGGTGGGTCTTCAGGGAACTCCACCGCTTAGGATCCAACACCCAAACTTAGGGATGTGTAAGGGCATGACTGGATCGGAACGACTCAGCCGTGTCTTCCAGAACCGTTGTTCCCCCGCTGGCTCGGCGTCAGAATCACCTGGAGAGTTGTTCTCCCTTTTCAGATAAAACAGCTCAGGCCCCCCTTCAGACTCACGCAATTATATCTCTGGGTGGGGCCCGCAAAGAGGACATTTTACAAGTTCCCAGGTGATTCTGCTCAGGCGCCAGGAATGGGAACCCGCCCCATACAAAAGCTGAACTCTGCGGCAAGAAAGTCCAGGTCGTAGCGTGTACTGCAGGGAATGGCAAGTGGGTCTGCTCTTGAAGTCATCCGAAAGCGTCGAGGATCCCGCTCATGGCATCTGTACAAGCGCCATTGCATCATAGACGTTGTTGTTGTTGTTGTTGTTAGTTTGCTGGCCCTATCTTTATTAGCCCTCTGACCGATGCAACTGAAGCAAATATCACTATGTGCCTCCCTGGGGCCAGCACTGCCTTCACGGTGCATCTAGCTTCTTGGGGAAATGTCTGTGCAGGTCTTGGGGCTTCTACCCTTCGTCTTCTCCCCAGCAAGACTTACGAGGATGCTTTCCATCATCCATCTAATCTTAGAGGCCGCCACCTTAGAGAATCTTTCCTGGCCCGTTCTATCTACGAGGGCCACTCCCCTGCCCGCCTGTCGTTCACCCTGCACGCCCATCATGACCATCAGCTAATAGCTTGTTCGTGCATGTATCTGTTTGTGATGTTTCTCAAGCAACATGCGAGTTCCTTAAGGGCAGGGGCCCTGCCCTATTCACCTTAATATTCCCGAGTCCAGTGTGGTAACGCTGCCGGAACTGGTAGTCAGGGGAGTTGTGTGGCATGAGTGCATGCCAACATGGGTTTGAGTATCTGCCCATGAAAGAGTGTACCTTGAGATGCCTTCAACTCACCAGCATGGTTTCAGTGACATGGCATATGGCATTTCTGTCCCTGTGTGTCTTTGACAAACTCTGTTTTCCTACCCTTGCCAGTTCCCTCCCTTTTCTCCCTCTTGCCCTTCCCCTCCTTCATTCGCCCCTTCAAGGCTGCCTCTTTCAGGGAGCCTTGTTTGGTGGGGTTCCATGCAAGCCAAAGTTCTCAGCTCCATGTTGTCTCTCAGCATAGGCTTATGATTCTGCAGAGGTGCGTGTCTATCATCCGGAAGCGCTCTTCCGTGGTTGGATCTCAGGGCCACGCTTTGTGACCTTCAGGAGGGACTGTGAGGAAGTTCCTGGAACGCTGGCATTGTGCTTAACCCTGGTGCGGGTTACACAGACACCTTGATTGTGCACAAAAGAATCCAGCGACATGCTTATGATTTGTGTGCTTCAGGGTCTTAGCATCACAACAAGCAAACACTCCCAGACACCTAAACCCACGTCCACTGAGTCTCCAATTCATAGCGACCCTATATAGGATGTCTTAGACTATAAATCAGACAGCCTGCTCTGTCTCCCTCCCTGAGAGGGGCTGGTGGGTTAGCACCACTGACCTAAGGCTTCACAAGCCAACCAACACCTAACGCACAGCTTGACAGGGAGCGTTAGGCACCGTGCTCAATGTGACTGTATATTCTACTCAACTAGGAGGATTTTAAATCCCCAGATTTTACTCCAGATCGATTACACCGAGAGGATACCAGGTGGCACGTATGGGTCATATGATGGACTGCTGACTGTCATGCCTGTGGCTCAAACCCTGCAGCCACTCTGTGGGAGAAAAAGGCGGCTGGCTGCTCCAGTACAGGTTTACAGTCTCGGAAACCCTATGTAGGGATGCTGTGCACTGAGCATGACTCAGTGGCCATGAGTTTTTGCTTTCTAAAAAAATTACATCGAATCTCTGGATGTGGGCTCTAGCCACTGAAACTGTTTAAAGCCATCCAGGCCATTTCAAAGGGTGACCAAGTCAGTGAACTGGTGTGAGATAGGATTGTGTCTTCACATTCACAATTCACTGCCTTTCTCTCGTGTCCTTGATCTTTTCCCAAAGATCCCTGTTCCCCAGAGCCCCTTTGTGCCAACCTGCAGGTAGCAGTCCCGGGTCTCTGGATTTTCTCAACCTTTGCACAACACCCGGTGGTGCATCACGCTGGCTGGCAGAGACAGACAAGGACAAACTCAGATGGTGGAACATTAGAGAGTGTCGCATGACCCACTGAGCAAGGTACACACAGGCTTCCTTGTGCTTACTTACTTATCTGGAGCAAACATGTTCACATTTTTTTTCCACCCCATCAGGGATTCTGCTTCTAGGTCTGGCTGGCACCTCTCTCCAGCCCTGCAGCCTCTTCCTACAGAAGCACAGCCTCTTGGCACATTTACAACCTCTGACAAGGTTGGCATAGCCAGTAAGCAATATAAGCACAGACTTGCTTGTGCATCCTTAATTTGTAGCAAATAGGTTTCTATGTGAAATTGGGCAACAACAGGTCAGCCTGTACTTACTTTTCTTACTGGGCCATCTGCCCTTGGTGGCAGGAAGGAAATACAACAGGGTGTTGGGATAGAGAATGAGGAGGTTGACCCTCGACAGGTCAGTGCAGGTCTCTCTGAGGAAGTGGCATTTCAATGGAGATGTGCAGGGTAAGGCTCACTGCCATCGAGTTGCTGCTAAATCATAGTGACCCTGTAGGATGGGGTAGAACAGCCCCCATGGGTGTCTGAAACTAATTCTTTATGAGATTAGAATGCCCTCACTTTCTCCCAACACGTGGCTGGTGATCTCGAACTACTGACCTAGCATTTAGCATCTCAACACATACCCACCAAGCCACCACAGCTTTTGGTGAGGGGTTAGAAACAGCCAATTCAAAAACCAGGTCCTGAAGCTGGCTGAGACTTGTCTACTGAGGCGTGGAAAGCAGGCGGTCAGGGAGAGGGCAGTTGAATGGAGGCGGGGAAGACAGACAGGAGCCACATGACAAATGGCCTCCTCAGTCATCCTGTGGAGTTCAGATTGCATTGGCTCTTTCTTCTACCGACCAATTGCCATTGAGCTGGCCCCCTCAGGGTGACCCTAGGCATGTCACAGCAGAACCCTGCTCCACACGGTGTTTGGTGGCTGATTGTTTGGAAGGAGATGGCCAGGCCTTTCCTTGGAGGGGCCTCTGGATGAACTTGAACCTCCAACCTTTCAGGTGGCCATCGAGTGTGTTCGGTGCTTGTGCTATCTCAAACAAAAACTCACTGCCACTGAGGTGATTGCAGTACACAGTGGTCCTGTAGGATGGGGCACAACATGTGTTTCGGAGGCTGTAGCTCTTCACAGGAGTAGAACGCCTCATCTTGCTCCCTCGGAGCAGCTGGTGGCTTCCAATGGCCTTTGAGAGTAGCAGCCCAATGTGGGACCCATTCCCTACGCTGCCAAGGCTCTCATGGTGCTGTCTGGGTACACGACTATCCTTATACCAGTTGACAAATATCAATGCATTGATTTACCAAACCCAAACCAAACTCACTGCCACGGAGGCCATTTTCACCCATAACAACCCCAGGGACAGGGTAGAATGGTCCATGTGGGTTTCTGAGTCTGTAACTCTTGATGTGAGTAGAGAGCATTGTCTTTCTCCCATGGAACAACTGGTGGTTTCGAACTGCTGGCCTTACAGTTAGCATCCCAAAGCATCACCTCCCCTCCCCACCCCAAGAAGACACCTAGTCCATTAAAATGGGTTACCTTAACCTTGGAGAAAAGGGGTCTTGCTCTCCAGGGTGAAAGCATGCTCTTTGAGAATATTGAAGGATGATGCTGATAACGTTTGGGGACTCACAGCTCTTGACAAGCTTGCTTCTAAGGGGTGGGGGTGGGGGTGGGGGAAATCCCTCCAAAAGTTGTTGGGCTCCCTTTCCTAAAACTACTTCAATTTGGCCAGGTGTCAACTTTTGCACCAGCAATTAGCTGCGATGTATTTTGAAGGAGGGTGACTGCTGAGTGGGCAAGGGGAGGTGTGGGAGCCGTGAGGTGCAGCACAGAATCACGTCTCCCTTGCAAGGGAAAGCTTCCCACCGGTGACAGTGCGTTGAAGAATCCAGACCAAGTCGCTGGCCCAATAATCTGCCATTGCTCAACTTCATTAGCCACGGGAAGACATTAAGTGAATGTAAGGACCGGAGCAGCCCCGGAACCATGTGATGAGCAGCCTTGAAGTTCCGGGCTCCTGAGATGTGCTCTGCCACCTCCAGTGTGCCTCCAGCATGACTCCTACCCTCATTAGAATGGTGTGCCCAAAGGAACCCCTCAACTTTCAGAAGCAAATAGAGGTTGATATAATTCGCTCTGAGAACACCTTTCTGTCTTATCCAGAGCATGTCTTCTGTATGATGATTAGGCCTTAAGCATCCTATTGTCTTTAAAATTTCATGAGCTTCCACCCTTGCTTGCTAGGATGATGTCAAAGAGACTTGGCCTGAGTGCTGTTTTCACCCAACGATACAGCTTGTCTGTTCTCCTTAGCCATTGTTGGGCAGCTTCCACAAGGCTTAGGAACGCACAAGCTGAAAATGCTCCTGGGATAGGGCTGGGGGCAACCCCTCACTCTAAAAGGCCCCTGTATTGGCTTTGCCACCCCAAGAAGCAGAGCCTGAGGTAAGGATCCAAGGGCAAGCTGCTGATTTGGGAGTTGGCCCTAAAACATTCCAGGAGGGCAGAAGTGCAGTGAGCAGAGCCAGAGAGGGGAGCCAGTGCAGGGTGTGGTGTCAAGTCCATTGTCATGGGTGATAGGAAGTCTAACCAGCCAGGCACCCTGGGAGCCAGTGGAACCGGTGTCCTGGAGAGATATCTCTTCAGCAGGCACAGGATACTGGGAGTGGGGGTGGGGGCTATCTGCCCACTCCTTCCAGACATTGGCAGGTGTCCCATGCAGGTGTAGGCAGGTAGCAAGGCACACTGGTGTGTGAAGACATGGGTGGGCTCTGGTAAGTTCTGCTGGATGGCAATCCCAGAAGTTGAACCTCCTGTGGGCAAGGGCCATGGCTGTCCTGCTGATGCAGCTCCTCAGCTGTGGGCGGAGCTTCAGGCATGCCTTGGCCTCTGCGTGTATGGAAGGCACCAGCGAACGCAAACACTTCCCTCCTTGCCTCTTTTCTCTCCCAGCCCTATTGCTTGTGACAGCCTATTTATCTGTTGCTTATAAGAGACCTGTCTTCCTTGATTCTGTGAGGTGCCTCTCTCCTCCCCACAGGTGTGCTCTCTCAGGGCCAGGGGCTTCCTTCTCTCCGCCTCGCTGCTGGGTCGCCAGCCTGGGTGGGGACGGGGCAGAGACTCAGGATGATCGCACCTGAAGCTTGTAAGCACGACAGAAGACAGGTGGTCTGATGTGGAGGCCTGCGCTCTTCAGGACCAGCAGGGGCAGGAGCATTGAGCTTTGATTGTCCCAGCAAACCTTGGGCATGGGAAGAGCGCACCCAAAGCAGGTAGGTAGGTGCCAGGGAAGGAAAGAGATTGAAGATATGCCATCACACAGACCTGCTTTGAAAACGCAGCCTCCCTGCTGGCAGGGACTGTGGCGTGGGGTGTGTTATTGAGCCTCTCGGAGCCCCAGCTTCCCCTTCGTGAAAGGGGGCTGATCTCATCACTCACCTCATGGGGCCTCTCTGGGTGGGCGCGATGGACACTGAGAAGCTTCTCGGGGGCGGGGTGATGAACACCTCACCAAACACCCAGCACAGAGAAGGCACACCTGGGGCTTTGCTTTTCCAGCTTCTTGTTTGTGTTCGCTTTTAGATCCATCTGGGGGCCGATCGCAGCTCTTTTATCCTGAGATAAAACCCACTTCCTCTAGGGTTGCACGGGGCGGCCACCTTACCAAGCAGGGGAGGCTTGATCTTAGAGGAAAAACAGGGGGCGACAGAGAGCAGATGAGAGCCATTGGAGGCAGGGAACAATGGTCTTCCGGGTCCTGTGTGTCTTCCCATGGCTGACCCATCTTTTCCACTGCTTACACCAAGTGCCTCCTTCCTGTAGGCCTGCTCTCCAGGCACCTAGACAACTTGGGAAGACAGGCTAAGGGCAACGACAATAAGAATAACCACAGCTAACAGTGAACGTGCACTTGCTTGGTTCTCAGTACAACTAAGTGCCTTTGAAAGTCAAATCACGCGGTGGGTGCCTTCAAGTCGGTTCCAACTCACAGCAACCCCATTGGATAGAGGAGAACTGCCCCCGGGGGTTTCTGAGGCGGTAACTCTTTCTGGGAGCAGAAAACCTGAGAAGCAGATGGGGGAATGGAGAAGCGGATGGGGGAATGGAGCTGTGGACTTTGTCCTGAGAAGCGGATGGGGAAATGGAGCTGTGGACTTTGGTGTTAGCCCCCCAATAGGAAACCCACGGCACCATGAGAGCAGCTCATGTTTTAAAACTACGACCCCAATAAGCCTTTCAAACGCTCTGCAGCATAAAGATGTGTGCGGCCCCCATTTTCAAGGTATGGAAACTGGGCCACAGAGAGGCGAGACGGCTTACTCGTGCTATCGAGAGGGTAATGGGGAAGCCAGGATTCGTACCCACCAGGTGAGCTTCTGGCTTATGTAAACGAAGGAGCCCAAACCCACTGCCACTGAGTCAACTCCAACTCGTAAATGACCCTATACGATTGAGTGGAACTGCTTCTTCGGGTTTCCGAGATGGTCAATCTTTACAGAAATAGACAGCTTCATCTTCCCCACTGCAGAGTGGCAGGTAGATTTGAACTAACTCCCCACTGTATGGTTAGAAGTCTAACACTTAAGTCATTACACCACCTGGGCACCATTCTGGCATGTATACTCTATTTTTATTTCTATCGAACTTATTTTTGTTTTCGTTGAGCATATACACAGCAGGACATGCACTCCTTCAACCCTTCCAACACATTCAAGTGAGTGACCACGCTGGCTCCTGCAATCACAATGGCCCTGCCTTCAGGCAGCCGCGGTAACACCCCACAAAACCCCGAGCAACGAGCTTGCTTTTCCCTGCTCCAACTCTGGGGCCTTGGAGAGGAGGCTCTCAACTCCAAGTGCATGCTATGGCATCCAGCGTCGCACAAATGGTCCGTGCACCCGACTGTGAAGCCAAAGGCTGGAGGTTGCAGCCCACCCCAAGGCACCGCAGAAGAAAGGCCTGGCAGTTCACTTGCAGAGACTCAGCCCCTCCGGAGACTGTGAACCTCAGGGAGCAACATGCTGCTCCCGTCCACATACAGGGAAGGGACACAGTGGCAGCTAGTGTTTTATCTCCTGGAGTGCTGACAGGACCTCCCAGAAACCCGCCCCCCCTTTCCCCTACACCCCCGAGATAACAATGCTCATCTGTGATGCTGAGGTGATGGGTCCACAGTCCCCGCTTAGAGTTGTTATGTTGACAGTTTCTCAGTGGGGGTGGCCTTGCTCCCTAGGGACAGTTGGCAACATCTGCAGACATGCTGGCTTGGTTGTCACAACCCAAGTGGCATCCAGTGGGTGGGTAGCACCCAGCGGTGCTGCTCAGCAGCCTACAGTGCCCAGGCCGGGCCCCCACTGTAGAGCAGCAACAGGGCCCGTGTCCACGGCTGAGAAGCTGTGATGCCACACCGCTGCCTCCCAAGTTCTAGTGTGAGCAGGAATCACCTGCGATCCTGTTCAGCCTGCAGCTTCTCAGTTAGCAGGTCCCGGTAGTGCCTGAGAACTTGTCTCACAAGCCTTTGGGCAACGCTGCTGCTCCTGGTCCAGGGGCCGCACTGTGAGTCGCAAGGGTGAGACTGTCATGTCATTTCGAGGTAGTGCTCCTAGCTTCCATTTGTGACCCATAGCAAAACAAGACATGGCCCCATCCCATGCCCAAAGGAGCCCTGGTCACAGGTTGTGCTGCTAACTACAAGGTCAGCAGTTTGAAACCACCAGCCCTTGGGTTCAAAACCACTGGCTGCTCTAAGGGAGAAAAATGGGGCTTTCTACTGCTGTCAAAAGTGACAGGCTTGGAAACTCCTAGGGGGGCAGTTCCAGCCTGTCCTATAGGGTTGCCATGAGTTAGTCTCGACTCACTGGCAGCGAGTTTGGATTGTTGGCTTTGGTCCTGTGCCCAGGGTCCTGTTAGATTGGATGTGTGTGGTCCACATCATTTGCACCCATTCTTTCTCAGAAAGTAGATCACCAGGCCTTTCTTCCTAGTTCATCTGGAAGCTCCACTGAGACCTGTTCAGCACTGTAGGCAGCTCTCAGGTCTGTACATGAGGGACATGAGCCCGGAATCAAACCAGGGACTCTTACAAGGAGTGCAAGAATGCCACCACGGGGCCACTGCTGCCTCCAGGTCAGAGGTAAGGACCTTATATTAGTCCAGAAGCCTGGGAACTCAGGCTAAGTGTAAATATTCTCCTTTACCACACCCTCGGTGAGCCTGGAGCTCAGAAACCGGCAGAGGAAGGAGCCCCCACCCCCACCCCAGGTCCCTTCCTGAGCCAGGCCCATTTAATAGGAGGCGAGCTGAGCTTGGGCAGGAGTGAGTGCCTTGTCTCCCCAGCCCGAAGCTCCAGGGGAGTCTATTGTTGCCTGAACCGTGGCTGCCTTCCAAGAGCTGCACGTGGATGCTGGGGTCCGCATCGGCCCGACTCTGGGGTCTGCAGATGCGAGAAGACAAAGTGGCTGCTTTTAAAATGGTCACTCTCTTGGGGAAAGGGGCACGGGAGAAAATGGACTCCGGGCGCCCAGCCCTCGGGAGACGGCAGGCACCCCAGCCCTCGTGAAAAATGGCAGCATTAACAAGGTTTGGTTGAGAGGGAACCTGCAGATTTATGATTTCCTGTCTCCGCCGGCAGATGTCATAATGGCAGACGGAACAGAAGGCCTTTCAAGAGCCAACTGGGGAGGGGGGTAAGAGGGGGTGGGGCTGGTGGAGAGCTGAGGAAAGGGGTGCGGGGAGAGGAAAAATAAAATAAAATAAATAAAAGGCAGAAACCCAAACCTCGTGTTTGCTTAGCGGTGCGATTGTGAATACTGTTATTTTAGGGACACGGGGAAGCTTTACATTCAAGGAACACCGTGCAACCTCTGCCGTCCAGTCTCGGAAAGACAAAGTTATTGGCTCTGTTCAAATCCGAACACCTCCGGGGTTTGCCGGTGCTTTCTGATCCAGGCCCAGGGGGTCTCTTAAAGAGACACCAGGATGGAATGAACTCGGCACGGAAGAAACCTCTATTTTTCCCTGGCCAATCATTTTCATGGGTGTCTCCACGTATTGACAGATTCAGCAGCGCTTTCTGAAATCCCTGGGCTAAACAAGGAATGTGACCCCCAGCGTTGTTTTATAGCACATCGATGGAATTTAATATGCCACATTCCCAGCCCCATCCCAGTGTTGCAAAATGGGATCAATTTAGGCATTCCTTGGGACCCCCAACCCTTGACGAACGTGCTAGCTTGCTAACACTTACTTACGGTAATTACAGGCCACGCTTCCACATTTCCTCTTTCTAATCTCCACCTGAACATTTACCTTCCGCAGGGGAAGCAAAGCAGTGTTTTCCCCGCACCCACCAGCTGACTCTTTTATCTAAGAGACACTGGTTGGCAGCTCCTGGCTCAGGTGTGGTGCCTGACATGGGGACACAGAGGTAGCAGTGGAGCTTTCTTTAGTCCCGCCGTTGACAAGTCACCTCCCATGGGGCTGCACAGTACAGGGGAGTCAGCAGAAAGTCGGGGTCATAGAGGGCTCCCACAGTCATAGGGATCTCTTTGCCCCTCGCCTCTTAAAAAATAGACTCATTTTATGCAAAACCTTGCCTGTAAGCCTCTTTCTGAAGTCAACCCATCTCCACGATACTGACAGGTGCTTTACCCGATGCCTGAGTTCATAGCGGATTGTGGAAAGACATGGTGGGGTGGCGCAACTGGTAAAGCTCCCAGCTATGAGGCAAAAGGTCGCAGGTTCCAATCCACCCAGAGACATCAGAAGTAAAGCTTGGTGGTCTACTTTCCCCAAATTTAACCCTTGAAAATCCTCTGAAGCCCAGCTGTGCTCAGAAACGCCTGGGGTTGCCGTGAGTTGGAATTGACTGCTGAGTGCTGTTGTGGGAGGTCTGGCAAGCCGCGGACTCACAGGCGCTTGTGCAAACCACTTCGGGGTGGCAGCATGGTGAGATGCTTACTGACCCAGCATCTGGAGGTGTGCACCCTGAATCCTGCTCCTGGCTTTCCCACTGGCTTGGTCCTTCCCACCTGCTCTCCTGGCCAAGCCCTTGAGCCCTCCAAGTCAAGGTGGACAGTAATAGGATCATTTCCTAAGCTTTTTTGTTTTTGAGGATCCGATGCCATGTGTGTGGAATGATTAGCCACTGCCTAACACAAGGGAGGAACTCGATACATTAGCTTTTATGATCATGATTAATGCTAAGGCATCTTCCCTCTTGACTATTTCACAAGTAGGTATGCCAAGCCATAGAGTGATTCATGGGTCACTCAGAAAAGGAATTCAATAATAACCATAACATTAATTGTAGCCGGCATGTATTGACCATCTCTAAGTGCCAGACACTGTGCTAAATGATTTACATGCAAAAATCTATTGCATTTAATCCTTACAACAACCTTGTGGAGGGAGGCAGGCGTTATGACTCCCATTGTATACACATGTTGCCTTTAAGTCCATGCCAACTCATAGCACCTGTCAGGGCAGAGTAGACTTGTCCCACAGGGTTTCCAAGACTGTGGTCTGGATGAACAAAGACTGTCACCTCTTTCTTCTGTGGAGCACCTGGTGAGCGCGTTGGGTTAGTTGAGCACTTAATCACTGGGACACCAGAGGATCTTTATTTTATGTCCCTGGTTCTCAAATTCAGTATTTGGAAGACTCACCTGGGATGGAGGACTGGTTAAATACAGATCACTGAGCCCCTCCCCCAACTTTCTGATTCAGGAGATCTGAGGGTGGGCTTGCAAGTTTTCATTTTGACCAGTTCCCGCATGATGTTGATATTGCTCCTGTGTGGGCCACACTACTGTGAGGACTGCTGGCTGGAGCAACTTGTTGAAGAAAAATAAAAAATGCGTGACAGAGTGAGTTTCCCCAAACCTCTTTATCTGAATACACTTAAAAAATGTCAGCTCAAATTTCCTAAGGTCAAACATTTGAACTACTGGCTCATTGTTGGATTCATGGAACGCACAGCTTTGGAAAGGTTTTCACCTGGACTAAGGGCTCAGGTCTGCGCTGTGTTTTCATAGAACCAAAAGGGTTCTGATTCCCTACCAGAGGAGGGTTTCAGGGACACTTTAGAATGAACATCGAATCCTTAGCTCAGCCCCCATTTGACTATTTCTGAGATTACCACAAGTCCCAGCAGTATGAAGGAGAATGACCTGTGTCCAGCTGGAGAATTCATTGGAGTTTCAAGATTGAACCCAAATGAGTAAGCCACACCTGGGCCTCTTCTGACCCCAACCTGGAAAGACTTCAGATATCAATCCAAGGCACTGTGGATGCCTCCACTAAAGGTCAAAGATGAACTCCTCAACTGCGCTGGTCAGCTTCTCCCCTACAGTCAACCTGGGCCATGGTGGTACAAGATCTCTTCTAGAATCAGAACCCTTTTGGTTCTATGGAAACACAGCACAGAACTGGGCCCTTAGTCTAGGTGGAAAAGCTTTCCAAACAAACCACTGTGTTCCATGAATCCAACAATGAGCCAGGAGTTCAAATGTTTGACCTTAGGAAATCTGAAGTGAACAGGGATGTGACCTGACCCATTCTGGAGGGCTTGGGGGGTATGGCCAAATGTGACGATTGAATTATGCCCATCTAAAACATGTATCAGCTTGTCTGGGCCATGTTACATTGCGGTGTACTGTAGCAGTTGTGTAATGATCCCCTATGATGCAATGTGATGTGATAAACCAATCAGTTGTTAAGAAGGTCAAGGTTGGGAGCATCTCGTACCAGCGCCAGTCTGATAGAAGGGGAGTTTTGTTAGTGTTTGACCTGCAACACCTTTTATCATACAAGAGATAAGACGGGAGAGAAGCAAGCCAGGCTACCAAGAAATAGATCTCCAAGCAGAGTGTGTCCTTTGGACCCGGATCCTGCACTGGGAACCTCCTAGGTCCAGGGGAAGATGGATGCCAAGACATAATGAGATCTCTACAGCTCGCTGGCCTCCATGTACTGAAAGGTGACAAGGGCCTTCCTTCTACATTGTGACCCCACAGAGAACGTCTTCCCCTAGAGCTGCCCCTGTGAACTCCAAGTCTTCCAAACCATGAAAGAATAAATTCCTCTCTGTTAAAGCCGCCCGGTTTGGGCATCTTATCATAGCAGCATTATAAAATAGAAGCAGCGAGGGAACTGCTCCAGTCTCATGAGAGATGTGAGTGGAGACCAAGGGTGCACATGTAGGCTCCAGATGGGAGTCAAAGGCCCTAGTGAGAAAGTAAGCTCAGCAAAGCATCATGGGTATACCGCTCCTTCTACTGCCAGGCAGAAGAAGCGAAACTCAAACAGACCATCAAGATGCACTTCAAGGGCTTGTCGAAATGAGATCAATGAAGGAAAGAGTTGATTGACGTAGAAATCAGAGAACGGGCTCATAAGAAGGCACTTTGTACCCTATTTTTCAGATTAAGAATTACCATCAGCTTTTGTGTGGGGACACCCATGGCTTTGGAGGCCTTTTATCACACTCACAAAGTACACTGGGACTTTTTTTGTGTAAAGCCTGTTATTAATCTTAATTCTTTTTCACCTAGTCACTCCCTTATGAAGAACAAAAGTCAGGTGAATGGATAAAATATCCAACTATTGACTGGGTAGTGGCCAGATCAAGAGTTGGAATCATGGGGGGAGAAGAGCTGATACCAAGGGCTCGATAGAAAGTAAATTCTAGAAAAGAATGAGGGAAACATATGTACAAACTTGTCTGATTCAATTGATGTATGGATTGTGATGAGTTGAACAAGCCCCCAATAAAATGATTTAAAAAAAAGAAAGAGTTGGAATCATAGCTACTATCATCCTCAACATATGTATACTTGTCCCTTCCTTGTTAGAGGACTCTTAGAAGTTCCTTAAATGACCTTTCACCCACCCCCACCCCTACCAAATATCATAATATAGTAGGTTTGCTTGTTTGCTTTTAGAAGTTAATTTAATGAGGTAAAATGGGTTGAAAACATGGGGTTTAGAGGATGACCCGAGTTAAAAGCCCCATGTTGATCCTGGGCAAATGCTTTTATTTTTCAAAGCCCTGGTCTCATATGGGGGCCTGGTTTAGTGCTGGGCTGTTCATTGAATATTCAAATAGCACTGGGCTATCCATTGAAAAAACGGAAGGGCAGCAAAAAAAGGGGAAGACCCTCCATGAGATGGAAGGACACCGTGGCTGCATCCATGGGCTCAGGCATGGTCACAGTTGTGAGGATGGTGCAGGACCGTGCAGTGGTTTGTTTTGTTTTGTGGTGCGTAGGGTCACTATGGGTCAGAGCCGAATCAACAGTACCCTAACAACAACATTCATAAAAGGTCGGATTTGAACGTCCCAGCGGGTCCCAGGAGAAAGACCTGGCAATGCCTTCCTGCAGCGACCACAGCCAAGGAAACCCTGTGGGGCAACCCAATGGGGTGGCGATGAGTCATAATTTACAAAATGCATCCAACTGCAACAAAAACTGTATCCTCACTTATGAAGTATGAGGGGGTACCCCCCCACACACAACCAGAATTGTGATGGGCAGATTGGAGCTTTCGTAGTATGCATTTTTCTCACTAGAAGGACATCATCCAGCAACTCACTCTGACTTAGTGCACTCAGTGGCATCGCCTGGGAAGGTTCTGTCTGGTCACAGTGATTTTTTTTTTCTTCATAAAAGCAGTTTTACTCAAGCTTTGTTTTTTGTGATGGCCTACCTAAGACAACAATGTGCCACTGTGAGATTTTGTTTTCTGCTCAGGAAAATTGTCGCAGAAACTGTTGTGAAGTTGAGCACAGTTTACAAGGATAGCACTAAGGGAAAATCTCAAGTGTACAAGTATTTTTCTCTTTTCAAAAAAGGTTAAATGTCGATTGATGACAAAGCTCATTAGACCTCCATCAACTTCCTGAATGGATGAAAACGTCGACACAGAGTACACTTGGAGTGCATTCCACCAGGTTAGGCTGTTAGTCAAGCTTTCTATTTAGAGCTTCTGAAAAGATTGTATAACAAACAGCGTGTGACACAAAAAGGCCTGACTGGTGGCAGATGGGGATTGGTTTGCCACAGCATTGCGCCATTTTTTTTTGGTAAAAACCAGCATGCCTCTCTTGCCCCATGCACCTTACTCACCCTACCTTGCTCTGTGGGCTTCTTTTTGTTTCTTCAAATGCAGAGGGACATGAAAGGACAGGGATTTGACAATATAGAAGAGGTGACGAAGAAACCGAGGGAGGTGCTGTCGGCCATCGAAACAAATGAGTTTGAAAGCTGTTTTCAAGATGGAACTGTCTATGTGAAAAATGTATGAAGTGTAATGGAGAGTACTTTGAAGGTAATAATGTTGTTTTGTAAAAAATCTAGATCAATAAATACATAACTTAAAATAAAAAATTCCATTGGGGGGGGGGTACCTCCTCATATACATGATCATAGTTCCTACCCCAGCATCACTGTGAACATTAAATGACAAAGTTCAATGGTGAATGCCCTTGAAATGGTTGGCACATAGTAAGTGCCCAACAACCACTACAGGGTACTCGTTTCATCATTACACTTCCGGCGATCTGTGAGTATTTACTCAAGGCCCATACCCCTCTCACTCTTCAGGAAGCACAGGCATTGGAAGAGGTGGTCCTTGGAATTTGAAGTCAATTTGGATAGGTGAGGTGAGTTGCACAGGGTTGGGTAAACATGATGAAATGGGAAAGAAGGAGACGTGGATGGCTAACGACATTAGCCTAGAATGGGCTCACGAGGAGAGCTCCTCACTCAGGATAGTTTGGGGTAGTCGTGGGAAGGAGAGTCTGGACAAGATCAAGGTGGCCCTTGACATACAGCTTATCTTCCAGGTTTCCTTGCACACAGATTTGACCAGGCGGGCTGAGTTCTACCAACTGCACTGTGAGGAGAAATGACACATGCCACTTCCAGGTCTGTTCCATTAAAAAGGGAAAAGGGGAGGGAAAAATGATAAAAGAAAATGCTGGGCAATCACAAACACACCCTTTGCTACACAGCTGGCTGTATAGATGTGTTTGGGCTCTAATGGACATCTCTTACATTCTACTGCAGGGTCAGTGAGCTGCGGTTGGCCCAGCAGTTCTGATCTGTGATGTGGGCTTTAGTCAATACAGTGCTATGGGACACAGCTACTTTTGAGTAATTGTAACAGAGAGCATGAGGCCTACAAAGATTTTTGCCTAGTGATTGTGCTGACCCAGTCTTAGAGCATTGTGAGGCCATGCATGAGTAGCGGCCCTGAGTAAATGCATGGACTCAGTCGAGGTCAAGAAATCCACCCTTAACATCTGCTTGTTTGTTACAGCCCTTAGCCTCACTGTGCATCTGCTAACCAAAAGGCTGGGTATCCAAGTGCGTTGTAAGGAAAGGTCGGTGCTCAACGTGTGAAAAGTTAGTTAGCCATAGAAAACCCCATGAAGCATAGCTCTGCTCTAACGCACAAGGCAAGGCCATGAGTAGGATTCAACTCAACAGCTATAGGCTTACCTAGTGCACATAGTTACAGTAGGAATTGAAATGCATTGGGCATTTGAGAGAAATGGGTTTTCTATTGTTGGGATATGAAAAGCCCTTTGCAGCTAAAATATCCAGTTTCAGAAACAGCTAAACCCAGATGCTCATCAATTATATTCATTCTCTCTCTCTTTTCCTCTATGTTTCTAACTTTCCCTTCTATGTTGGCCCCATCCTAAGGCTGGCTTTTCCCACATTGGCTGCCACCAATCTCTGGCTCCAGCTCTTTAATCTGCCAGCACCAACCAGAGCATCCCATTTATTCTGATCATTTTGACTTGGGTCTTGTGCTCATCTCTGAACCAGTGACTGGTGTTAAAACCTTAAACCAAACCACTGCCATCGACTTGATTCTGACTCATAGTGACCCCACATAGGGTTTCCAAGGATGTACACCTCTATGTATGGTGGAAAATAGTCTCATCTTTCTCCAGCAGAGTGGCTGCTGGACTTGAACTACCAACCTGGTGGCTAGCAGTCCAATATTTACCTGATGGATGGAATACTGCTAATTGCTGGTCTCAGGACAGATGCGGCAAACTGTGGGCTCTCACAGAACAGTCCTGAGGACGATGCAGGATCGGGCAGGGACACTATGAACCAGAACCAATTCGATTGCAGTTAACAACACCAACTACCAGAAAGATGTTTTCCCAAGGATCCTGAGTTACCAACTGCTTAATACAAGCCACATTTTCTTAGAGAGTCTTCCAAAAACACATTCAGGAACAGTTAGGAGGGGTGAGGTAACGGACTCTGGACAGGCAGAAACCACACACACATCACTATAAGAAGCTGGGCCTGCCTCTAAGCTATGTTGCAACGCTCCCCTCCCTAGAAGAATGTGCTGCAGAGGACAGCACTGTGGATACAGCCTGGGGAGAATGGCAGGTCTTCCCGGACGGGAGCAAACTAGGATGGAAAGGCAGAAACCACACACACATCACTATAAGAAGCTGGGCCTGCCTCTAAGCTATGTTGGCTCCCCTCCCTAGAAGAATATGCTGCAGAGGACAGCACTGTGGATACAGCCTGGGGAGAATGGCAGGTCTTCCCGGACGGGAGCAAACTAGGATGGAAAGAGAGAGCAAGAGAGTGGACGGCATCCTGGTCCACTAAGCTTTGAGGATGACATTTCTGATCAGAGCAGCCAATGCATATAGGGTTAGCCCCACCACAAGACACAACGTCCCCTTACTGACCTAAAGTGCTATGGGGGTGGGGGTGGGTCAGCACTAGAGACACAATTCAGGAATTGTGCCTGGTTGCACCCCACACACCAGGGAGTAACATGAAAGGAAGGCAACAGAGCAGCAAGGGGAGCAGAGACAGTCCCTGAGGAATTCTGAAAATAGACTTCGGACTCGGGGGAGTAGGGCTTGACACTGCATCA
>NW_022109491.1:4476358-4477703 GCF_000313985.2 Echinops telfairi
ACTCTGGACAGGCAGAAACCACACACACATCACTATAAGAAGCTGGGCCTGCCTCTAAGCTATGTTGGCTCCCCTCCCTAGAAGAATATGCTGCAGAGGACAGCACTGTGGATACAGCCTGGGGAGAATGGCAGGTCTTCCCGGACGGGAGCAAACTAGGATGGAAAGAGAGAGCAAGAGAGTGGACGGCATCCTGGTCCACTAAGCTTTGAGGATGACATTTCTGATCAGAGCAGCCAATGCATATAGGGTTAGCCCCACCACAAGACACAACGTCCCCTTACTGACCTAAAGTGCTATGGGGGTGGGGGTGGGTCAGCACTAGAGACACAATTCAGGAATTGTGCCTGGTTGCACCCCACACACCAGGGAGTAACATGAAAGGAAGGCAACAGAGCAGCAAGGGGAGCAGAGACAGTCCCTGAGGAATTCTGAAAATAGACTTCGGACTCGGGGGAGTAGGGCTTGACACTGCATCAGACCTGATCAGAAACCATTCATAAGGGTCAGCAGGCAGACCTGGAATTCATAGGCTATTCTCCTCCCCCCGTCCCCCGCCAACTTTTTTTCATGTCTATCTATATAAGATATGCGAGATAAACAATCTGGAGGAGAAAACAACGGGACTGACAGCTCCAGGGGGACAGGGGAGAGGAGGAGGTGGGGGAAAAGAAGGGGAAGTCGCCAAACCCAGAGACAAGGGAACAACAAGAGATCTAACATCGAGGGCCTGGAGGGCATAGAATGCCTGGTGGTGTTCGATCAAGTGCAACATAGCTGAGAGGAAGTACAGAGAGCAAATGAAGGTCGAACTTGAAAGTGGGACTGGAGGAAAGTAAAAGGAAATAGAGGAAAGAACTTGGAGGCGAAAGACATTGATAAAGGTATAAACATAGGCATGAACATAGTAAATATATTAATATGTAATGATAGGGATCTAGGTCTATGTACATATATTTATAGGTTAAGTTTTAAGATAGCAGGTGGACATAGGGCCTCTACTTAAGTCATCCCTCAGTGCAAGAACACTTTATTCTAATTACCTGACATTCTGTGATGCTCACCTTTCCAACACAACTGCTGAAGACAATATGGGTGCATAAGCTAATGTGGTGAAGAAAGCTGATATTACCTGACTATTACATGATATAGCATCTGGGGTCTTAAAGGCTTGAAGTCAAACAAGCAGCAGTCTATCAGGGAAGCAACAAAGTCCACATGGAAGAAGCATACTAACCCATGTGATCATCAGGTGTCGATGGGATCAGGTATCAGGCATTAGAAGACTCAAAACAAACAACCATTCTGATGTGAACGAGGGGAGTCAGAATAGAGATTCAAAGCC
>NW_022109491.1:4478756-4493697 GCF_000313985.2 Echinops telfairi
CTCTTGTGCCAGCGCTGGTGCTAGACACACGAAGCTGATGGGCAGACTTGCCACCTTCACAGGGGCACACACCTCCCAGTCTCCTCTCTCCTGTTATTTTTTGGGGATGGGAGAAGCTAACATTTTATGTCTTTTAAATTTTATTCAGTACTTATCCAAATATGCATTTTGTCACGGTTCATAATAATAATTTACGCAGTCAAGCACACACCAGGTCAACAGTGTCTGCATAGATGATTTAGTAAGATGGATTATAGTCTTCAATTTGTGAAACTCCTCTTACGCTCCTTTCCTGAGTGGTTCCTCCCTCGTCAGCGTAAACTCGTCAGCGTAAACTCGCTGCTTCCTAAGGTTCCTGTCTAATCTTTCAAGGTTCTGGCATCAGTTTGGTCACACATAGATAGTTCTTAAAAGAGCAGAATACTCAAGCAGACGTTTTTGACTCAAATTCACTGTCATCAAGTCAATATCAACTCATGGTGGTCCTGGAGGACAGGGTCGAACTGCCCCTGTCACTCTTGATGGGCGTAGAAAACCACGTCTTTTCCCTGTGGAAAGGAGGGTGGTATTGGGCTGCTAGCATGGTGGCTAGCAGCCCCACTTGCAACCACTACACCGCCAGGAAGCTAAACTGAACTACTTTGGGGGTTCAGAGGATGTTTTTGGATGACCTCAGAACATTAGTTTCAGGGGCCCATCAAGCCTCCATGGCTCCAGAAAGTATAGAGTTCAGGAGAACGTGAACCCCGATTCTGTATTTTCTCACTTCTTATCAGAATTCTACCATGGAACCTTTGATCAAAATGTTCAGCCATGGTAAGCATACACCATGCAGTTCTTCTGGTCTCATGGCAAAAGAGGCATCTGCTCAAGGACACGGTTTGTCACACATTCCCTATCTCCATCCTCTTCTTGACTCTCCTTCTCCCTCTGTTGCCCCAGATCAACAGGGATCAATGGTTTGGTTTTGGATGACCACTCGAAAGCTTTTAAGACCCAGGCAGGACACAACAGGCTAGAAGGTAGACAGAAGCACTGAAGATGCTTTAGGCCAATGAACTTGAGTATCTCATAATATCAGGACCCCAAACCTCCCAACTAAGGAAGAGCCCCATCAGGTGTTGGGAGGAACACAAAGCAGTAAATATATCTTTTGCCAATTTAACTGTTCCTAAGTGTACTGCTTATTTGGCAGCAGTGAGGATACTTGGGTGCTCAATTCCAACTTTAATCAATGTGATCTTTATCATTACTACTAATCCTCTTTACCCCACCCCCACCCCGCCCCACTCTACACCTTGTCATCATTAATAAACGTTGGTTCCTGTAGGTTTGCTTTCATTGCCTTTTTATGAAGGCAATTGGCTTAGTTCACTCTGCAGAAAGTCTTCAAACTCTAGTTACATAATAGTATCTATCAATATTTTACTTCTCCTACTGGCTGAGTAATACTCCATTGTATGTATGGACTAATTTATTTATCCACTCACCGATCGATGGGTATTTTGGTTGTTTCTACTCTTTGGTGACTGTGGACAATGCTGCCTTTAACCTTTGTGTCTAGGTGATATTTTTGAGTCTCATTGCAAATTTGGGGGCCTACACTGAGGTCTGGCATGGGTGGGTCATAGAGGAGTTCTAACTGCAGGACCAGCCGTTTGAAACCAGCAGCTGCTCCTCCGGAGAAAGATCAGCTGTGCTACTGTGACATCAGAGCCAGCTCCCCTCTGTCCGGTAGGGCACTGTCAGTTGAGTTAGAAGATAGTTCTATGGTTAGACTTTTGTATAGCCACCACCCTGTTTGACATAATGACCGTTCCGTTTCATATTCCCACCAGCAATGGACGAAGGGTCCAACTTCCCCACATTGTTGCCAACATTAGAGGAGACAGAGGAGACTGTCTACCTACCCCTGTAAAGGTGACAGTCTTAGAAACACACAGGGGCTGTCACATCGGCCTCTTTCCAGGGCAGTGACTTTGTTTGTTCGTTTTTGGAAGGAGGGATGCTATTTGTTGTTTCCTGATTTTTAAAATCGTAGCCCCTCTACAAGGAGTGAAGTGCTACCTCACTGGTGTGGATGTGTCTCTCTCAGATGACAAATGGCACGGAGCGCAGTTTCATGTTTGGTAGTCATGCCAATCACTTCTTTGGAAAAACATCCACTCAAGTGAATTGCCTATTTTATGATTGGGTTTTAGGTCATATTTCGGTGTTAAGCTGTTAACATTTTATGTATATTTTGGTTATTAGATTCTTGTTAGATGTTTTCTGAAGATACTCTCTCAGTAATTTTTCCCCACTTTTTTTGGCGAAAGTCTTTTGATAAACAAAAGATTTCCCTTTGTCTGAGTTTCTGGTGATTTGTTTTGTCTTTAGCTGTCCTCTTTTAAAAACCGCTTATTAGATAATCAGTGGTAAACTGAGGGACTGGATACAAATGTCATGCAGCTAAATGCTCTATGCTCATAATTACGGGCCTGGAAAGCCAAGTCCAGTGGGGGGAGACCCTCATAGTTATTAGATATAAATAAATCTTAATACACACTCTCATAACTGAACACAGTCCTTCCAATAACTCCCCCACCCCCAAAGGAACTGTTATAAAAGATGTGTCATACCTGCGTCTGGAGGTTATCTGTAGATAAGAGCAATCAAGTCCTATAGCCCAACCAACCACAAAATATAGCACACCCTCTTCTGATGTCTGCTTAGGATTACTGCCCTGGGGAGGGCTCAGGGGTGTTCATGGTTAGTTAGCACCAAGTGAAGACGCTGAGTTATTTTCACTGCCTGTTCATTATGTTACGTGCTTATGATATTACCCAGTGATTATGGTATGATGTGCATACGTTTTGAAGGTCTGTAAGCCCCATTATATATACCCATTGGGAAATATATTCACTCTCTTGGTCCTAACAGGGTTAACAAGCCCCTGTGCCCCACTGTCTATCTGTGTCTTTATGATTTTCCATAGTCGCAAAATCACCCATTCAAGTGTTGGGGCTGCATGCCATGGTCATAATCTATTGGTGAAGCAAGGCCTAACAATGTGGTCTATGCTTGTTTGAAGAATCTCTGGTTTTAGTTTTCATATTTATTTCCTTTTTTGTTTTTGTACATGGTGTGAGGCATAGATCCTGTAAAATTTTTCTGCATGCAAGAGTCCAAATTTCCCAGTCCTATTTACTGAAAGGACCATAGATGTGTGCGTTTATTCCTGGACTCCTACCTCTATTCCAACAGTCAATGTGTCTATCATTATAGCAGTACCATGCAGTTTTGATTACTATGGCTGTGTAGTATGTTTTAAAAGTAGGAAGTATGAGCCCTCCTACTTTGCTCTTATTCTCCAACATTGCCTTAATTCTTCAGGGCCTCTTGCCATTCTATATAAAGTTGAGGATCTGTCTATTTCTATGAAGAAGGCTGTTAGAATTTTGTTGGGAATTGCATTAACTCTGTAATTTGCTTTGGGTCACCCATTCTTCTTCGTTGTCGTCTTCTTTTTTGTCCTAATTAAACATCTATATTGAGGTGGGGGGGGCAGGGCTTATATTGCTTCGTAAGACATAAGCCACTACTCCATGCTCAGGGGATGAATCCTACTTGTTTGAAACTATTCGAGAGAATTAAATGATCTTTTCCCAGATGGGTCAGGTGGAAGCTACATGATTCATTCTGGCCAATGAAATAAATGCAAGAGGGAGTCTGCTAGTGGGTTTCCTTTGAGGTTAAAAGCTAGAGCCCCACTAAAAGAACATGCTTTGCTCTTGCCCTTTCAACTCTGCTAAAGATGCTGAGGAGAGGATCTCCAGAACTGGAACAGGAAAGTTCCAGCCATAAGGTGGTCTGTACAAGGACAATGAGTTGAGAATGAGGGAGCAGGGAGGGCAGTCCAAGCCTGAGGTCATGGATCTCTCTATCCAATCGAGACTCATCTTTGTCCAGATCTTTGTGAGATGAGACAATGAGATATCTTTATGTTGAGGGTGCTGTTAAAGCTAATCAGTTACTTGCCATCTAAAGCACTCCTAATTGGCACTGCATTCAAAATCAAGCTTCTTGGGCAGCTTATAGTCTGAAGATGCTCAGTAAGTAGATTAATGATTAATGACAGGGGCCAAAAGTGCTCTGAAAAGGAAGTCCAGGAGCTTCTATTGGAAGGACTTAATCATTGACAAGAAATCATTACATTTAACAAGCAATAACATTTTGCTACCATTTTAGAAAATGAGAGGCTCATTGGGAAACAATGATTTCCCTTTGCCATGTAGCACAAAATAAACCATTGGCAATATGGAAATAAATGGCGGTGGCAGTGTGACAATAAGGCTTTATTACAGAAGTTGACAGCTGGCTGGATTTGGCCCATGAAGACTTTTGAATTATATATACACATTTGAGTATGCAATAAGAGCAGGAAATTTAAAACAACATAGTAAATCTATGAAAATATGGAAAACACCTATAAACCCAACTTTCTCATTCTCCAGATGCCAGTTTACTAGAATCACACATTTTGAGACTCAGTGGTTCCTCTGTGGTGCATCCTCCTCACCCCATAGGAGCCGACTGAGGGCGGTCAGACACACTTCCATTCACAGTCCACTCAAAGATGGCGGATGTCATTCCCAGAAATTCCAGAATCATGAAATGTACCATGTACTATGACTTACAAGGGATGTGATTTATAAGGTGATGGTTACACCTCTTACAAACCTCCCCAAAAGTTTCTTGGTTCAGAAAAGCCATACACACAAACACAATACCAAAGGAAAACCAAACCTACAGAAAAGCTGGAAATATCTTGTCATACTTTTTATTTCAGAACCTTGACTTTGTTTCGATCAGGGTATGTAGTCTGGGCTTTGAAAAGAAAAAGAAAAATTCTGAACACACCCATATTTTCTCCACCCTCACCCAAGCTAAGAAAAAAAAAAAAAAGACACATTGGATTGAAGAGTCCCAGATGATTAGCCCATGTTGGTAAATTACATAAAGACCTATTAAACATCTATTGGGTTCAGGGAGGCAATCTAAACCAATTGCACTGGATACAAGGCAATAGGAAAAGGTGGTGACTGAGGCAGCCAGGCCTGTCTTTGATCTCCCCCTAGAAAAGATGACTATATCTTTAAGAGAAGATGGATTTTTAGGTTTAAAAAATAATAAGACTTTATAAATGTTCAGGAACTAAGCAGAAAATAAAATGCTTGTGTACTTAATCATGCTTTAGAGCAGCGGTTCTCAACCTTCCTAATGCTGCGACCTTTTAACACAGGTACCACATCCTCATGTTGTGATGCCCCAACCATAAAATTATTTTCGTTGCCACTTCATAACTGTAATTTTGCTACTCCTATGAATCAGGTGACCCCTGTGAAAGGGTCGCTTGACCTCCAAAGGGGTCGCGACCCACAGGTTGAGAACCGAGGCCTTAGAGTATGGCATACACACACAAGCACACACATTCCAGCTCTGCTTTCTAGACCAGAAACTCACATTCCTTCAACCAATACCGTCATGTGATGCTGTGCAGCACTGAAGCTAGATGCCTCTTACTTGACCGGGTGGCAAACTCTTCTCCTTTCGCACAAGAATTTGCTGTAGAACATGGCACTCCTTCCCGTGTCTCCCCCTATGGATCAACTAACATCGCGATGTGTGGAAAGGAGAGAGGAGAGTGATAATTTATACGTACTATTTCTGGTAAAACTTAAACGCCTCCCCTTTGATGGGCTCGAGTGCCCCAAACCATCACTTATCTGGGACTGATGATGTGACCGGGAGGAGGCATGCTACGTTTTTGAAGGTTTTTAATATTCTTATATTGCCACTTGTAGTAAACTGGGTCATTCCATGAGTCAGCTCTCACCCCCACCCCTTCTTATAATGTCACAGAAAGAACGAGAGATCACAGCAGTGGTCACATGCCCAGTGCACTTCTTGGATAAACAGAACTGGAATAGTTGCGATTGGAATACCACCTAGGTAAAGAAACAGTCATTCACCTGATTTTAATAAATGTTCATGTGAAGCCCTTGTTAAGCAAGTGACAAAGTTGGTTGAAAGGAAGCAAAGAACAATAAGCTCACTCAAGACACATAGAATGTGCTCTTTCTCTCTGCTGCAATGTAGTGCAGAAAATGATTCTAAGATGGTAACAAAAGATCTAGTCATCTTTTCTAATGGAAAAATAAAGACTGGGATTATGCAGGGATTGCTCCTGTATATAGGGAAAGCTGTACAAGTGCCTCAGTCACCACCGTGCCCTATTGCCTTGTATACAACTCATTCCAATTGCATTATCTCCCTGAACCCGATAGACAGTTAATTGGTCTTCACATAATTTACCAACATGGGCTAAAATGCATCAATGCAAGTGCTGACCCCACTTCGAGCTGTAGAGGTGGGACTTGACTGGTGGAAGTCAACAGTCCTCCTACAGTGTCCTGCTGTCTACCATGATTTCATTCATGATGGAGAGAGAGCCAGTCAGAATCTATGAAGTTGGTGGAGAGACTTTCTATTGGGCTTCTAAGGGAAAACGGGGTCTTTCTCTTGTTTAGCTTTTTCTCTCTTTTCTCCTTGAGAGCAATGTGGAGATACTTTATCCCAGCGGTTCTCAACCTGTGGGTTGCGACCCCTTTGGGGGTTGAACAATCCTTTCACAGGGGTTGCCCAATTCATAGCAGTAGCAAAATTATGGTTATGAAGTAGCAATGAAAATAATTTTATGGTTGGGGGTCACCACAACATGAGGAACTGTCTTATAGGGTTGCAGCATTAAGGAGGTGGAGAACACTGCTTTATCCCTTTCTGTAGCATTGGTGGTACGAGGATATGAAGTCTTGAGCTATAACAGATATGCTATTACTGAGATGGAAGAGCTTGGAGCTGCCAATGGGCTTCCACTTGGAGCTTGAAAAGAAGTTGACATTGTCAAAAGCCAAGAAGAAAAAAAATAGGAAGGAACAAAGCTGGTCCTTGATAACCCTAGATCAAACTGTACCTGAAGGCAGACCTGCCTCTAACCTTTTCAGTAATGCAAGTCTTCCTCTAGTCTGTTTGGGTGGGAGTTCCTGTCACTTTCAAAAAGTTGCTAGTACATCATTTGGTATGGTCAAATTGATGATGACATATTAATACGCTTTCGATGTGTTATGCTGGGAAAACAAGGCTACACTACATTTCACCTTCCAGGTTCTGTTTGCTGAATTCTTTCCTATTGAAATAAACTCTTGAAGATCACTTTCTTACCAGCTTCCTTCTCCTTATTTAGCACAATTCAAGTGTTACCTATGCTGGGACTTCAGGGCTGAGCAAGAATGATAAAGGTTGGCATTTGAGATGTGCTGATGTTGAGCCACGTAGTGGTTAAGAGTACATAGCAGGGGGCTTCCCAAAGTTTGTGAAACACCCCTCTAATCTTGCAATTTCACTTTTCCATGAACGTTTGGAAGCTCCCTTGTATGCTGGGTGACAGAGACACGATTCAGAACCCTGGATCTGGTATTCAACAACGATGTGATTTTGAAAAATGTACCTAAATTCTCTAAGACACCTTTTACAACCTCTGAAAATACTATTAGTAACAGCATCTTATTATCAGATGGCTTTTGTGACAATAAAATAAATTATAATGCATGTACAACATTAATCAGGGGATCTGATACAAAGTAAATGCTCAACCATTGTTGAGGCTGTGGGTGCTGTTATTATCGTCAAATGTATCAAAGCAGCCATTTACATAGCAAAAGCCCAATAAATCTCTTCATTCACTCTCACTGCCAATGAGTCAGTGTTGACTCATCATGACCCTATAGGCAGAGGTGAACTGCCCCTTGGGTTTTCAAGACTTCAAATCTTAACAGCAGCAGACAGCCTCATTTTCCTCCTTCATGGTGGGTTTGAACCACTGGCTTTGTGGTCAACTGCTCAATGGGTAGCTCACTCCACCACCAAGCCTCCTTCAGTCAACCTAAACTGCTACTATTAGTTCAATGAATGCCTGTGTATGAGTAATTGAATTTTGCTACATGGTTGAATGAATTCCTAAGTAAATTGAAATAGGATTCAATGAATGAATGAGAGCCTAACCGAGAACAAGCGCACAGGTAGAGGGGCTGAGCTAGGAGTTGAGAAGGAGGGGGAGAGACTGCTTTATGCCCTTCCCAGGATCTGTGTCCCCATCAAGTGGAATGTTCTGCAGTGCCGCTCCCTCCCTGCTCTCCTTCCTGCAGGTCAGCTGCCAGCAGCTTTTTGATGGGCAGCTTTACAGGCAGCCATAAAGTAGGACTTACGTCCAAAGTCACTACCTTTGTTGAATTCTATGCTTAGAGTGTCCACGCTACTGCCTTCCCTTTCTCCAGGTGACAGCCACATAGAGCACAGATGGTGTGTGAGTCTGGGTAGACTAGAGAGACAAATCCAGAGATGCTCATGCACGTGTATGAAGAACTTTATATCAAAGAGCAAGTGAACATTAAGAAAACATTCCAGCCCAGTCCAGATCAAGACCATAAGTCTGATATTAGCCCATATGTCTGATACCAGTCTATAAGTTCCTCTTCAGACTCACGCAACATATGCAATGATGCTGAATGCAGGGAGATCACAGGCCAGTGGATGGAAAGTCTTGTGGATCCAGTGGTGGTGGAACCATCTCAGTGCTGGTGAGCATCTCTATGAGGCTCTGCCAGCTCCAGGGCTCGGCTGCATCAGTCAAGCTCCACTTGTCAATAGGAATGTCTTGCAGGGAGAGTGTATGTGTCCCACCTCCAGTGAGCTATTTGTCTCCTTAGCACCTCCAAGTGAGGTCATCAAGCTGCAACCTGATTGACAGGCTAAACTCCACCTCTTAACTCTTAATAATCTCAAATTGACACCAGATTATATAACTATCACAGATGAGATTTAGCACTGATGGTTTAAGTCCTCCTAAAGCTCCCCATTGTCTTAGAGATAAAAATCCAAGACACAAAGACCCCCAAAACCAATAAGACTCAGTAGAATAATAGAGGCCATCTACTGAGTACTTTAGATCAGGCCTCAACTCACCATCCTGAATGGAGCATCTCATCCAAGCTTCGCATGTCCAGGAGGCAGGTATCCCTTGGCTCAACTTTGCTGGAGAGAAAACAGAGTTACCTTGAGGTTGTGTGAGTTGTCTGGTGTCCTAGAGCTCGGAAATGGCACAGCCAAGGCCCAAACCTGCAAGTCCAGAGCTTCTGCTCCACGAGGCTGATGGCTTCATTCCTCTCTATCTTGTTTGTACACGGACGGCACTTAGACCTACAATCATTGCTGTGGCTGTCTTCAGTATCTTCATAATTGACCTCGGTAGAAGTGAGTGCCCCCAATAAATCTTTTCCAATGTGGACATATTAGACAAGAGATCTTCTGAGATTATTTAAAGAGCCCATGTTTACAGATTTCTCTAGAAGGGTAATTTCTTAATCTTCCCTCTTATACCTTTGATCTTTAGTGCCTGTAGATAAATACTTGGGCTCTTGAATGGTAGTTCTGAGCACACTAAATGCCACTTGGAAGGATTACCCAGCCTTCTTGATGTTTGGCACTTGAACTATCAGTCTGGCCCTGAGACAAGTTGGGCAAGGCTTACTTTAGTGGAAACGCTGTTTACGTCCCTTTCACGGCAGAGGGGAAAAATGAATTGTGTGGTTTATAGGGCCTTACTCCCTAGTTTCACAGAGCACAGAGGAGAAGATGTTTTGGAGCCCAGAAAACAATGTACTAATAATGAGCACATTGGCAGCTCATCACCTCTGTTCTTCTAACTCTAGGTAGGAATGAGTTCCAGTGTACCAGGGTGGGTTTTTGGCTGCCATACATATACCACATGAGATTGGCTACTTCTTTGACTGGACTTGGAGGGAAGCAATTCCCAGGACCCTTTTAATTCTGTTTCCCAGGAATTGGGACTGCAAAACAGAAAGTTGGTTTCCCTTACAGGACCTGAATCATGCAACATCTGGGGCACCCAGGTGATCACCAAACGGACTTAGCTACAGAAGAAACCTGTCTCAGGCAATCAGAATAAACAGCCGAGAGTATGAGGTAGATGTGAAAGGAGCAAGAGAAAGAGGGAGAGAGCGAGAGCAAGCAAGTGTGAGTTCACGGATGCCTTCTCGTTCCCAGTTGTAAGTCTACATTGCTAGTGCTACCCGATCAGAGATTCTAAAAGTAGATGACTTTATAGATCAGAAGTTTCTCTTCGCAGGGTCCTAGAGGCTAAAAAAATCTAAATCCGTGATTTGGCCATGTCCATTCTTGGTAGGAAGTACCAAGGTTCCTGGGTCCTAGGCTTGATCACCATCTGCACATGGCATCTCTCTTTTGCTGTGTGTCTGTATTGACCAGCTCTTTTATAACTTGTATTATGTTTAGCACCCACTCCTGTCACATATGATGTCATTAACATATGGAGACATTCCCATTTCTAATCAGTATACATTCACAAGTACAGGGGTTAAGATTCTAGTACATGGGGACCACAATTGAATCCATCACATACAGTCTCTTCCTGGGGGCGCTTGTATCCCAGTCCCTTGTGTTCTCTAAGAGATCTTGTCCCCTTAAAATAAATAGTCAGTCCCCAGGTTATGAATGAGGTCCCTTCCGAATTGTGTTTCTAAACCCTAAGTGAAAGTCCCAGGTGCTAGGGTAGAGGGAGAGTGGGTTGGAAAGAGGGAACCTATTATAAGGAAGTATATGTGATCCCCTCCCTGGGGGATGGACAACAGAAAAGTGGGTGAAGGGAGACGTCGGACAGGGCAAGATATGACAAAATAATAATTTATAAATTATCAAGGGCTCATGAGGGAGAGGGGGGTGGGGAGGGAGGGAGGGGGAAAATGAGGACCTAATGCTGGGGGCTTAAGTGGAGAGGAAATGTTTTGAGAATGACGAGGGCAATGAATGTACAAATGTGCTTTACACAATTGATGTACGTAAGGATTGTGATAAGAGTTGTATGAGCCCCTAATAAAATGATTTAAAAAAAAAAGGAAGTCCCAGGTGCATTGGAACAGGTGCATAGGGGCCTTATTTCACCTTACTTATTGAGTTACTTAAGGAACTTTGGTGGCATAACGGTTACAAGTTGGGCTGCTTAAGTACAGACCAGTGGTTTGAGGTCCCCAGCCACTCCTCAGGAGAAAGAAGAGCCACTCCTTTGAAGAAGAGGTGGCCAAACAATATTTGTCCATGAAAAAAAAATGACAGACTTGGATTAGGGATTTGTGTCCCCTTGAGTATATGTTGGAATTCTAACCTCTGTAGCCTGTGAATGAAATCCTATTTGGGAATTGGGTTTTCTATGGTTTGCTAATGAACCCATCTCCATGTAGGGTTTGCATGAAAGCAAATCACCTAAAGGAGATGCAATCATCCCATAAGGAGATATACAGACTCAGAAACTAGCAAGAGCAGTTCTCCCCTGCCCAACAAGGTCACTACGAGTTGGCATTAACTCACAAAGTTTAGTGTAAGGAAAGGCTGGATGGCTTTCCAAAGTTTTCAAAGCTGCACATGCAGGAAGTAAAAGTGGCTGTGATAAAGAATTGGTACAAGTAATGGTTGGATCAATCATGCCAACATGAGGGTACTGGAGGCTTAATTTACATAACATTAGAGGGCAAGTGGGACTCGTCCACCAATGAGAAGCTCCTACCCTGGGGCCTGCTTGTACATGAGCACTCTACCTCAGCTCAAAACGCTGTTCCTTCCACCCAACAGGCACAGAACAATAAAACAGCCAAGTTATTTCACTACTCAGAGACAACAGAAATCCTACCAGAGTCCAAGGATCCTACAACAAATGCTTGCATAATTTTATTGGTAAGAAAAATGGTTGGTTGGTTAGTTTTTGTAAGGAGGGGTGGAGGCATAGAAAGGGCAGACAGAGCTACTGATTCAATATTTTCAGTGACAAAAATAATATAAAATGTGTACACTGTTCCTCCCGAGGCTGCTAATTTTTTTATCAGATGCTTGAGTGCCTCAAAAAGGAAGCGCTTGCTTAGAGATTGGCTTTGGGCCTCCACTCTGCACTCCCACCCTCCTTCACATTATGATTTTTTGCTCTGGGTCTTTTGATGCCTGATACCTGATCTCATCGACACCTCTGATCACACCGGCTGGTGTGCTTTTTCCATGTGGGCTTTGTTGTTTCTCAACTAGATGGCTGCTTGTTTATCTTCAAGCCTTCAAGACCCCAAATGCTGTATCTTTTGATAGCCGGGCACCATCAGCTTTCTTCACTACATTTGCTTATGTACCCGCTTTGGGGAAGGTGAGCATCTCAGAGTGCCAGATTATTAGGACAAAGTGTTCTTGTGTTGAGGAAGTACTTGAATAGAGGCCCAATGTCCATCAGCTTCCTTAATACTAAACCTATAAATATATGTACATAGATCTATTTCTCCATCGTCATATAGAAATATATTTACACATGTACATGCCTGTATTTAGATCTGCATAAATGCCCTTTGCCTCGTAGTTCTTTCCTCTATTTCCTTTTACTTTCCTCTTGTCTCACTATCATGTTCAGCCTTCATTTGGGTTTCAGGAATTCCTCTCAGTTACATTGCCCTTGGTCAAGCCCTGCCAGACCTCCTACACCCTCCTCGCCATCAATTTTTGGTCACTTGTTGTTCCTTTGTCCCTGGGTTTGTTAACACCCACTTCCTTTCCCCTGCCTCCCCCTCTCCCATATCCCCCTGGAATTGTTGTCCTGTTGTTCTCTCTTCCGGCTTGTTTATCCTGCCTATCCCATCCAGATAGACATGCAGCCACAACAATATGCACAAACACAAGACCAAGCACAACAAAGCAAAATAGAAAATAAAATAATAGCTACAACAACAACAAAAAGGCAACGACAAAAACAAAACAAATAAAAGCCTATAAATAGTTCAAGGTCTATTTGTTGTCCTTTACGAGTGTTTTCGAGTTGAGTCAGATGGAGCGCCATGCCCTGGCCTCACAGTCTATTTTTGGTGTTCCCTGGGCACTGCATTGCTCTGCTCCCCGTGCTGCTCTGTCGCATGCCCCCAGTGTCTCACTTCGGTGTGGTGGGCTCAGGGCTGGCACAATTCCCACTGTGCATCTCCAGTGTTCTCCCCTGTGGTGAGTAATTGGACATCCCCTTACAGAAGGGTTGTGAGGAGAAGATGGGCCAGTAAGTGTGCAGTGTAGCAGCGATGAAACATACAGCTTTCCTCTGGTTCTTTAATGCTTCTCCCAGCCAATATCATGACCCTAATTCTACCTTACAAATCTGGCTAGACAAGAGCATGTACATGGGTACAGATAAGAGCTGGAAACACAGGGAATATAGGACAGAGACTCCTCAGGACCAATATTGAGAGTAGCCATATCAAGAGGGGAAGGGGAAGGTGGGGGAAGAAAGTGGGGACCAATCACAATGACCTATCTATAACCCCCTCCCAGGGGGATGGACAACAGACAAGAGGGTAGGGGGAGACATCAGACAGTGCAAGACATGAAAAAATAATAATTTGTAAATTATCAAGGGTTCATGAGGCAGGGGAAGAAAGGGGAAAAATAAGGAGCTGATGCGAAGGGCTCAAGTAGAAAGAAAATGGCTTTGAAAACAATGATGGCAACACACATACAAATGTACTTGAGACAATGGATGGATAGATGGATTGTGCTAAGAGTTGTACTAGCCCCCAATCAAATGATTTTTTTAAAGGAAGCACTAATTGTTCATTTTAGGACAAACAGTGGTAGTGGCCATTTAGATTAAAGATGCGAGATTCTAGATATAAAAACACTACTTCCAGTTAGAGTTGCTCCCCAAAGCTGAATGCGCCAGACAGGGAATGAGTAGAAGCGAAAGAAGTCCTTGGATGACCAGAGAATGAAAACTCCAAAGAGCTTGTCAAACATGTCAGAGAGGTGTTTGTGGCTCAGACTGAGCATGGAGCCAGCGCTGGGACAGGCTAGGTCCGGCAGTTGCACAAAGCCACCCAAATACTGCTCCCTAGACTATGGGATGCTATTTTTGCTTGCATTGGCTTCATGACCAAGCAGATCCTTTATACTTAGGGTTGGTGGTCAGATTTAGCAAATAAAAATCAAGGAGACGCCAAGTAAATTTGAAGTTCAAGTGCACATTGAATACATTTCTAGCATAAATATGTCCCGTAAAATGGTTTGGACACAATCTTCCTTTAAAAAGCACTCGCTGTTTATCTGGCATGTAAATGTCTTAGACACCCTCTGTTTTATCTGGCCAAAGCAAAATGGTTCTGGGCACTGGTAGGCTTATGTTCCTATAAAGTAGCAGGCTGTGGGAAATGAACATTCTTTCTAAAATTCCAGTATGCGTTCCAGGTTGTCTTTCACCAGACCAGCGTGGGGCATATGTCCATCCTTGGACTAATCGTGGTGGCCTAGAGAATGGAATACTTTGATGGGTCATCCCTGCCCTCTAAGAGGACTATGAAGAAGAGGTAGCCAAACAATATTTGCCCATTAAAAAAATGGCATAGACTTACAGTAGGGATTTAATTGTGTCCTCTCAAGCATGTGTTGGAATTCTCATGTCTGCAACCTGTGGATGCAATCCTATTTGGGAATAAGGTTTTCTGTGTTTGGTGAATGAGCCCATATCCATGTAGGGTTTGCATTAAAGCCTTTGAGATAGGAAGTTTCAGATGAGGCACAGAAGCACGTAAGCACGGATGGGTAAAAGATGGGAGACCTGGGAGATGGCCAAAAATCTGAGGATTTATAAGACTAGAGAAGCTGAGACCCTGTTCTCCTTCTGTGTGTACAGAGAGAGGTACTTCCTTCTGGATATACCTGCTAGTCTCCTAAATAGTGAGAAGATAAGTTTTTGTTCATTAAAACCACCCATTTGTGGTATTTCCACGGCAGCAGCACT
>NW_022109491.1:4494082-4522320 GCF_000313985.2 Echinops telfairi
TTTTCTCCATCGATGGGACGATTTCTGTAACACGTCAATCACTCTCTTGCAAACTAGCCCCTGCCACATGCCATCTGGTTTTCAGATGACACCAGCCTGTCAGTCACTCACAAAACCAAAGCCCAACTCCGTGCCATGCAAAGAGTACTTTGTCAATCATTTGGCCCCCACACATCCGCCAGCACCACCTGACAGATACAACTCTCCATCCTCAGGTAGAGTGGGTCTAGTTAGGCATGTGCGGCTTCTTTAATTGTGTTCCTTTTAGGACTGGTAGCTTAGCAACAAATAAGTTATTTTTCATGACAACTGCCCTAAATTTTAAAGCTTTCTTGACCATTGCCTCTCGTTAGAAAATTGTTTCCCCTCAAGTGGCTAACCAGCAGATGCAATATTTATGTAATACTGAATTGTTGAGCTATTTCTATTAATAAACATATCCCCACTGTTGAAAGGCAAACACGTAGGCCATGTTGCCAATTAGACAGGATCTTAAATAATTCTCAAAGATCTCAGAACTCGGGGTCGAAGGCCCAAATTTTCCGTTATTGGTAGCACTCAATGTGGGAACAGAAATCGATGAGATAAATACCTAGCATTCCTTACATTGTACATGATTTCCCAAGTACCTATAGTGCCCTCTGACTTGTGATCTAATGTATATTTTCATGCTGAAGACTTGTACCTGAGAGAAGAGAATTGGAGAAGAACCCAGGATATGGGGGGCTGGGGGACCAGAACAATCAAAACAGTGCAAGTGTGAGAGAACAAGAGATGCACAAATTTAATCTAAATTTGATAAGAAATCTCCAATTAGAATCGTGCTGTAATCTTGATTGGAATAGGGAAGCTTGTAATCGCTTTGATGGCCCATCTTCCAACCTAACGTCCTAGTTTTGAGGAATCTTTCAGTGCATGTAGAGCATGGGAAAGACACCCTTCCCCCCCATTATGGAAGCTGTAGGGCTACAGCCTCACTTTTGCAATCCTATGGCATACATGGGATGGGCATTTGGCCAGTGGGATGAGCTTGCTCTGCATGTTTGAATCTAGAGCCTTTAGGAGCATTCAAATTCACTCATAGCAGCGTTTCTGGTATCGTGGGGTAGTGTTTTCAGTAGGCTGTGGCTTGGTAGATGTTATCTTCAGCAGATTGTTCTGCTACAAGAAACACACTATCATCTTGCTTCCTGACAACCCCCGAGTTCCCTTGGCTCCAAGGTGGTCTTCCAAGCATTCATTTGTTTGGGGACATTCTAATATAGTTTAATAAGAGCTCTAGTGGTATAGTGGATTAAGCATTACATTAAGCTAACCGAAAGGTTGGTGGTTCAAACCCTTTCTACAGGAGAAAGAGGAGAGAGTCTGCTGCCATATAGAGGTATAACCACAGAAACCCTGTCAGTGGCTCTCCTCTGTCCTATCAGGAAGCTGTGTGTTCATATCAACTCAATGGCAATGGGTTAATAGGCTTCAAATACATTATTATTGTTGCTTTGTAATGAAAGGTATCCAGAATTGGTTGCTGTTTCATGGCACCAGTAACTTTTATTTAGAATTAGCTGGGGGCACGATGAGAAGGGTGCTTGGCTCCCCCGGCGCTGTGGCCATTTGGGAAGGTTCCTTGGCGAAGAAGACTCTCTGGGCCTTTTTCACAAGGAGGGGCCAAGAGGGCAGACTTCCAGACAGAAGCCTTGACATTGCGAAGCAGACAAGTCTAGTGTGTTGACGGCGAACATAAACTTGGAAAAGGAATGGGCTGAATTGTGTCCCCCATCTTCTCCTCCAGAAGCCGTTGCGGCTGGCAACTAACAGGCATGAGCAGACATAGGCGAAGGAATGACTGAATGAATGAGTGACAAGGAGAGAAGAGAGTCCCGAGATAAACTTGGCCCACCTGGGGACCTTTTCTAATGAGGAGGGAAGAAACAAGACTTACTATCAGCTCAAGGACCCAAACAATAGCACTTACTCTCTCCCCTTTTAGATTGATTTTCAGAATATTGTATCATAGCTGATCCACCATCCTGGGTAAAATGTTCAATCATAAAACCCTCGGTTATTCATAGACACAGATCGCATCTGACAAGCCAAGGGATAGCTCATGAGTTTCTGTCTAGCCCAGTGGGAAAGAGTCGCAGTCTCTAAGTTTGTAAGAAAAGTAGTTGGTTCTAAGTCTCCCTTTGGCTACCTTAGAAGAGGCGACAGAGCAGAGAGAGAGGCTGCTTAGTGAGAAAGATGGAATGATGCAATGGTTAGCCAGCAGCAAGGGGAGCCAGCCTGTGCAGCGGGGAGCTGCTGGGAGGCATTCTGCAGGTTCTGCCATCAGAGCACACCTGACTCTAGATGCACAGCTGTTGTAGAGGTTAATTATGACTGTCCTCATGGTCATTCCTTGTGAACTGGTCGGGCCTGGGAGCAAGGTGACTGGGGAATTTAAGCCACGGAGCAGAGGCCATTCTATTAGACAGATTTGCATAATGGGTTGTCCCATTTTCTGTTAGTGGTAAGCATCCATCCACTGTCATCAAGTCGATTTTGACTCACGGGCTTCCTGGGGCGCTAATCCTTATGGAAGAAGACAGCTTCATCTTTCTCCCTCAGAGCAGCTGGTGGATTTGAACAACCAATCTGGTAGTCAGCAGTCCAACGTTTATCCGACAGTGCCAGCAGGGCCTGGGAGTTAGCATCAGGATGTACTCTCTGTTGTGCGTAGTCTATCTGTGAGTACTGCAGCACTCACTGTGCGTCAGACTTTGCTCTAAGAACAGCACAGGCACCAGCTTTATGAGGTTTTTGCAGCAACCTGCAGAGGTAGCTGCTGAATGGTGGTATTGATCAGAGGAGAAAAATCTATTGTTTTGGAGAAGTGGTAGATATTAGGTCCAATTAGTAAAAGTGGAATGTGTGAAGTCACTAAGACCTGATGGTAAGACAGACAAAGCAAGGCATCATGGGAGCATACAATGCTTACATTCCAGCAATTGCATAGGTCTTGAGTCAAGGGCCAAGGGTGATAGAATGAAGTGCAAAGGTCAACTGAGATTGTGTTACCATGGCCCCGGCCACTGGGCTCTTTCCCATGGTGCACACACCATGTCATATGAAGCACACGCAAATGAAGAAAAGTGTCATTCAAGGCATGAGCCAGCAAGGTTCTCACTGGGAAGAAGTACACGGGGCATTTGGGGGAAATTGTTTGCAAGAAAGCAAAGGAAATTATTTTATTTATGGAAATGTGGATTCTCTGGAGCTCTTGTACTTAAGAAATATTTTTCAGAACAGAACGCCTGCACTTCTTGCCGACTCTTATACAAACCAGCATCATGGTCTGGGCATCCCCCATAAGAACCCAGTAGTGGGCAATGGGAGAATTCCCTTCCTTAGTGCTCTGGGTAGATTTGCCAGGGATTGGGTGCAGCATGCAAGGACTGCTTGGTTTTCTCTCTATAATGAGGATGAATGGAAGGGAGGCAGAGACTTACAAAACAGAGTCAAGCATAGATATTATTATTATCATCCATATTTTGTTACTGCTGAGAGCCTTTGATTTGGTTCTTGATTTATAGAGACCCCATGTGACAGAGTAGCATTGTCCCATAGGGTTTCCTAGGTTGGCAATCTTTATGGAACAGATTGCTAGATTTTTCTCCCAAAGAATTGTAGCAAGAGCTCAAATGACGGACATTTCAATATGCAGCCAAGCACTTAGAAATTGAGTCCTGAACATTCTTTTTTTCTTTTTTTCCCTACAGAGGAGTAAATTAAGGCTCAGAACAGATAAATCACTTCCAACCAAAATTGACACCCCCCAAAAAAATAAAAAATAAAAAATTCACTGTTGAGGCTTCAGTATAACCAGAAGACTCACAGATTTGCTTTCTTGGTTTGCAATTTGGGGGTCATGATATCATGATATCATCATCCCTGTTAATTGGCCTGCTTACAACGCTTCTGTTCTACTTGCATTTGTTGCAGGGGTCTTAACAGCATGCAAGTGTCCATCTGTGATCCAAACATTGATCTCTGTTCTCCTGGAGCATCAGGGAAAAGATGAGAATCAGGAATGGAGACTATGGAAGGTGTGACTACTTGCCTCCATGAGCAACTGTCTCCTTTGCCTTGAGATGGTGCCCATCTACCAGTACTGAGTAATTGTATCAATCATTTGAGCAAAGAACCCTGATCCAAAGGGAGACATTTTATATATCAGAATTTCAATTTCTCCAGACTTTCTGGAGCCATGAAGGTTGGATGAACCCCTGAAACTATTGACCTGAAGTCTTCTTACAGTCAGACCATAGTTTAGTTAAACGAGTTAACAATACCTGCCTTGTACATTAGGCTCTTTTAATAACTATCTATATAGAATCACATGATAACAGTAACCTTAAAGATTAGATGGGATGCTGAGGAGGCAGTGAATTGGTGTTCATAGAGGAGAAACAACACAGAAATCATGGTCAGGCATATTTAGGTAGTGTGTAAGACCAGGTTGAAAGTTTTAATTGAGCACATGGTCTCCTGTCTGGGGGCTACATTTCCCAACTTCCCTATTACCATTTTTGTGACTGTGTGATGAAGTTCCAGTTGGTGGATGTGAGCAGAGTGGTGTGCACAACTTACAGAGAAAGCTCCTCCCCAAAGACTTGGTTAGGTCCCCTCTGGTAAGACCTGGTGCTGCCATGTTGGAGAAGCCAGAGGTGCCTTTCTCTGGTCAAAACTCTATGAATGTGTATCCCTTAACTACAGTAGCCTAGGTGTTACACTACCTTATACACAATATATCTTCTCTCTGCACATTCCCCCATTTCCTTATGAGGAGCTGTAAGCTCTTGTTTAATATCGTTGATAATATTAAACATGAATGCACCGCTATTGAGTCATTCCAGCTCTTGGTGAGCACGTGTGTGTGGGTAGAATAGTGCTGCCCAGAGCTGTCAGCGGGGATGACTTGAAGTAGACTGTCAAGTCTTTCTTTGGCTTATATTTTATATATTAAAGAAAACAATTAAGGGAAGAGTTTATAAAGGGCGCTTTGAAAGTTCATGAGAAATTCCATTATCTTTTCATTTTTTCAAGAAGTTGTTGAAGCCCCTCATATTTGTAATTTTTCTCAATTAGTTATTTCTATTTACTGTTTGCAGAGAGCCCTGGTGACTTAGTGGTTACATGTTGGACTGCAATCTGCAAGGTTGGCTGTTCGCAACCACCAGCTGCTCCACGAGGGAAAGATGGGGCTTTCTGTATCTATAAACAGTTACAGTCCGGCAAACCCAGAGGGGCAGTCCTACTTTCTCCTACAGGGTCGCTATGAGTCAGTATGGATTCGATGGCAGTGAGGTTTTTTTGTTTGTTTGCTTTTTAGTGTTGTTTGCAGGAAGACTCAAGTGAAATAATCATTCAGCAATATTAAGAGTTGATCTCTATTCTGGATGGATCTAATAGATATTGGCCAGCAAATAGTGCTACCCCACCACTTGTTTTTGTAAATAAAATAATTTTCCCACCTAACTCTTTATTGGCTGTTATTGTTGTTGAGATCATGCACAGCAGAATGGATTAAGAATTGATAATGTCTACATGTCCAACTCGTGACAATATTTCTCAAATTGTACCAACATTCTCATCCTCTTTGGCTAAATTGCTCCTGCCCCATTCCACGGCCCCCTCAGTAGCCTATCTCCTCATCTTTCCAGTTGCTGTGGTCAATGTTATCTCATCTAGAAAGTTCTTAAAGGGGCACGGCGCTCAGGACTAACTACTGAACACTTGGATCAAAGAGGCTATAGACAAATCCTGATCCAAAGGGATAAAATACAGAAGAGACTTATAAATCCTGATGGGATCTAGACTTTCTGAAGCCATTATGATGGGCTTAATCCCGGAAATGATTACCCTAAGAAAAAAACCTTACTGCACAACTCTTCCCTGAAGCCCTCTTACAATTAAACAGTGGTTGAGCTTAACAAAAAAATGATGACTTCTGATGGCGTTGTGGGTTAAGTATTGGACTTCTGACCCAAAGGTCATTGGTTTGACCCTACCAGCCCCTCCCTGGGAGAAAGAAGTGGTAGTCAGCTCGAGTAAAGACTTACAGTCTTGGAAACTCTGTGAAACAATTCCATACCATCCTACTATAGGGTCATTATGAGTCAGAACCAACTTCACACCAGGAGGTGTGGGTTTTGTTGGTTGGTTTTTAATAAACAACACTTTCCTTGAGCATTATGCTCTTTTATCAACTGTCTATAAGTAAGGTTTTACTGAATGATAGCATGCCCATTGCTTACATATTGTCTACAGTTGCTTTTCCCAATAGAGTGGTAGAATGGAGCCATTGCGATAGAGACCACATGGCCTACCCAGTTGAGGAGCCCTGGTGGCCTGTTGGGGGAGCACTGGACCGCTACCCACAAGGTCTGCTCCACACCCAGGAGCCACTGGGAAAGAAGGATGCGGCCATTGGCTTGCATGCAGGTTGGCAGCCTCGGAAATCCCACAGGAGTCAGAATAGATTCTAAGGCAGTGGGTTTGGTTTTTTGTTGTTGTTTGTTTTTGCCTTGGAAGGAAAATATTTTTGATTTTAGGAGTAGAAAATTAGAGTCTAGGATTGGATACCTGTAGGGAGAAGTCCATGTCAGCTGGCCCTAGGATACTGTGTTAGTCTGGGTACTTTAGGGAAACAAATCCACAGAAACTCATGTATAAGAGAGAGTTTTATATAAAGGGTAAGTGCACATCAAGAAAATACCCCAACCCAGTGCTGCCCAAGCCCACAAGTCCAACATTAACCCATATGTCTGACACCAATCCACAAAGTCCTCCTCCATCTTACAAAACACACACTATAATGCTGACTGCAGGAGGAAAGCCGAATCAGTGAGTGTGTAAGCATCTCAGCACTGGCAGGGGTCTCCACATGGCTGCTCCACCACCCAGGGCTGCATCTGAGTAGGTCCATGAGGCTTCTCCTTGGGGATGTCTTGCAGGAAGTGAGCCTTGCCAGCTGAAGCAGGGAACTGGCTAAGGCAGGACCATCACAAAGCAGGAGACCCAAGAACTAGAAAGGCGAGGCTCACTGAGTCATTTATCCCTCCACCCTTCAATTAACCCCACATGTGTTTATCAGCCGGGTTGGCACAATTAACTACCTCAGATACTTTCCCAACTGAATGTGACCATCCCTCAACAGCACAGTGCACTCCATGCCCCATAGTTCTTTATTGGAAGATGCAATCAACCAGAGATGGAAAATATTTGGGGATGAAAAAATCAATTCCTTGGTCAAAGAAAGCCCTTAAAGGCTAAGTGGAAGCTGAAAGTGGGATTTGCCTAGCAGTTTCATTGTCTTGGCTATTGTACGTATTCTAGGGGGGATTTACAGTGTAAGGGAGGTTGTGTGTAGGTTATATGCAAATCCCATGTCATTCTAGGTCAGGGACCTGAACATTAGAGGGCTTTGGTATTTGTGTGTGTGTGTGTGTGTGTGTGTGTGTGTGTGTGTCCCAGAATCAATTCTCCACAGACAGCGAGGGAGGACTACACTTATCGTATCAGGGGCTTCCACATGAAAGCTGGCTTTCAGTGTTTTTGAAAGCAGGTTGCGGATGCTTCCCTGTTTGCCCTGGGTAAAATATCTCTTGAGGAAGTTGTGATTTGGGTCTTGTGTGAAGGAAAAACGAGAGGAATTGGGGAGAGCTGTAACACCACATGGGGCCCAGTGATTCTGGGCACTGGCTTTCAGATGGAAAAGTCAAGTGAGCCGCTGCTTCCTGCATCTGTGGCACAAAAGGGCGTGTTCCGGTTTGGAGGAAAACCACGATCCAATCAAACCCTGCAGACGTTTGCAAGTGTTCAGGGAGTTTGTGACTGCAAGCTGCTTTCCAGGTTGGGCACAGATTGGGATGTCAGACAGGGTCGGGGATGGCAGGGATGCGGTTCTCACTTCTCAGAAGCTGGGTCTCCTTGGGCTTCAAGTGGGAGCGTGGCAACCAGGGAAGCCTTTTCCATCTCTCCAGCACCTGGACTGTAAATCCATAGGAACTCGAGGGCGGTGGATGCAAAGGGCAGCAGAGAGTGAATAGCATTCAAGGGAAGAGGGACAAGGTCAGAAAGCAAAGGAACCGTAAGTGTGCCATTTTCTTTCCCCACCTGGGAGCCGGTGGCGGAGAAGGGAAGGGCCACTGGCTTGCCACGGGCTGGCCGTGAGCTTAGCATGCCTCACCCTGCACAACAGGCAGGCGATGAGGCAGTTATAAAGGATGCGTCATGTCAGTGGCTACCAGCAAGGTGAAGTCCTGGCTCTTTCTAGATATCCATCATGATTGGCTGCGCCCCACTCTGCGCTGCCTTCACTCTGAGACCCGAGGTGGGTGGAGAAGTGAGAAAGAAAGAGCTCTTGGCCGCTTTACCAGAATGACATTTGTCAGTTTTACTTATGTTTACCCAAAGCAAACGACGTGGTCAAGCCTGACAGGGGCAAATAGCCCTCTCCCAGGTGGGAGCAAAGAACCAGCCAGAAATATCCATTGATTTAACTGTGTCGTGGAGGGATCCAATAGACCAAGGCAGAGCACACAACCCTGGCTCTCCACTCGCCGTTGTCAATAACGCTTTATTGACACACAGCAATGTCCATTTGTTTAGACATTGTCTGTGGCTTCTTGGAACAGAATGATAGCAACAGAAACTGTATGGCCCACCAAGCGTATGCTATTTCGATCCTGGCCCTTTAAGGGAAAAGTTTGCTGGACTTTGTAATTCCTTTCTCTGCGTTGTTCCCCCCATAAACCCATAAAGGGAGGTTTATAGAAGCCTGTGAACAGTGAAGGACATTGAGGATCCAGAAAGGTTAAGGATGTGTTTCCCAGTTGGACACAGATACCAAGAAGCCGACACAGGCCAGGATGCAGACTCACACATCCCTCTTATTCTCTCCCCAGTCTCATTTGTATTCATGTGTTTATTTTTGCCTCTACCACCCTGTCTTTCCCAGTAACTATGAAAGGTAGACTTAATATGCTTACACGAATTACTTCAAAGATAATATCCTCCACTTAGGAGACCCTCCGCTTCACAGAGACTAAGCTAGGCCAGTGCTGGCTTCTCAGCACACGCTCCTGCTGCTCCCTGGGGACACGATGTTATTGTCACCAGGCACCATGGAGCCATCTCCTAACCCCTGGGGACCCAGGCCTTCCCCATCCTACTGATTGGATGCAGATCCGACCATTGGGATCTCTGGGGCTTTGATATGTTGATTTGTGGAAGTAGATCACCAGCCCTTTCTTCCTTGTCTGCCTCAGTCAGGAAGCTTCATGGAATCTACTTTAGTATCACAGCACCACACCGGTTTCCACGGCCATGGTGGTGGCTGGCTGCATGTGCCCCAGGTGCATCGACTGGGATTTGAACCAGGGTCTCTGGTGTGGGAAGTGAGGATTCTAGCAGTGAACCAACCATCCGTGCCCTCGGGAGCCTCAATAGTGTAGGCGAATGGTTACCAAGTGACAGGACTGGCACATGTATTAGCCTCATCTTACTGCCCCTTTGCAAGAGAAATTCTCGGCTACCCCAAGTACACAGAGACCCTCCAAAGAAGACCACCATGTGGGCTCCTGCAGCCTTGCCTCTCATGCTGTGTCCCTTCCCTCTAGATTGTGGCTGTTGGTGGCATCAGGAGGTCCACTTACCTTCAGAGCAAGCCCACGTGATAGTGTAGAAATCCCCCCGGGGGGCTTTCTCAACTTTAAATCATATGCAAGCCGATCACCAAATCTTTCATGCTTGGGATTACTGGGTGGGTTCGAACCTCTACCTGATTGCTTAGCAGCCAGTGCCTAAAGCCTGTGCCTCCAAGGCCCTTTCTTTTCTCTACGTAGCCAAGGACATGCCTGCCATAGGTCAAGGGTTTGGCTGCTAAGTGAAAAGTCCAGATCCGAGCCTGCGGGCGGCTTCTCGGGAGAGAGATGTGCACCCTTGGAAGCAACATGGGGCTGCTCTTCTCTGTTCCCTCGGGCTGAAATGAGTCAGAATCAGTTCGATGGTGGTGAGTTTTTGGACCCACCATCACCCAGGGCGGATGAGAAGGTGGATGACACATGAGCTGGCATGCACTGTCTGGTTTATTATGTGGGAGACTCACAGTTCTAACCTCTGGGTCCTGCCATAGTGCTGTGTACCACAGAAAGCATTAAAGAATACCCAGTAAGGAACGTAATTAGAAAGGTATTATTTCCCGAGAGGTGGGTGGTGATACCTTAGAAAGCTCTCCCAAGCTTACGACAAACGAGTTTGGGTTTTGGGATAGCTATGTGTATTGTGCCAACTAGGCATCCATAGGCACATGTGGGTGGAGTTTCAGCAGGTCAAAGCTTGATTGGAGGGCAATAAGATAAATGGCTTTCCAAGGCCTGTCCCCTTCACCCTTTCTCCCTGGTGATCAGGCCAGCGCCCTGCCGCCTGAACTAGTCAATTGCCTCAACCATGTGTTGTGCTACTGTGGACTAAGCCAACCTCTGGATCGTGTCACCTTGCTGTGCACTGCTGAGTTTCCATGGAGACCTGCTTCACCACGCTGCTGGTGCGTATATCCCTTGAGCTCAAGGCTGGTGGATGTGGTACCATGCGTACATCCTATGGGGCTTGCTTTGCTAAGAAGCACTTGTGCTATTGACTGTTGCTGACCCACTGCCTGCTGCCTGAGGGCAGACTCTGCTGTCTGCTTCATTGACCTTGGGCCCACAGCCCACTGGAATTGAAGGACCTTCAGTATATTAACTGTTCCACGAAAGTGAGTTGAACTGTACTGTCCTCGTCCTGCTGTGTGGACTAATTAGCTGTTATATTCCTTCTCATTGTATAAACCTGTCTCACATACATATACTGACATATGTGTTTATATGTAATTATAAGTGTCCTGGTTTTGTTTCTCTAGAGAACCCTGCCTAACACAGGTTTAAAAATAACTTCAGTTGCTCTGTGCGACTGCTCATTTCAATCAGTGTATGTAACAAAAGAGAACTGCATGCCCAACCACACGTATTATATAAAGTGTACAACTATACAGGACTAGATAGCCTCTCTAAGGAGTCCAGGTGACCCAGGACAATGGTTAAGCACTGGGCTGCTCACCAGAAGACTGGGATTCAAACCCTCCCCCAGAGCTCCATGGAAGAAAGACCTAGAAATCCTCTATCATAAAGATAACAGCTATTACGTCCACATGGAAGAAGCCACCAGCCTGTGTGATCCAAGGATTACAAATAGTAAAATCCAAGTCCTAAGGAGGGAATGGTATCAAAGCTTAAATTCTGAACATCCAGCTTGCAGAAGCCTATGGATGACAGTGGAAGTCTCCACATGAATTAAGCCTCTGGTGTATCTCCTCAGACCACAACGGAGGCGTGTGAATAGCCTTCCTATCTGATAGAGAGCATTGGAAAGTTGATTAGGCAGATGTGGTTGGGTTAAAATGTAACACCTTATGATTTGATCTCCCTTTGATCCATTTTAAAGTTGTTTCCATTTTCACTACTTTTGGTTTTCTTGCTGATTGAGGTTGTTCTGTGTTTTGTCTAGTCAGTGGTGTTGAAGGTTTATTTTGTCTGGGTGCTTGCTTCCCATTTGTGTTTTATATGATTTTCTGTATGTGAAATCCAGGATAGATAGATCTGTAGAGAGAGTAAGCAGATTGACAATTGCCTAGGGGCATGGCAGGGGAGCATGAGGGGAAATGGGGAGCTAACAGCAATGAGTGTGGTTCTGAAATTGACTGTGGTAATGATTTCATGAATATTCTTTTTTTTATTTTAAAAAATCATTTTATTGGGGGCTCGTACAATGCTTAGTGCAATCCATATATCCCTCCGTTGTGTCAAGCACATTTGTACATTTGTTGTCATCATTCTCAAAACATTTGCTTTCTACTTGAGCCCTTGGTATCAGCTCCTCATTTATTCCCCTCCCTCCCTGCTACCCCCTCCCTCATGAACCCTTGATAATTTATATATTATTATTGTTATTTTGTCATATCTTACACTGGGACAGATAGGAACTGGAAACACAGGGAATCCAGGACAGATGGTCCCCTCAGGACCAGTGGTGAGAGTGGCAATACCGGGAGGGTGGAGGGAGGGTGGGGTAGATTACAAGGATCTACATATAACCTCCTCTCTGGGGGATGGACAACAGAAAAGTGGGTGAAGGGAGACATCAGACAATGCAAGATATGCATGAATATTCTTAATGTGATTGAATAATTAAATGGTATGATATGTGACATATAGACTAATAACACTATATTAAAAACAAAAACAAAAGCAAAGGTACCCTGCAAAAAACAAATAACAGCCGTGAAAAAACCCTATGAGACAGGTCCCCTCTGTCACATGGAGTGACAATGAATCAGAGTCCACTGGATGGCATCCAGCGTCAGCAATCTCTCAACTACTGGAACCTCTGGACACACAGGTCCCCATGCGCCTGCCTGGAGAGGGAGCCTGAAATGGAGATTTCAGTGATACCTTCCCATTGGGTGGTGGCACCAGCATCAGCGATGGATTCAAATTGAGCAGGCCTGTTTTCCAGCTGCAAACTGGGCATCCTCCACTTATCTGGCAGACCTGCTGGCACATGAGTTGCTCTGATTTGGAAGCTGGGCCACCGGTGTTTCAAATCCCAGCAGGAGCACCCATGGTGAACGTGTTTTAGTGCGGGTTTTAAACAAATAGACCAAGAGGAAAGGTATGATGATAGCCAGTAAAATCCCTTTGGATCACAATAGAGTATTCTGCAAGCTAGCCCTGGAAGATGAGCACCCCTTAGGTTGGAAGCTACTCTGCAGGAGCCACTGCCATGGACAGGTGTAGCAGCAGTCAAAAGGGATGGTGTGGGAAGACCAGGCAATGTTCTGGTCCCCTTTCCAAGGGGAGTTGCCATGAGACAGCATTGACTTGATACCAACCAACAACAATGAATCGTTATTGTCAGGTGTGTCAAGTCAGTGCTGACTCCCAGTGACACCAGGTACAACAAAATCAACGACCGTCCTGTCCTGTGCCATCTGCACAATCGTTCTTGTGTTTGAGACCATTGTTGTAGCCACGCTGTCAATACAACTTGTCGAGGGACTTCCCCTTTTTTACTGCCCCCTCCACTTTCCCAAGCATGACGTCCTCCCCCAGGGACTCATCTCTCTTGGTCACACGTCCAAAGTACATGAGACAAAGACTCACCAGTCTTGTTTCGAAGGCGCATTCTGCCTGTCCTTCCAAGACAGCGTGTGTTTGCTCATCTGACAGCAGACCGAGCTTCCTATATTCTTCGTCAGCATCATAATTGCTTCGATCCTCAGTCTTCTTTATTCAATGGTCAACTTTTACAAGCACGTCGTGAGGTGACCGAAATGCCATGGCTCGGGTCAGGCACACCTCAGTCCTCCAAGGAACATCCCCAATTGCCAGCACTTTAAAGAGATCTTGCACGGCAAGTTTACCCAGTGTAACACACCGTTTGAGCTCTTGACTGCTGCTTCCATGAGTAGCAATTAGTAATAGTTTCAAGTTCCAATTATTAAGAGATGTTTGCAGCTGATTCCTCTAATGTCGAGCTGTGCCTTCGTGGCAAGTGAAGGTTTCACTCTCCTTTGTCTTCCTCAATTGTCTTTTGAGTGCCATCTGACTCGAGAGGCTCATCTTCTGATACTTTAACTGACCATGTCCTGCTTCTGTTCAGGAGGTTTTTCAGTAACTGGTAATGTTTCCATGCTAGCCATCGGGTTTTCAGTGGCTCACTCCTCTGAAATGAGCAGTCTATTTTTCCTTTATCATCGGTTCTTAGTCTGGAATCTCTGCTGAGACCTATCTGCTTTGGGTGACTCTGCTGGTATTTGAAATAACTGTGGCATAGTCTCCAGGAACACACAAGCCACCACAGTAGGACAAGGACAGACAAGTGGTGGGCAGTAAAACTGAGCATAATTAAATCTACAGCAAGAGATTGTCGAGCCCTGTAACTCAGACCTACTATTGATGATTGCAAAACTGGGGGGGCACCTTTCTGGATGTTTCTCCTTCAACCACCCAACTCTCCAACCAGAAGCTGATAGTTGTCCTGGAAATTCACCCAGTCCCTGGACTTCACCATAACTCTCCTCCTGGTCTTCCCGTATGGGACCTGGGGCTTCAGATGGAAAGGTCTAGAGGGTTTCACCTAAGGGCTCCTCGCTCCTTGCATCAATTGCACAAAGGCCTTGTTCTTGTTTGAGGGAAAGCTACCATTACAATAAATGCTGCAGAAGCTCACAGGTGTTGCTGGCATAATGTCGCCAGATGGCTTTCTGCATTTGGCACAGGTTCAAGTATCTGAAGGTTCCCCTGAGCCCATGTTTTCCCGGCCCCTCTCCATCCCTTTCACCTGGATCACCCTGCCGCTGCTCCAGGTATTAACTTAGTGCAACCTGTCTGCTCGGCTGCAGCACTATTGCTGTGTCAGCCCAGAAAATCCTTGGTGAGGGGTACTCTCTTGGGGTTGAAAGGGTATTTCCCAGGATTCAGGGTCTGTATTCACTCGCTGCCAGGGGTCAAGTTGGGACCATGCAAAACCCCTCTTGATATTGCTCAGTCTTCCTGGGTGGTAACAGCTGAACCATTCACTCTACAGCATTACGCCTTATGGCAAATGACATGGCAGTGACTTGGCCAGCCACCAGGACGCTCCGTACAAGGAGGGTCCCTGCAGCCTGGCTCACCATCTATCTCAGAAGCTGGCTGAGAGTGTCACGGTTTCCCTCAGCTGCTGTTGAACAGACCCCTGACTCCCATTGAGCCTGAGCATAACAGGATCCAGCCCTTGTGACCTCAGGAACTTTCACTGGCTGGAGTTTTTCAGAAGCAGGTCACCATAGTTTGTCTGAGCCTGGAGAATGCACTGAACCCTGTCCAGCAACACACAAACCTCCACTGACAGACAGGTGGTGGCCGCCCTGAGCGGCCCTGGCCAGGAATTGAATCTGGGTCTGCCTCATGGAAGGCAGGGTGAACTCTACCATCAAACCAGGATCACCTCCTCAACAACAAGCCCAAGCCCATCGCCACCAAGTCCATTCGGACTCATGGCCTCCTTGTGGACAGAGGAGAACAGTCCCGCAGGGTTTCTGAGCCTGTCAACCTTCACGGGGGCAGATGGCCTCGTGGTTTCCCCTCGGAGATGCTGGAGCGTTTGAACCAGGGACCTTCCAGTTAGTGGTGAAGTGTGCTAACCACTGTAAGACCAGGGCTCCAAGTGCTTGGGCGTTTCTCCTGGCTTGGAAAACGGGGACCATCTGGCTTTGGGGGGTGACTTAGGAAAGCCCCCCTGTGCTCTGGCTCTGGATGAAATGCGGACCTGGCAGCGGGCAGGCCTGCAGTCTGCTATTTGGAATCGCCCAGGAAAGAACCCAGTCTGGGTGCTGCTGGAGACGCTGGGGTTTTCCAGAAAGCAGTCTCCAGGCTTGCTTTTCTGCCCCTCCTTCAGGCCTGGTTCCACCCCACAGTCCCAGTGCAGGAACACAGCCTTCAGGCCCGGATACTTCCCCCCATCCCCGCCCTCAATCTCACTGCATATGGCCTTAGAAAAATTAATTTTTGAAAAATGACCGACAGCGATGCTAACCTCCTCAGGAATGACACCTGAGGGGAGCATCGGAAAGGCCTCACATTCATTAACCAAAGCGCCTTGTTAGGCTATGTTCCCTGAAATACATTTGACAGTTAATGAAGTAGAAAAGACGGCCGTCAGAGGAAGAAAAATCAAATTCTGTCAGGGTCTGGCCACTACGCAGGGAGGGGGCAAAGACAGGGGGAGTGGGGAGGCCTTGTGGAGGAGGAGTGCACCACCCGGGGACCGGGGTGAGGACAGTTTTATTGGGAAGCACCCCGCCCGGGATCAGAGGCAGCTGCAGGGGGTGACGCACACCTGGCCCTGCGCGCGCACATCCTGAGACCATCCAGACACCAGGCAGCCCAGAGAAGGCGGGTGTCAGGGCTGAGCACCCGGGATCCCAGGCTGACTGGCAGATCGGTGCAACACTGAACAGAGAAGAGAAAGGAGAAGGAGAGACACGTTCAACAATATTTGGACTGCTTTCGACACCTTTCCTCGCTGCAAGCAGATTGCAATTTTGCCCAAACCTGGCTTGACGAAGGCAGACGGTGCAGCCAGCTTGCAGGCAGCCGAGTGAGCCCGCGCAGTCTTGCTCGGGAAAGCATTTGGGTTTAAATGATCTCGTGGGAATGTTCCCTCATTTTCCCAGTGGCCCTCCGTCTTCTGTGGAGGTTTCGGGAGGGCAGGTGCCAGGAGGTGGGGGGCATGGCACCGGTGGGCACCTCTGCATGGCCCGAGGGGTGCTGCCCTGGCTCAGCTCAGGCTGGCCTTCCCAAGGCTGGACAGCACTCCTCTCCTCCCGCTGATGTGTCACTTAGAAACACAAACTGCTAGGATTTCTTCTGTCTCAGAAAAAAAAAAAAAAAAGCGAAAGAAGGAAACAGCTGGTAAATGTTTCACAGATGGCAAAGCTCTTGGCATCTCTCTCCAGAGAGGGCCACCCATGCAGATGGCTCATTATTTTAACATTTGGATTTTCATCTTATTAAAACATCTTTCCCCCCCCTTCCTTTCCCCCTCCTGGTTTTATTTCGCATCATAAATTCTCTCACACTTTAGCCGGCAACGAAGCGGTTCGAGGACGCAGGCTCGACGGCACACCCGTTGGCGACGGCGTGAGCTGGGTTAGTATCATTATTCCCAGCTTTGATCTCAACGTGATGGGGTCCCATCTGATTAAAAATTCCAAGGAACGGGAGTGCTCCGAGTAGTGAATTCATCAAGCGGAAGTCCGTGAGGTCCGTACCATAGCTGAATTATTCAGCAGGACGATAAACCGAGGGAAATTGGGGGAAATAGTTTTATTCGATGCATAAAATACCTATTACTAGGCAATATGCATATATAAAAATAGACAAATGCACAGTGGATGTAGTAGAGTCATAAACACACCCTTTCCAAACAGGCAGAGAGGTTTCTGGGCCATGGGGTACCACAGTCAATGTCAAGAATGAGCCAGGCCAACCGTTGGCTGAGCTGAAGGGCTGAGATTTCAAGGGGAAGCTCTCTGCTAACTCTGACTGGGACAAGCCTGGACTTCCGTCTTTGAGCAAACCGCTCTGTTCAGGCACGGGAAGGAGTCGCAGCAGCCAAGTGTCTGGCTGCTAATCGCAAGGTTGACAGTTTGAATCCCCAGCAGATCCCCAGGAGAAGCAAGCTGGGGATCTGTTCTTGTAATGATGGTCACCTGGGTCTCTATGAGTGGGACTCGGGGTGGTAGAAGCCAGCAATGACAGGGCGCTAACGTGATGGGCTGGAAAATCCCAGTGCAGTCTGGTCACTGTTCAGTTTGCTGGGAGTGCCCCTCACGTCCCCCACCTGGCTCAGGGCGTCCTCTTCCAACGGCAGCTCCCAAGGACCTGGAGAAGTGATTGCCTCAGCATTCCCGACTAATTTTTGCTGGGATGTGGGAACTGGTGGAGATGCCAAGGCAAGTGGCAAAACACTGTCAATCAGAGCAACCCATTCTCTTTAATGTGGTGCATGCTGCTGGCCTCAGGACAGGCTGTGCCACAGTGCTCTCAAAAATGGGCCTTCTGGAGGCGAGGGCTGTGTGGGCCCTGCCATAAATGCTGATCAGCAGTGGTACACAATGTCTGCCGTGGAGCCATGGGGTTCACAGCCGGCTTGCTTCAGGGACTCAGACGTGATCCCTGAAATGCTAAGAAAGCGCTAATCGTTGCCCACACGAAGATGAGAAGGTACGCAGACAGCAGAAATGGAGGCACTTGTGCTCAGGCTTGAAGCACCTCTGGTCCCTGCAGCCTAGAACATGCCCTCGGGTAGTGCATTCTGGGCACTGGATGGAGGCAGGTGATGGAGCGAGGGAGGGGCAGAGAACAGCGTCTTGTAGCAGGGAAATGGAAAGAACAATGCTGAGGAGATATATCCGGAAGGTTAGAAGTTACAGGGGAAATGAGCAAACAAAAACAAAACAAAAATGTTAGCTTGTTCCTCCGTACCAACATTGCCTCGGGTGGGCTGGAAGGGCCACCTGTTTGCTCCACGTTCTGTAGCACGTGGTGTGTGGATCCTCATCAAATCCTGATCATGTATCCCATTGGAGCAGCTCATTTCCCCATTACCTTCCATTGGCTGGGGAAACGACATTCTCTGCATTGGAGGGATCTCTGATCAGCAGTGGCTCCCCACCAGCAGTGGCTTCCCATGCCACGCTTGCTTAGTGTCCCCGTGGGAGCAGCCCCACGTGGCTGTGTCACCCTCAGCTACTGGCTGGCTCCCCTTTGATCCCTCAAAGCCAGCGATTCTTGCAGAGACCAAACCCTTGGGTGTCCAGAGGCCCTGGTCCACAGCATGCTCTTGGCGGCTTCCCTGTAAAAGGGCTGCGGCTTCTCTTTGTAAATACCTGTCAACCTTTATGGCCTGGACAATGGTCAGCAAAAGAGGCAAGGAGTTACATTAAACTAAGAACAACGAAACACCCCACTGCCCTGCAGGTGCCCTGGACTCATAGTGAGGGATGGCGCAGAACTGCTCCAGAGGATTTCCAAGATCCTCATCTTTCTTCCAGGGAGCAGCTGGGGCCCCTGGGGTGTGGTGGGGTGTGGTAGTTCAAACTGCCAACATTTTGGGTTAGTACCCCAGCACTTAACCCCCTGCATGGACACAGTGCTTGCCATTAGCAGAGTACAACTTAGACTCCTGGGCTGAAGGTGAGCAGGAGAATGATCCGCAGCTAGAGATTAATGAGAAAAATGCTAACTTCTTGCAGCTGCATATGCTTACCATATGGCTGTAGGTGTGTGGCGTATCTTAACTGGTGGTGACGTCACCTACTTAGCTGGACAAAAGCAGGAAGCAGAGGCCAGAACCAGCCACCCCTCCATCTCCTTTTGCATGCCAAAGGAGAATCAAAGCTCTCTGGAAAACCCTCACTTCGAAGTCGTTGGCCTGTGTTGCATAGGATACAAACCTGCTTTCTGGTAACAGCACCGGCCTCATCTGTCCCCGCCCTCCCAGACCTACTGCCTCAGAAACCAGGTGGGGTGGGGGTGGAGCTCCTGCTTCCTCTAGCCCTCCAGGTGATGCTGATGTAGGCTGGAGTTGGAGAACTAGCGCTCTAAGGCATAATCGTTTGTCACACCACGAGTGCCCAAGAATCTTTTTGGTGACAGACATCAAGTCTGATTCCTGCAAAATTCTGGCAGCAGAATACATTTGTCTATTTAACTGCATGCAAAACGCTTGTCAGCAGGGATTCCGGGGGCTCTGTTCGCGCCTCTCCTCTGCCTGTTCTCCTCCTGATGTTTTAGAGATGGCAAATGCCTTCCAGCCAAGCTCCAAAGTCACCAGCCATTTTAAAAGCCCCCCATCCGCCCCCACCCCTTTCAATGACAATGGGCAAATGAGCCAGAACCCCCCCACACTGAGCTTTCCTGAGTCTTGTTGGAAGGACCAGCAGCTTTCAGGGCATTTGTCACTGGGCCTGAACTACAGTTTGGGAGAAAATAAGACCACTCAGTAGCCACCTCGCCCCGGTACCTGGGGGTAGTTATAGAGAAGCATGGGAAGACGGGCTCCTAATAAAATTACCTGGCAGAGTTTGGGGGAAGGGGAGAGTATTCAGAAGTGTAATAACTACCCCTGGACACACACACACACACACACACACACACACACACACACACACACGGTGGTATGGGGACTGGAAATACATAGTGTAAGAATCAAAGGAGAAATGCATTTCCTGCGGCATGGATGAGCTGCTTAAAATCCTGCCTTTCCATCCTGCACGCTGAGAACCGAGTGACTAATGTTCATGATTCCCTGACCCTGTGCTCTGAGAACCACGTAATGAAGGCAGGCAGGCTTCCCAGATGGTGCGTTCTCTGGCTCATGTAGACGCACCTGGGAAGACCTTGTCCCCCGCCCCAGAAGGTGATTGCGGCAAGAGGGAATGCAGGAAAGGAAGCCCTTAGAATGGCGTGTACACTCCCTCAAATCAAACGGATGTGACCTGGGGTTGCGTGTGATCTCCTCTAGCCTAGAACCGAAAAGCTGCAAGTCAATCACGGTTTAGCAAATCAAACCATCTCTCCATTGACTTCTAATATGTGCAGGACACCGGGTTACCTCTTTCTGATTGATCACCAATTAGCCTTGGCTTCTAAATCCGACCTTTTGCAGTTGCTGTTGTTAAATACTTACGATCTATAAAGCGACATTTAACCGAATGAGGGACTAGCCCCAAGCCAAATCCATTGTCTTCAGGTAGGTTCTAACTCACAGAGACTCTGTCCCTCAGAGTAGAATTGTCCCCATCGAGGTCCCAAAGCCTGCTGAGCACTTTCCTATTTTGTTTGAACAAAGTGGAGGGAGGAAGTGTGTTTAGTAAGATCGGCTCTTCCTGTGCTATTTATTTGGGTCAGTGTGCCAAAATTACAAGGAAAAATATTGGAAATTCCATTCATTTTGATAGCTTGTGTGTGTGGCGAGGTGGATGCGAATGAAAGTTCAGAGTATTAACCCCAGAATCAGACAAACCTTTGATTCAAGCCACTAAGCCACAAGCCATCTTAAAAATGGGTGGGGTCTTACTCTCCCCCTTCCTAGCTCCGCGTGTGCTTCTCCCTGACCTTTGGTTTCCTTCTGGACAGCATGAGCCTAGTAACATGACCTTCCCCGGAGGACGTCAGTAAAGAGCCCCACACTGTGTGCAGTCCCAGCCCATGGCAGGGCACAGAGTCAGCACCCTTGATGAATGGCAGCTGGTGCCAGGATTGCCCTTGCCAGGTCTCATTTGCATGCCACATGGAGAAAGTATATGAAGGGTCCATCTTGAACCCATCAAGGACAATTGGACTCACTGTGGTACTGGGAAACCACTGTCTACGTCGCCAACGCGAGTGCTCGGCCGGGCGAGAACAGCAGGAGCTCAAGGAAAGGATGGCTTTGTCATTGCAGTGTGCACGTCAATCCCATTGCCAGACCCGGCTCTTCATTAGCAAGTAATGATGATGATGATGATCACAGCCATCAGCGCGTGCAGCACTGTGCGCAGGGCACGGCGGTAAACCTCTGCGTGGTTTATTCCTTCATTTAATGACATGACAGCACCAGAGGCAGGCAGGAACAGCACCCCCATTCCACGGGAAAGGAATGGAAGGGTTGGGGGGATGAAATGGCTTTCTCAAGGCTCTTGGCTTGGCAAGGGGCCGAACCCGTGGATAAAGCCTCTTGAAGAGGCAGGAGGAGAAAGTGGGCCCAGCAGCTCCAACTGGTCCAATTTCACAGATGAAGAAACTGAGGCTGGGCCTCCCCACGGTGCGTATAAGGCACAGTGGCTGTTAAAAATAGCACAACTGAGTGAAGAATAGTATCTATCACCCCAAGCAAACTCACTGCTATAGCATCGATGCTGACCCATGGAGACCCTATACAGCAGGGTAGAACTGCCCCTGTGGGTATCTGAGGCTGTGACTCTTTATGGGAGTAAAAGCTTCTTCTTTCTCCTGTGGAGCAGCTGGTGGTTTTGAATTGCTGACCTTGTGGTTAGCAGCCCAACTCATAAGCGCTATGCACCAGGGTTCCTCAATAATGCCTACAGATGGGGAAATAACTTACATGATATGATGGTGAATTTTATCTGTGTGTGTGTGTCTGTGTGTGTGTGTGTGTGTGTGTAGCGATCGAGTCGAATCCATCTCATAGTGACCCTACATAGGGTTTTCTAGGTTGTAAGTCTTTACTTAAGCAGACAGCCTCAACTTTCTCCCGAGGTGTGATTGGTGTGTTTGGACTGTTGACTTTGCAGTTAGCCATCCAGTGCTTACCTACTGTGCCACCAGAGTTCCTTATGTAACATGTATATGTGTACTGTTCTCTAGTGAACCCAAAGCAGTGACATCTATCCATCTACTCATTCACCCACCCATCCATCTGCCTATCTATCTATCTATCTATCTATCTATCTATCTATCTATCTATCTATCTATCTATCATCTATCTATCTATCATCTATCTATCTAATCATCCATCCATCCATCCATCTACCTATTTATTTTTAAAATCTATCTATCTTCTACTTACCTACCTACCTATCTACCACAGCTCTGAAATCCCTAAGGAGCAATGCCACTCTGCACATAGGGCCACTGTGAACCACAGTCAGATTGATGAAAACTAACAAGCAAATACGTGTGTGTTGTTGTTGCTGTTGTATGCTGTTGATATTACTCCAACTCATAGTGACCTTATATGACACAGTGGAGTGGCCCCATAGAGTGTCCAAAGCTGTGACCTTTATGGGAGTAGATTGTTAGGACTTTTCTCCTGTGGATTTGAACTCCTGAACTTTTCATTAATAACTGAGCATTTAGACATTGGGCCATCGGTCTCATGAACATGAGGGGCCTCTAAATATTCCTCGGAAATCAAATGAGGGTCTCACCATGCCCATGGGGTCAGTGATCTCATTTCCTCTCACCCTGCGATTTATTGTTTTGCAAATGTCGCTTTTCATTTGCTTGATTTCCTCCCTTTGCACATGCTCCTTCTGTCCTCAGTGCACCCCTGAGGCTCTGGGTATGCTACAGAGCACAAGCCAGGCTTCTTGGGGGGCTTTGAACCAGTTCATTCCGGTTCATCCCCTCCTGAGACCATGCCTTTCCACCCCAGAATCAGATCCTACATCCAAATCAGATCCTTGCAGTCTCTTTTCAAAGCACTTGAAAGAAAAGTCAAGACCCAAGCTAGAACACCACTGCTCAAAAACCATCGCTCTGTTCTCTTGCTCTCAGGTGCCTCACGGTTTCCCATCTGCCACCTTCCTAGATTCTCATCATCACTTGCTGTATGTCTTTTCCTGGGGGACCTTGTTAAAATGAAGATTCTGATTCAGTATATCCCTGATGTAAATGCAAATTCTCAGCTGGGGGGGTGAACCAGCATGAGCCAGTTCGAAGTCCAGGCGTCTTGATTAACAGCTCTTTACAGAAGGCATTCGGGTCAAAGGAATATAGAAATAATAGATTCTGAATTGAATGGGGGACTTTAGATTGCTGGGAACAGACACCTTGTGCTAACAGATAGAAATAACAGCCTACTAAAGCAAGCATTTGCTCATGTGATTCATGTAACCCAAGTTCCAGAAGCCCAGTCTATTTGGCATATTGTCTCTGCCCCCTCTATATCATCAGTACTCTGAGGCAAGCTTTCCCTATTGATAGTTTAGCTAATATCTCACTGCCATCTAGCCAATGCTGACCTGTAGTGACCCTATAGGACGGGAAAGAATTGCCCCTGTGGGTTTCTGAGTCTGTAAATCTTTATGGGAGTAGAAAGCCTTACCTTTCTCCCAGGGAACAGCTGGTGGTTTTGAACTGCTGACCTTGAAATTAGATCCTCAACACAGAGCGCTTAGGCCTCCAGGGTTCCTCCATAGCTAATATAAACTTAAGTAATCTAGGGGGTCCAGGTGGCTTAGTCCCTCCATAGAAACTCATACAACGAAACCCTGATTCTGTGCCTTTGAAAAACAGCAATAACAACTGAACAGGCTTTTCTCAGGTCTCTCCAGACACTTTAAGGGAAACTCATGGCATAAGCCAGAGCCACACTTCTCAAAACCCGGCACTCTGTTCCCCACCTCTCTGGGACCACAGTTTCCCATCCCCGAATCCTAGATGCTCACCATCACCAGCTGTATATCTGTCCTTCCTGTCTCTCTGGGCCCTTCACCGCCCTGGATCTTGTAACCTGTAATTAGAGCGTAGTCTCTCTCTGGATCTCTCACCTTGTCTCACTCCCACTCTTGCTTTTTCTTACATTGTTAGTCCTTTCCTTTCCCTCTGTATTCTCACAGCTTCTTTCGTCTACCATTGTCTCAATCCTAAATCACAGAGTGTTCATTCTAAACCAGAATGTCCCAAAATTGGGTGGTGGGATAAATGTGGTAGTTACATAATCTATTATCAATTTGAGACTTGAGAGTGAAGTGGTAGAGTTTGGCCTGTCAATTAGGTCGTAGCTTGATGACCTCATTTGCAGGCACTATGGAAATAAATAGCTCATTGGAGGCAGGACAGATGCTCTCTCCCTGCGAGACATTCTTGTTGACAAGCCACATGGAGACAAGCTGATGGCAGTCAGAGCCTCGGAGCTGGAGAAGCCACCTGAGACCCCGGCCAGCGCTGAGATGTTTATACCTCCACTGGATCCACAAGACTTCCCACCCACTGGCCTGTGATCGTCCTGCATTCGGCATCATTGCATGTGTTTCTTGAGTCTGAAGAGGAATTTATAGATTGGTATCAGATATATGGGCCAATACTGGACTGATGGACTTGATTTGGACTAGGTTGGGATGTTTTCTCAATATTCAATTGTTCTTGTATATAAAGCTCTTTCTTATACACATATGAGTGTCTATGAATTTGTTTCTCTAGTCAACCCAGACTAATACAGTAAGGGAGTAAGAAATGCCATGCTCCTATAGGAATTCATCTTGCCATGAGCAGACTCACTAAAAGAGAATATTTGGTATTTTTATACAAAGATTTGAGGGGAGTGGTGATCTCTTGGGAAGGGAAAGGTAGGAAAGGAAAGAGAGGAGGAGTTTTATCAGAATCAAAGAATATTTATTTCAAAAATTAAAATGATGTAAGAAGGGATTCTGGCAAAGCAGTCACATTCATTGTGGATGGGAAGTAGGCATTTATTGGTGTCTGATATGGGTATATCTGAAGTATTTCATATTTAAAGACTAATATTTTTTGTAATTGAAGACAATGATGTTTGTGAAAGCTCAATGTGAACTAAAAATTCCCCAGGCAGAGGTGTCAGAACATTATCTGTTGCAGAATGACCTGGTGGTATGGGTGGGGCATACAAAATCTGCCATGGCCTGCCAGACGAACAAACAGATGCGTATTGGAAGAAATACAGCCGAATGCTCCTTTGAAGGGAGGATGGTGACACTCTGTCTTACCTACTTTGGATGTGTTATTAGGAGGGACCAGTCCCAGGGAAAGGACAATGCACTTGGTCAAGTCAAGTCAAGTCAAGGTCAGTGAAAAAGAGGAAGACCCTCAATGACATACTTTGGCACAGCGGCTGCAGCAGTGAACCCTAACGCAGCAACGATTGTGAGGATGTCGCAGAGCTGGACAGGGTTTCGATCTTTTGTACATTGGGTCCCTGTGAGTCAGAATTGATTCAACAGCACCTAAAAAGAGTTTCACTCATGAGTGCTCTGAAATGGAAAAAGTGAGCACGGTGCATGAACAGCCTTCAGATTTCCTCTGAAAGAATCCCCTGACAGTGGGTTTGATGGAGCAACATGGACGTTCTTCAGAAGAGAGCCTAGGAGTCAGTCTCCGATGAGGGTGCGCTACTCTCCCAAGACTTCCATGCTTGCTCCTCTCTTTGCTTGGCCCTACTCCCCTTAACCTCACATCTCAACTCAAACAGCACTTCCTCCAGAAAGCCTTCCTTGACTTCCTGTCTGGATCAGGAACTCCAACCCCCTACCCCGAGGAGCATATTTCTTTCTTCATTGCCCATGCACACTTGACAATTACACTTTCCTGGTGTAGGAGTGCGGGGTTAAGGTCTCCCTCCCTAGTTTGAGTCTAAGCCGATGGAAGAAGCAGGACCTCATCTACTTTGCTCACTGTCCTATCCCCAACTCAACTTACACGCAGCATCATGCCCATTCCATGCGTGCTGTGGGTCCTGGTTGAATCAATAGATGAGAAGTGACTGTGAACGCCTCTCCTCATCCTACTGGCTCTATGATTACATAACAGAAGCCGTCCATCACCCGGAGGAGGTGCATCGTCTACTTCTGCATGGTCCAAGTTCCCGAGTCCAGTTTCCACTCTGGGGTGTCCTTTAAGCATGTGAAGTGTCCTCTCCTATTTTAGGTTTCTCCTGCCCCCAACTTCAGAAGCTGAGAGTGAAAGACTAGATAGGAGTCAACTTCCTAAGGAGACAGGCCGAGAATCAGGCAGTAACATACCACAAGCAGTTCTGAAGGAGGCAACTGGGATATAATCTTACTGGAAATTTCTAATACAGAGGGAGGAAACCAAGCTTGAGGCACGGCTATGGTGCAAAGTGCAAGTCTGAGGCTGCAAAGAGAGACTTTTCCTTTATTAAAATATTGCCTTCCTAGATTTTCTTTCAGCTGGCAAACCTCAAAAAAGAGGTTGAGGCAGTCTTTCCTTGGTCTTATTCAAATCACCACATCCGCTTGCCCTGCAGATCACCTTTAGGTCCCCCTTTGTGCTTTTCAGTCATGGCTCAGCTTAGGAATCATTGTTGCTACTTGCTTTAGAAACTGTCATTCTCTATGTTGCCTTACCCAGATTGAACTTGTGCTGTCTCATTATATATCTGTGCAATGTTTTATCTACTTAATGAAAGGAATACGTGCTCATTTCAAAGAACTATAAACATGTGAAGCATAGAGTAAAAGCGTGTCTGTTCCTCACCTTCCTGGGAGAACCAGTTTTCCCTCCTAAAGTCTGCCACAAGGTTAGTGTTGACACAAATCTTCTAGTCTCTCAAGGGGATTAAAAAAAGTTTGCAGATAAAAGGGAATTAGAAGATAATGGATTTCTCCCATGAAAGTTTGAAGCCCCCATCATACCTATCTAATATCTATCTAAGTATCTATCTATCTATCTATCTATCTATCTATCTATCTATCTATCTATCTATCTATCATCTATCTATCATCTATGTGGTGTTTGGGTAGGTACTATGGAGTTGGTTATAAATCATATCAGCTCAATGTACAACAGAATTGAAACAGTAACCAGCCCTCTGCAGCCTCACAATTATTGATCGGTTGGTGGGTTAAGTCCACTGATTGAGCCATTGTGTCTATCCACCTACTTGATGGTCCTCCTCTCTTTCAGTGGCCCTCTGCCTTACCAAGCATGATGTTCTTCTCCAGGGACTAGCTCCTCCTGACAAAATGTGCGAAGGATGTGAGCTGAAGTCTGGACCATCTTCACGTCTAATATATATGTCCTTGTGGGTATAAGACACATACACACATATTAGAAGTGAGGATGGCTACACATATAAGAGACCTTCAAAAGGTTCATTAAAAATTCTGTTTTTTGCAACGTCTCATGTATATCCACAGACACATCCATGGAGAAGGGCATCATGTTTAGTAACCACTGGAAAAGAGGAAAACCCTTAACCAGGTACACTGACACACTGGCTCATGGGATAAAACTCTAACCTAGCAACCATTGGGAGGATGGTGCAGGACTGGGTAGTGTTTATATACATCCATATAGGTGAATATAGGGATCAAGGATTGCACCCTTCAGTATGGATTACAACTCAATACAAAGAAAACCAAAATCCTTACAACTAGACCCATAGGTGACATGACAAATGGAGAAATGGTCATACTGGTTAAGGATTTTGTCTTGCTTGGCTCCACAATCAATGTTCATGGAAGCAGCACTCAAGAGATAAAATAATGCATTGCAATGGTGGGTAAATTTGCTGCACAATATCTCTTTACAGTATTGAAAAGCAAGGAGGTGGCTTTGAGAACTAAGGTGTACTTGACCAAAGCCATAGTATTTCTTTTTTTAGTGGTGTGGGATAATCCCAGAAGCCTTTTATTTTACGTTATTAAAAAAATAATTTGGGGGGGGGAGCCCTTACAGCTCTTATCACAATCCATCCATCCATCCATTGTGTCAAGCACAATTGTACATTCATTGCCATCATCATTCTCAAAACATTTTCTTTCTACTTGAGCCCTTGGTATCTGCTCCTCATTTTTTCCCCTCCCTCTCCCACCCTCCCTTCCTCATGAACCCTTGATAATTTATAAATTATTATTATTTTTCCTGTCTTACATCAACCACTGTCTCCCTTCACCCACTTTTCTGTTGTTCATCCCCCTGGGCCAGGGAGCAGTGTTATAAGTTGATCATTGCGATCAGTTCCCCCTTTCTCCTTCTCCTTATCCCCTAGGGACAAGGGAACAACAAGTGATCCAAATCTGTGGTGAGGAGGGTATGGGAGGCATGGTAGGGCATGATCAAGGGTAATGTAACAAAGAGGAATTGCTGAAACCCTGGTGGGGACTGAGCATG
>NW_022109491.1:4523682-4580795 GCF_000313985.2 Echinops telfairi
TGGTCTTTGGGTCTCCACTCTGCCCTCCCCCTCATTCACATAGATATGACTTTTTGTTCTGGGTCTTTGATGCCTGATACCTGATCCCATCGACACTTCATGATCACACAGGCTGGTGTACTTCTTTCTTGTGGACTTTGCTGCTTCTCAGCTAGATGCTTGTATATTTTCAAGCCTTTAAGACCCAAGACACTATATCTTTTGATAGCCGAGCCATGGCATTTTTAATTACCTCATTTGAAAACTTAACATTGAGTAAATAAGATGGAAGGAAAAATGATACATTTGAATTGTGATACTGGCAAAGAATATTGTAAGTATCATGGATTGCCAAAAGAATAAACAGCTCTATCTTGGAATAAGTACAGCCAGAATGCTCTTTAGAGGCAAGGATGGAAAGACTTCATTTCACATATTTTGGACAGACGTGTGGTCAGGAGAGAATAGTCCCCGGAAAGGACATCCTGCTTGGCAGAGTGGAGGGGCAGGGAAAGAGGAGGGCGCTCAACCAGCTGGTTGACAACAGCGGCTACAACAATGGGCTCAAACTTACAAAGAATCCTGAGAATGGTGTCGGGCCAGGTGGTGCTGCATGCTGTTCTACAGAGGGTTGCTAGAAGTTGGAACTGATACCAAGGCCCCTAACAAGAACAATGTCGATTTCTACATCTTTCCCTGCCACTGAGTTGACGCCAACGCATACAAGTACATTATTCTGACACGAGGGATTTTTATCTTCATTTTTTATTCTCTACAATGTTAGGTAGCTTCATTCCAGTTAGCAGAGACTATGTGTTATGGGTTGAATCATGTATGCCCCTCCTTCCAAATATGAGCTGAATTCTGGTGGTGAGTGAAATTACGTGGCATGACTCTTTTACCCATAGTCTTTGTCACTCCCGCCAAATGACTGGGTAAGAGCACGTAAACAAAACATAGAGGGCTCTAACTCTGGGGTTGGTCATTCTTGCCATTCCCCGAAATCAACTGAGTCATCTGAGAAGCAGAAGCTCATGATCAGCAAGAATGAAGAGCCAGGAGAGCAGAGAACTTCTGCGATATCTGCATGGAGAGGTAGAAGTGGCATTGGCCGCATGTGACAGAGGGGCAGGCTTCCTGGTCCATGCGTGCAGAGTGGAAGATCCTTTGGGCATTTCTCAGCATTAAGGAGTTTTCTAACACTTTGCCCAAACAGGGCAGAGACCCAGGGACCAAGTGACTGAGAGGAAAGGGACCGGAGAGAGCTGTCCTTGCCAGCATGCTTGAGTAGAGTTGTTGCTGTGGACAAAAGGACTGCATCCTTCGTGTTTTCTGATCCTGCCCTGTTACATTCCCTAATCAATCCCCATCACCGTGAGGATTGTCTGTGGATTTGGTGTGATCATTTCCATGGATTCTGAGACCCAGCGGGGCAGCAGCGGGGCCTGGGAGGGAAGGTTGCTGTTGGAACAGGATTAAAAAAAGTCATCGTGAATGAGGGGAGCATGTAATGGGGAGCCAATGCCCATCTGCAGACAACTGGACACCCCTTGCAGAGGGGTAGTGGGGAGAAGATGAGTCACTCAGGGTTCAGTATAGCAGTAATGAAACTCACAACCTTCCTCTAGTTCTTAAACGCTTCCTCCCCCCAACTACCACGATCCCAATTCTACCTTGCAAACCTGGTTAGACCAGAGGATGTACACTGGTACAGATGGGAACTGGAAACACAGGAAATCCAGGACAGATGAACCCCTCAGGACCAGTGGTGAGAGTGGCGATATCGGGAGGGTGGAGGGAAGGTGGGGTAGAAAGGGGGAACTGATCACAAGGATCTACATATAACCTCCTCCCTGGGGGATGGGCAACAGAAAAGTGGGTGAAGGGAGATGCCAAGCAGTGTAAGATAAGATAAAATAATAATTTATAAATTATCAAGGGTTCATGAGGAAGGGGGGAGCGGGGAGGGAGGTGGGTAGGAAAATGAGGAGCTGATACCAGGAGCCCAAACGGAAAGCGAGTTTTGAGAAACTGAGGGCAATGAATGTATAAGTGTGCTTTACACAATTGATGTATGTGTGGATTATAATAAGAGTTGTATGAGCCCCAATAAAATGATTTAAAAAACCATGAGAAGATGGATGCATGTCTGACTTCTGCCTCCTAGGCATCCATCTTGGGTTGAAGAGGAGTTGGATGCTCCTTCCTTTTTGTGGACATGAAAGAGGTCACATTGACCACCCTGCCAGTCCCTCAATTCCTAACTCCTGTACCTGTAAATACGACCTTGTTTGGAACTAGGGTGTTTCTTTTGTTGTGTTAATTAGGTCATACCACATTAGGGTGGGTCCTAAACATAATCACTTCCTTCTGTGTTATAAAAAGAGCAAAATAGGCACAGAGCTATACACAGAAGGAAGATAGATAGCAAGGAGGGCCAATGAACTCCACAGAGGGGGGATGTCCCCTCCAGTCACACCCTGCATTTGGACACCTCGCCTCCTGAGAAAATTCAGTTCTGTTAAATTAAATTCACTGTGGTATCTGTTTGTTTGGTGCGGCAGCACTTACATGTGCAATTTCAAGGAGCCTTAGTGTTGTCGTTGTTACCCGTCGGCCTGCGTTTCCAAAGATGGGCAGTTCCCAACCACCGGTCTCTCAGTGGGAGGAAGATGGGACTTCTACTCCTGCAAACAGCTACAGTCCCGGAAACTCACAAGGGCAGTTCTGCCCTGTCCTGTCGGGTCACTATGAGGCAGCATTGACTCTGGCAATTGAGTTTAGCCAATTCGTTGGAAAAAGATGAGCCTTTCCATGCCCATAAAGATGAGCAGTTTCGGAAGCCCCAGGGGAAACATTCTATCCCACCTGAACTGCCACGAATTAGAATCAACTCAGGGCAATGCGTTTATCAAACAAAAATCTGTAAAAATCAATCCATCACCCCCGAGTCCAGTCTGACTCCCAGGAACCTTACAGGACAGAGTAGAACTGCCCAAAGAGTTTGCTCTTCTGTAATCCTTATGCTAGCAGACTCTCCTGTGGAGGCTGCTGGGGTCAAACCACCTATCTTTCCAGGAGTAGCTGATCATTTAACCACGGGGACACCAGGGTCTCTCCACCAAAGACACGTGGTATTTCATACCACGTCTTCCTAGAAATGGCATGGCATTGTTTTCAAATATTTAACGTTTCCATATGAAATAATAATGAATGTTTGGAACATACAGCTTTGTGCATCCAACTTGCTTCTTGGCATTCTTGCCTTCCCCAGTAAAGAGGCTTGCCTGCAGAAGGTGAGAGAAAGGCAAGGCAATCTTCTACTTAGATAATAACCACAGGTGCATTGTCAATGGGAAATGCAAACCCAACGACCCTTCATTTACTCATTTACTTCTTCATCAAATGAAGATTTAGCAGGTTTCCAAAAAAGGGCCAGGTATTGTTCTGAACACTGTGCTGAAATACACAAAGGAGTCCTTTGTTCTTATGGGTGTGTGCTCCATTGGGAAATAACAAACAACAATAAGGGATGCACAGCAATGGGAGGGAGAAAGAGAGAGTTTCAGGGATGGCCAGAGGAAGCCATCTGTACAAAGGCAAGGAGAATTTTCCAAAATCAGGAAGAATCAAGCCTCAAAACTCAGTACACCTCCAAAGGGATCTTACTCTGTAACTGCTGAGGGTTAGGAGAAGGTGGTGAGGTGGGACCTGAAAAGGGACTGGGACCATGTTCTGTAGGACTTTCTAGGTCTCGGGCAAAACTCACTATTTTATTAAGGACTCTGAGAGGCCATTAAAGGGATGTGAGCACATGAATGGTCAGACTGGCATATGTGTCAGGAAGGACCCCGCTGTTGCTGGGCAGGGACTGACTAGAACAGACACGGGAAGGCCAGGAAGGAGGCTGTTGGTGGTGCTCAGGTAAGAGACATGTGCGACTCTCCATCGCAGAGCAGGGAAGTCTGGTGGCTCTGAAAATCCAGGCAGCACAGCTCTGAGTCTTAGGAATGATTGCCTATTGGGCCCTACACTGGCATCCTCATTCACTGCTGGTGGGACAGTAAAACATTGCAACCAGCATGGAAGAGAGATGGCCCTTCCTCCAAAGCTTGGAAATAAAAAGCCTATTCATCCCAGCAGTCCCTCTATGTCAGCTGTTCTCAACCTGTGGGTCGCGACCCCTTTGAGGGTCGAATGACCCTTTCACAAGGGTCACCCGGTTCATCACAGTAGCAAAACGACAGTGATGAAGTAGCAACAAAAACTATTTTATGGTTGGGGGTCACCACCACATGAGGGACTGTATTAAAGGGTCACGGCATTAGGAGGGATGAGAACCACTGCTCTGTGTGATCTAGGTCACAAGGAAGTAAGAGCTACAGCACGAAGACATAAAGGCACAGCCACAACCATCGCAGCACTAGCCATGAGAGCAAACAGGTGGAAACAACCATCAGTAGGAGGGCAGGTAAGCAAACTTGGATGCGTGTGCCCAATGGAACATCGGGCAACATTAAAGAATCTGCAAACCCCCACACAACAGGATGAGCCTGCAGCATGTTTCCCTCGGGAAATTAGCTGACCACTGAAGGGCAAATATGGTAGGAGACCCCAATTGGGAAAAATCAAGAAAAGATTTTCTCAACTGAAAAAAAACCACACACAAAAATCTTTCAAAGGTTACCAGTGATGAAAGGAAAGGGAGAGGAAGTTGCTAACTAGGGCTAGACACATGCTAACTTGGAAGGAATGTCTGTCGGTATACAATAACACGGAGTTTGGCACAGGGCAGGTGAAAACGATAGAAGTATTGGAAGAGACAGGGAGGCATACAAGGTGCTGCTTAAGACTGCTTCAGAGTGTTGAAAAGCAACAATGTTACTTTGAGGGCTAAGGTGCACCTGACTCAAGCCATGGTATTTACAATCACCTCATATGCTTGTAGACCTTGGGCATTGAATAAGGAATCCCAAAAAAGAGTCGATTGAATTGTGGCGCTGGTGAAGAATATTGAAAGTACGATGAACTGCCAAAAGAACAAACAAATTTGTCTTAGAAGAAGGGCAGCCCAATTTCTCTTTAGAAGAGGAGACTGTGAGACTTTCTCTGGTGAACTTGGCTATGCTATCCCAAAAGACCAGTCCCCGAAGTAGGACAACATGCTTGGTAAAGTAGAAAATCAGCAGAAAAGAGGAAGCTCTTCAGTGACCTTGATCAACACAGCACTTGAAACCAACAAGGGGTTCAAATAAAACAATGAGGATGGCACAGGCCTGGGCCATGTCTGGTTCATTAAGGTCGCTAGGAGTCAGAACTGACAAGAGAGTACCCAAGAACAACCACATAAGGAGAAGAAGAACAGTAGGGAGGTTTGCACACTTTAGAAATAATCAACCCTTGGAGATAAAGGGAGTAGATTGTGTCCGAGGATAAAGTTCATCGTAGAGAGGCGGAGAGGAAGTAGGAGGCGTGATGTTGCATGGAGGGATTGCAGCGAATGAGAGGAAGCTAAATGTGGATGATGTAGTGAATGTAAAACTGATGGTCTGCTCTGTAAAACCTTCACTTCCATCTCAATAGGACGTTTTTTAAAAAGCTCATTCACTGGTAATCTCCAATACGTTAATAGAGGCCAAGCCAGGTAAATAGAATAGGGTAGGAAATAAGACAAAAGGCGCATCCAACAGCCAGGAGCCAACAGAGATTCTGTCTAAGAGAATGGGATCCTCCCCACATCTCCACCGCAGATGGCTGAATCCCTGGCGTCAAAGAATGAGGAAGGGCGCCCAGTAGGATATTGACTTAACAGAAGTCTCTGACCTTCACAGGCCTTTCATCTGGGGGCAGTGAAGACCCTTGGGGTCAGCTCCACCCCTTCAACAAAGCTCTCTGGGCTTAGAGAAACAACCCAGGGATTCACAGCGACCTCTGGCCTCTGCGAGGCAGGAAATGATATCATAAATCTGAGATCTCTGTGCTCTCTGGTAAGATGGGAGGTCAGTGCTGGGGTCATTTCTTCAAAAGTCTTGCTGGGTCAACCCCCATATTGTTTCCAAGATGAACATCAAGTGCCTCTGTGTCATCAGCGTTCTCAGCTGACATTCAGAGTGTGAACGCAGCACCTTGACATGGGAAGGAATACCTCCAGGGGTGCAAGCGTGAGGCTTCCTCCTCTCAAAGGGAGAAAGGCAAGGCAAGGGGGAGCCCTGAGCATCCGTGGCTAGATAGCCAGCCTTCCAGCAAGAGCAAAGCAAGGACACAGGGAGGCCCACGCACGGATGCCCAAAGGGTATGTTTGTGTGTCTTTCCCTGGTAAGCGCATGCGCTCCATAAAGCTATATTCATCTGTCCGTGTGTTCACATGTGTCTGCGTGTATCGGAAGCTCGAGCAGTTGCCTTTGCATGAGCTCCTACTCTGCGCTGGGCAGACCTGTGCTTTGCTGGGTTTTTCAGGGGCTGATTTTCCAGAAGTAGTTTGCCAGCCCTTTCTTCTGAGCGGGTGAGTTCCTTAATCACCCTACCCAAGAACTGCAGGTGATTTCCAGACCAAGACACTGGAGGAGGAATTCCACGTTTGACTTTCTACACGTTTGTCCTAGGTGCAGTGGCACGACATTGTCAACTTCTGGAGGTAGAGAATGAGCGAGTTGGGCCACCTCCACATGGTTCTCTCTGAAGGGCAGCAAAGAGAGGGTGCTCAAATCATCAGAATGGGCCTTGGAGCCAGGTGAGAGAGCAGATCTCCAGAGTAAGTTCTGCCGTTTCCTGCCTAACCTTGGGCTAGTTGTTTGCTGTCTCCGTACCTTCATTTCCTTGTTTGAAAAATGAAGATCACGGTTCCACTTAGCTAGAGTACTGTGTTCTGAATGGAACACATGAGAAATGCTATAAATAACTCCTCCAGTGCATGCCTTCAGTCAATGGTAGCCACTTCTTGTGCAAAGCCTATGTTATCTTTGAATTGAACAAATAAAGGAAAACCTGAGAGCTTATCTATATCTTTATATTTATTTAGGAGTAGATTTATAGCTTAACAATTTTTCCCCTTCGGATAATGAGGGAAAATTCCAGTCTGGTTCTCTTCTGGTAATTTCGTGTTGGACCGGAAGTGCCTAGAACTCTTGGCAGTGCCTGGTGACACATGCTGCTTCGTGCAAGGCATCACTGTTGCTCTTAGAGCATCTCGCCGCCTCCCCAGCCCCTCAGCCTCTCCTCCATGTGCTTCGCGCCCCCCCCTCCATGTTCCTCATTTGCAAGGCATCTTGCTGCTCTTTGAATGATATCATTAACATTGTAAAAAGTCACCCTTTTGTTTGCTCTCCTCTTCTTTCCTGGCGCCCAGATCCAAATAGGACCACAGAAGGAAAACAATGCGGCTACCCCAACAAGAGACTGCAACGGGGGAGCAGAAGCCTTTAGCAGGTCTTGAGTCCACCGGCACCTCTTGTCTTCATGTTTTATGAAATAGTCCGTGGAGCTCACAATGGAATGGGAGGGAGCCTTGATGAAACGGCAGGCGGAACTTTAAAAGGGAATTAAAAGCAATGCAAAGGTTCGCACTTAACCGCATTAGGCAAGAATAGCCTAGCACAATGTTGCCTGGGTGGTTTCCATGCTGAATGCAACATTGCTTTCTTGAATCTGCGATGACTCACCGGCTCAAGAAAGACTGCTTTCCTGGCTAATTGCTTCATCAGTCAGGCCTCCCTCCACCACACCCCGGATGAAGTAGCACACCATACTTTAAGGGGCAGGGTGGGGTATGTTGATACTGAGAGGCGGCTGGCGATGAGTGTACAGTAAGAAGTGGAAATTGATAGCGACGATCAAAGCACGAAAGTCGGGTGATTTTTTTCCCCCGGAGTCGCTGAAATCAGTGATGATATAACTATTTATCGAGCACCTACTAGGTGCCAGATATTGTCCGAGGGGCTGAGTTTAGAATGCTAAACAGCAGAGACTCTGAAGTCAATTTTTAAAGAATGCGGGGGTAAGGACGTTTCTGGATATATGAGGAGGTACCCCACTTCGCAAACCCAGCCTGTATAAAGGCATGGACTCTTGGAACGAAACAGCTGATTGAGGACACCCAAAGTAATCTGCAACAGATGTTCTGTGCACTGGCAAACTGGGTCAGGGACATAGGGAACAGGCTAAGGCCACGGACTGCCGGCTCATTGTGCTCATGGCCTCCCGTCTCCACGTTGTCCTGCTGCAGACTCTACATCACAGTCTAGAACAAAGCTTTTTTTTTTCTTCCCAGCATGGGAGATGGAAACTGATATTGCCTCCCATCTGGATCTCGGGGCGCCTTGCAGATGCAGGGTGCTGAGGGCCAACCTGCCACTGAGGGTTTGACCCGCCTACTGGCCTAGAGAGAGTCATCTCCGGGCGGGCGCCCCACCTTATCAGTTTTGTGGTGACACGCGAGGGCACCAAGCAACGCCTGGTGCCGGGAACGCGCTGTTGAGGAAGTCCCAGGAAAATGTCACTGGGTGTGCCGCCAAAGCAGAAAGCACAAGCCTTCCTTTGGCAAGTCAACTTGGAGGGAGTGTCTCCTCTTGGGGAACGAAAGAGGGAGTTCAGTGCAGTCACCCAAGCGCAGGAGGATAAAGAGAAGCAAAACACCTTCCTGGATGGGGAAGCCCAGGATGAACGAGCACACGCATCCCAGGATGCCAGTGGCCTCCACTGGACTGCAAGGCCCAGGATGCGCACCCCACCCCCTTTCTTGAATGTGATGATGATCTCATTGACGAGCTGACAAGCATGCCGGTGGTGGTGATGGTGGTGTGTGTTGCTAAGGGGGGCGAAGAGTGACCTCCTCCCTTTTCTTCCACCGAAGTTCTTCTTCCCCCAATTTGGAGCAACATTAGAGAAAGCACTCTCTGTCTCTCCGATCCTCTCGTCAAACCCCCAGGCAAAGAGGGCGGCTTTATTCTTTCTTTTCTCTCGTTCTTTTTTTGGGGAAGGCATGGCTCATGCACAGTGGCAGAGAATTTCATTTGCTGCGTTGCCAGGATTGAGAGCCCAACACAGCATCTAAGCCATGTCAGACATGTGTCAATCTCGCGGAGAAGAGGCTTTGTGCTGGCGCAGGATGTCAGCGCTGGCATTAAAGAGATGGAGAATTTCCCCGAGTGAGAGCTGCATGTGCTGACATAATACATTGTTCAGGCTCCCTGTTACGATACAACCGATATGTTTTAATAATGTATTGGTATTTATTTAACACACAATACTGTCACACCCAATCTAAACCCGGAGGTCGGTTCCTTGTTGATTGTTGTGTGTGGTTCTCATCGGCATCCGGAGATGACGCTTCCTGAGAAAATGCGCTGGCGTGGAGGTGGAATTAAGACAATGGTGTTTCCCCAAAACATCCTTGGGATTACCTCCTGATAGCACCTTCCGGTGGACCCTCCTTGGAAAGGATTTAAGTGGGCTTTGTCTTTCTTCTTCCTCTTTATTTATCAAGCTTTTGTCTACTGATGAGATCACTGCTCGCAGAGTTAATCTTGTTTGAACACTGTCAAAAGCTCTCCTGAGAAGACAGGCTGGCATGAAACCCGTTGGCAACTGGATCTTGGCTGCCTTTACCCTTAACTCGTGCGCATGATGGCCCCCTCATCACTTCCCCATTCTCTAGTGAGGATAATGGCGGCCACCAGAACCTAAAAGGCTGATCCTTTTTTCATTTCTTGTAAAGGGAGCATTTGATAACTATTAATAAATAATCATAATGTCAACCATTCCCTTATCTTTCTTTTTAGGAGTTCCCCCCTAGAGGCTTACATTTCCATGATTCTTGCCCACTCCCCCAGATGTAAGCTGAGGTTTCTGGTCTTTAAATCGAGGGAGCCAGGGGAAGGGATCTTCATGCGGAAATCATCAGAATTTTTGTGTGGGGGCGGGTGGCGGGTTGGGAGAGCCTGGCATGGCAGAGATGAAGAGAGAATAAATACAGCTGATGAGATTTCCTGTGACATCAAGGATTCTCAAAGGGATTCCACACCACAGAGTATGCCTGTATAGATTCTTTTTGCTTTGATGAAGGTGACAGGGCTAACCTGTCAGGTACTGGTAACACCCAGGATGGACTAGACATGTCACAAGCGACTAACAGTGACTACACGAGATATAAAGGCGTCTGCCTGAGAAGAAAGGGCTCAGGAAACCTGGCTTCAACTGGTTTTGAAGTTCCTTCTTTTTTGCTTGACCAGCCTGTTCTCTTTCCTTACATACCCTAGAGTTAATTTCTTAGAAAAGAAAATCTTAGAAATCTAAGCAACTGAAGGTTTCACTTTAGTCAGGATTATTTTGATTCAGGGTGATAAGAAATCAAAGCAGTTTTAGCTTAAAATGGGGAAGGCGGGTATTGGCTTGAGTACAGAGAAATTCAGGAACACAAGCTTCAGGCATAGCTGGATCCAGGTGTTCTAATGGTGAAATGGGGCTTCTGTCTCTGTGTCTCAGGTCCTCTTTCCTACAATTTTCACTCCATTCCCAAGACACGAACGAGCCTTAAAAACTGTCAGCTTTAAAGCCTGGAGAATAAAAGCCTCTCCTTTGCTCTGATTGGTTTAATTTGTTACATGGACTCCTGTGACCAGATGGACGGCTGGGCAGAGACTGGGTGATAAATTCAGCCAGAGTCTATTTCTATGAGCACAAACAGGAAAGACAGTTCTCGATCAAAAGATCCAACTGCTATCAGCAGAAAGGTTTCAGGTAAAACAACAACAACAAAGATATTAAAAGTATGAAACCACCCCAAAAGAAAACTGAGGTTATTTTTAGCTCAGATCAATCTTTACCTGAATAATCAATATGCCCTGCTTTATATGCATAATAAAGGTCCACACAGTAGTCCATGTATGGGCATCCCCTCTCTGAGATGACTTAGAGGCTTGTCTGTCCTTTCTTAGATGACTTAGAACCAATCTGTCCAGGCCCCTCCCATAACAGCCATATAGCTGCACCAATAACAATAGTACTTAGCCCTTTTACAGAACAAACAAATCTGTCTTGGATGGGCACCCAGAATGTTCTTAGGAGACTTGATGTCGTTTTCTTTTGATTGGTTATCACGGAAGATGAGCCACTAGAGAAAGACATCACGTTTGGTAACAGGGAGAGTCAATGACCCTCAAGGAGATAGTGTGGACAAGTGACTGCAAGCAGGCACTCAAACAGGTCCATCAGTGTAAGAATGGTGTACAGCTGGGCACCGATTTGTTTTGCTGTAGAGACTTGCTGTGAATTGTGACAAATTCAGTAACTTCCAACAACAGCCACAGTCCGAAACCATAGTCCAATAGCCATAGTTCCAAGCTCTTTAACTAGCTTAATCCTGATAATCACCCAATGAGATCAGTATTATATTATCCCCATTTTACAGAGGAGGACACTGAGGATTAAAGAAGTTAAGAAACTTGCCTGAAGTCATATAGTTAATAGGCATTCAGTGACAGGGTGAAGACTGGAGTCTAGTCCATTTAGCTCTACAGTCCATGCTCACGTCTTGTCTCCTTTTATGAAGTCAGACTTGCCCAGGTACTGTGAGAATGCACAATGATTTGGGGCTTAAGATTAAACATTCAATCTTAAAATGAAATTAAACACCCACCCATCATTATCAGGCAATTCCAACTCAGAGCAACTCTGCAGGACCGAGCAGAGTTGCACTGTAGGTTTCCAAGGAATAGCTACAGATTTGCTTCCATGAGCATCTTCTCTTTTGGCAAGAGATACCTCTTTCACATCTTCAGAGTTGCTACACACATCCCTCCATTTTTTTAAAGTGAAAAACATCTCTTAAAATATGTCCATGCTAGCAGAGTGCACATGTAACTATGTCAGAAACGTAGGCATTAGTATGGAAACCATTCAAATTCCAGTGCCAAGTGTTTTGATGACAAGCTCTTTGAGCAAGATATTGGGCCCATTGTGTTCTCAATGTCAGTGCCGACTAATGGTCCAGTATGTAGGAGGCACACAGTCAACACTTGCTGAATGCTTTTGTATTGTGTTTGCTACAGACAACATACAATACAGGCCCCAAAGGCCAGGTTGGATTCAGGGTATTGAGCAATATGCAATAGCAAGATTATTGATCTTCACACTGAAATTCTTCTGAGCAGTTATGGCGGCCAGGTATCTCCCAGCTGTTATTTGGGGGGAGAAGAAAACTGCAGTGAAAGTTTGGGGCTCTCGATTTAATGCGAAGGCATTAGGCAACTGACTCCTTAGGAGCCCTTTGTGTCTGGGATCGACATGTTTTCCAAGGACGAGACGTCCACGGACAATGGCTACTGTTTGTGATTCGCTTCTTTTAATGAAGGGCTCCTCTTCCCTTCTCAGAATAACTTCAGACAAACATTTCAGGGGACCCCAGGAGTTCAAGAGCAGCAGCAGAGAGCCTTTGTCACGTTCAAAAATCCAACCTCTATCTTGACAGGACTCAACAAGTAAAGGGATTATGCCTAAATTTCTCTGTTAAACATGTCTAATATTTTAGAACCATGGGCTGGTAAAGCATTACACAGAATGTGTGAACTTGTGTCCTTTGCTTCTCTGTAGAATGTGAATTATCATGGACTGGTCAAAAGGATAAAATTATGGAGAGGCTATAAAGTACTTAGTGTACTATTGAGTAAGCACGCCATCATAATATGGCTTCTTATGATCACAATGATCAGTATTGCTGGTTGAAACCCTATCCTCGTAGATTTGCTGGGAGATCAAAGCCACCTGTGACAGGGTTCCTTTTTAGTGTCTAGAAGAGACACCATTTCATTGGATCCAACTTTGGGTTGGTTTCCCCAGAAGCAGATCATCACTGAGAACAGTAAAGACATTTCTTAGGGCGTGTCCTTGGATTTAACTTCATTGGATGATAAAAAGGAAGTAGAGTTGGGCACGTGGAGAATTGGGCCAGGTGAAGATCACAGCACAGCCATCAGCTCATCCCACAGAGTCTCTGAACTGAGATGACCTTTCTGAACGGTCTTGAGTTGAGGTCAGCGAGACAGAAATGTATTTTTCCTTATCCAAGAGTTATCAGATTCAGGTGGCTCCCTGGAAGGGGCATACTCTTGGGACAGGGACCTCTCTTTGTAAAATGGCAATCTTCTGAGAGAACCGAAGACTTTGGCCTGAACCTCCCAGACAGATCATTCATTCAGTCAACAGATTGTTATTGAAGCTTACCTGATAGGCCTTGTCCCAGATCCTGAGAATGTCGTTGCCACTGTGTGTGTTATAGAGATAATTCCAACCCCATGTGACAGAACAGAACTGTCCCAGACACAGCTGAGACATGTGGTCATCTGAGTACCCAAACACTGCATATTGGAGATCCCATGGGGGCAGTTCTACTCTGCCCTACAGGGTTGCTATGAGTGGAGATGAAACCTGGTGATTCCTACCTAGTTGGGTTTTGGGATCTTTATGGATGCAGATCACCCGGTTTGGAGAAGATAGTGGGTTTCAAATGCCGACCTTGCAGTTAGCCACCCTTTGCTTAGCCATTATACGCCTGGGGCTCCTTGATCCCGAGAGAGGGGAGAACACTGGAAACCCTTCGTATCCTATGGGGTCGCTCTAAGTTGCAATGGACTTGCTGACAGTGGGCTCGGGATAAACAATGGCAGACACGAGGTCTAATGTTTAAATCAGTCGAATGGATCAGAAGCATAGTAAGGATTCAATAACGTCTCCCAGTTGCTTAATACCAATATTCAGATTTTCGCTTCGATAAGTATCGGATGGATAGATCACCAGCGACCAAGCAAATCCATCTCTATTCTGGGACCACCACCATGGTCTCAGGTCTCTTTGGGGATGATTGCAATATCTACACCACCAATACAAATAGCCAGTCAACTGCAGAATACATAACTGAGTCGTCCCCACGGTGTGCCTTGTTAGATGTGCATGGTGACTTTCTGGATGGAAAGCCCTCTGCTCACATAACGTCCTCTTATCGGGCTCCATGATGAATGAGCTGTGCTTATTTGTGTCTTTAGGAGATGAGCTAAGGTTACTGGTGGAAATGATACCAAAATAAATGGTTTCGTGGCGTCAAATATTTCATCCAAGCACTGTCTTTCAGGAAACCACTGAGGAAATACAGGAGCATTTGCAGAGCATTTGAACCCATTCCTTGACTTCAGTAATTCGAACATCTCTGAGGTAGGATAAAAATGTACTCTTTCTTTTCAAATCTCCTACAAAATTTGCATGGTTTTCACTAACATGCTGATTACCACATGACCCCCTATTTTCTTCTGGGAAATCCTCAATGGTAAGTAGAAGATAGTTTCAGACATCTGCATCCAGGGGACCGTTTTCCACATGAAATGATCCCATGGAATCATAACCTTCCAGGAAAAGGAGATAATGTTCACCAGACCGGGTTTAAGGCATTCTCTTCCATTGACCACATGCCCAGAAAAGAAGTGGATGTCACGTTTGCCACTCATCTTACAAGTGTGGGTACTTTTGACAAAAGATATTGTCATGTTGGGGAAATCCAGGACTTGCCTCTGGTGTCCCAAACTTCAGACAGAACTTTAGATGTTTCCTTCAAATTGACCTTTGACTTCTGTGGGAATGTTTCACACTTTTTTAGTCAAAGTGCTCAGATAAATCTTAGCTCCTAAGTAACTTGGTCTGAGTGAAGCCATTGTCATTTTCTCGCCCTTGGGATTTGGAAGTCTTCTAAGATCCTCTCTGAGGTCCAGCTAAGTGCATAAGAATTACTTAAACTCTATAAGATTGCCAAATGACAGTTATTTTTTGCTTTGTAGTCCATATGACTTGGGAGGTAAAAAGTGATTCTAACCTCAACTGTGACTTAAGATGACATTCCAGTAAGAGAAGAAGTCTTGGCTAGAAGGCATTTCTTTAAAGTCAAAGTTTTGTATTTAAGAAATAATGTAAATATATACCAACTCCTGGCAAGGTAAGCCAGGCATGGCCAACCCATTGGACTTGACCTTTGAAGTGTTTCTAATGAACTCCCCAATACATAACTCTTGCAAATGTAACTTTACCTATTCTCTCCAGATTTTGAATAACACTGCTTTAGGGGAGAGGCTCAAGTTTGACTTAAAGAGATAGAAAGATTCATGATCAGTTCAACTTCCACGGGCAAAGTTTATGATGAAGGATGTCTTGTAGGATTATATTCTGTGTCTGTTCCTTCAGTTATTATTATTTATTTAATGTCACATAAATGTGATTGCTTTTCAAAATGATAAGAGTAATTCATAGTAAGCTTAGACATTCTTTTGACAGTAGAAACTATGGACAATAGAAGAGAAAAAAGCTATAATTCTCCCCACCTGTGCAGACTCATCCAGAGTCCTGGTGGAGGTGTGGTTCTGTCTTGGGTTGTGATCAGCAATGTCAGCAGTTTGAAACCACCAGCAGCTCCTTGGGAGAAAGATGGAGCTTTCTACTCACATCAAGAGTCACCGTCTTTGTAACTCACAGGAAGGTTCTACCCTGTCCTACAGGGCTGCTATGACTGTGCATTGACTCGAAAGCAGTGAGTGGGCTTTGGGTGCATGATTATAATTAATCAAGGTGGGTACTTCTACACAAGGGTGATTCAAAAACTTGGTGGAAAAATAAAATCCAAAGGTAATAGATTTTTGTTCCCATGAGCTTTTGGAAGGCCCTGAATATAGTCACTTATTTACCAAAATAATCATTGCATTTCCATGACAGGCACTCTTCTAGGGGCTCAAAAACCAAAATCTATTGCCATTGAGCCAATACTGACTCACAGCGTCCTCCCGGTGGGTTTCTGAGATGATGACTGTTCACGTGAGTAGAAAGCCTAGTCTTTCTCCTGCTGCTAGGGCCTTGGAATGGAGCTATGTAGAAGATGCTGACATCATGGAGTGTACATTCTTATGGAGGACACTAAACATAAACCAGTTAATCCCTTTATGAAGACCCAAACACCCCACATCCACTGCCACGGACTCGACCCAGACTCATAAAACCCTGCAGATGTTGTTGCTGTGTTGTTAGGAGTCTTCCAGTAGGTGCCAAGTCATGGCAGCCCCATGCATAATCAGAACAAACCCTGCCTGGCCTGTGCCACCCTCACAATCGTTCTCATGGTTGAGCCATCTAGGCAGCCACTGTGTCCATCTACCTTGTCGAAGGCCTTCTCTTTGTCCCTGCCCCACTCCTTGACTACGCAGGATGGCCCTCTCCAGGGACTGGTCTCTCCTGACAACACACCCAAAGGACGCGAGCCAACGTGTCCCCACCCTCATCTCTAAGGAGCATTCTGGCTGCACTTCCTCCAAGACAGATTCGTTTGTATTTGTGGGCAGCCCATGGCACTTTCAAAGTCCTTTAGCAGCACCATAATTCAAATGCACCAATTCTTCTTGGATCTTCCTTATTCAGTGCCCAACCCTATATAGAGAGAGTGATAAATGCCATAAAGAGAGACAAACAGACAGGGAGGGCGAGAGCGCAAGATAGATAGATAGATAGATAGATGATAGATGATAGATAGATAGATGATAGATGATAGATAGATAGATGATAGATAGATGATGATAGATAGATGATAGATTGATGATAGACAGATAGATGATAGATAGATGATAGATAGATGATGATAGATAGATGATAGATTGATGATAGATAGATAGATAGGTAGATAGATGATAGATAGGTAGGTAGGTAGGTAGATAGATAGATAGATAGATAGATAGATAGATAGATAGACAGACAGACAGACAGACAGAGAGTAGAGATCTTGTGATGGGGAATGATGGTGTTGTCCTGGAGAGGATGATATGGATCACAAAGTCACTCTCAGCTGATGTGGCATTTCAACGGAAACTAGGATGGATGAACCTCTTGAGCTAGGAGAAGGTCACCCAGGCACGTGGAACAGCAAATACAAAGCACTAACATGGAAATGACCTTGGTGGTCTAGGAAGAGCAGCATGGCAAGTGTGGAGGGGAGGGGCGTAGGGAGAGAGGAGGGCGATGGGAAGAGAGCAGGTCAGATGGAATCTCCTGGGTCGCAGGAAGCGCATCCTGATGTGGAGACAGTGTGTGCAGGGCTCTTTTCTGTGCATGCACCGATCCAGACTGAACATCAGGTAGACTCCATGACTTTGAAGGATGACTAGAAGGTTTTTGCAACAGCGCATCTTCCACGTCATTCTCCAGAATAAATGGCAGGACACAGACTATGGAAGTGCACAGAAACGCCTGCATTGGAATTTTAGCGACACCATGTGCTACCTCTGAGTTCCTCTGGTGCTTATTGTCATCCTCAGCCTCAGTCTCACCACGCAGAGCTTGGGAATTGAACTCCTACCTGGTGTGCCTGCTTCAGGATATTATAACACACTCTTTAAAAAATATTGTGAATCAGGTGAAGATTTATAGAGCGGATTATCAGTTTTACATAAAAAAAATTCATACACTTTTTTTGTCATCTTATTCCCTGCAGTTCCTTCAATGTACTGTCACTTCTCCCATGTCCTTCCTGTGTTTGCCATTTATAGTCCTCCTTCTTTCAATGGTTGATGATTCTAAGGTTTATGTACTGTCCTAGCATTGCCATTCCCCTTATAGACCTGTCTATTGTTTGGCTGAAAGGGTGGTGGGTTCATGTCCAGACCAGAGGGCTGGCTAAGGGCCATAGTCTCAAGGGTCCAACTAGTCTGTATTCCATCAGGAAGCCTGACTGTGGTTTAAAATTTTTAGTCTTCCTCTACATTTCTCTCCCCCTCTATCAGGGACATTGTTGTGATCACGTTCAGAGTAGTTGGTCATGGTAGCCGGGCACCATCTAGTTCTTCTGGTCTCAGGGTTGTGGAGACTGATGTTTCTGTGGTCCATTCATCCATCGGGCCAGTTGTTTCCATGGGCCTTCGGTTTTCATCACTCTTCTTTCCTTTCCTCTGGATGGGGAGAGACCAATAGTTGCCCCTTAGCTGGCCTCTCATGAGCTTTTAAGACAACTGTCACTGCTCTCCAAAGTGCCATGTAGAACATTGTCCTTGTGGACTATGTTATACCAATTGACCTTGGTATCCCCCCAGAGAATGTCCCTGATTCTTCAAGGCCCAGGGACTCATTACCTAAGGGATTTAGTTATATCTAAAAAGTATTTATAACACTGTATCCTGTAGGATCCCCACATTCATGAGCATTGTTTAGTAGCAAAGGTAAATACCCATTACCCACTGTCAAATCTGTACTGGATTTGTGGATAGTCTCCTGCCCTCCCTCCCACACCTATGCAACCTGCATGTCTATCCATGCATCGCTTCATTGATCCTAGTGATGCAGGATTTTGTATATAGTAGCATTGATCCCTCTTACATACGCCTCCCAGGTGTAGGACACTTTCTTGTAGGGGCTGTTTAGTTACCCTGGGTCACAATGGGCACCAACAGCTTGCTTTATAGGGTATATATTTGCTATTTATCACACAAGCACTGAAATAAGTAAAATTGTATTCTAGTAGAAGGAGAGCTTTTCTAAGGGGTGACCTGCATCACCCTTAATCTTAGAAGAGCTAAAAGGAGGGAGAAGCAGAGAAGCAAGAACCCAGTACCTTTAGGAATGGAAAGTGGATCCTGGGTCCCTGTCTTGGGACCCTCCTAGAGCCACGAGACACAGAGAAAGGAAGTCTTCCCCTAGAGCCCATTATCTGAATATGGACTTAAACTCATGGCCACTTGGTCAATTCTGACTCATAGCAGATTTTACCTATATAGTTTCTGAGACTGGAAACCTTTAAGAGAGCAGGCACCCTTACCTTTCTCTGCATCTGGTATGTTTGGACCTTACTAGCAGTCCACTGCTCAACCCACATCATCCTGTGTTTCCTTAGGAATGTTGATCATAGCCTTTTATATAAGAAGCTCCCTTTAGAGAAAAAGATTGGAGTTGTCCAGTTCATTTTGTTTGGATCCACAGTCAGTGCCCAGGAAAGCCACAGTCAAAACTCAAATGACCTATTGCATGGGTAAATCTGCTGCCCAAGACCTCTGTAAAGTGGCGAGCAGCAAGGATGGTCTGACCCAAACCATGGTCTTGTTCATCATCTTGTCAGTATGTGAAAACTGGGCCTGGAAGAAGGACAATCTAAGAAGAATGGATGGATTTGAATTATGGTTTCGGCGAAAAATATTTGAAGTCCCATGGGCTGCCAGAAGCAGCACAGTCAGGATGCTCCTGAGAAGTGAGGATGGCAAGACTTTGTCTTATGTAGTTCGGACAGGTTATCAGGAGAGAGCAGTCCTTGGAAAAGGACGTCATGCTGGGTCAAGTGGAAGGGCAGCGGGAAAGAGAAAGACCGTCTACAACAATGGGATCAAAGATCACAATGGTGAGGCTGGTGCAGGACTGAGCAGGGTTTCATTCTTCTGTACAGAGGCTCGCGATGAGTTGGGACCAACTTTCTGGCACATGGCAACAGCAAACAAGGAACCAATCCTGGTGGTGGATTAGGTTCCCTGTTGGAGTCATAACTACAACATCAGTTGTTCGAAACCAGCCCTGTTCTTCAGGAAAAATATGAGACCTTTTGCTCCTGTAAAGAGCTAGAGTCTCAGACACCCACAGAGAAAGGTCTCCTTTGTCCTACAGGGTCACTATCAGTCAGCATCAGCAAGGGGGCAGGTTGTTTTATTTTATGTATTAAAGGAGTTTTCTGTTCATTAAAGCTATTCACATCTAGCATTGCTTTTATAACCACAGTAGACCACTAAGAGCATGTTATAGGTGTGACTGCATTTACTTATACCTTTAGACAAGAATCATACAGTCAGTCTGGGTCATGGGCCAGGACCTGGGGATCCTGTGTTTCTCAACACATTGCAAGACCATAGCAGTGGAGCTTTTCCTGGGGTACAAACTGAGCCTGAAGTTGCTGAGCTACGACACCCAGTAGAACTTTCCACCATGACGGGCGTGTGTTGCAGCTGCACGCCCCAGGAGTGACCCCTGGACCCTTGAAGAGGGACCAGTGTGACTAGGACTGAGCTGATGAGGATTTGCACACGATGCTCTTCCTTTTTGTGAATTTCCAGGCAAACCCCCACTTGTGGCTTAGGGGTCACTCCACAGGATAACAGAACCCTGGGCCCCCCAGACTAGCTCTCTTTGCTTGTTTCTAAAGAAGAGAAGAAGAAATAAAAGAGATAAATCATGTTTGGCTGAGTGGGATTTGTTTCCTCATTTAAAAAAAAGTGATAGGTATTAGCATTTCAGACAAGTTTAGAAGATATTAAGTCTTGGTTGCTAGTGGGGGGAGGGAGGCTCAGGGATATTGCAATCTGGTCTGAGTATAATAAACCCCTTTGTTGCAGTTAAATACCATCATACTATCTTATATACAGCCAAGCACCGGGATGCTTTACAGTAACAATGCAGCCTTGCGAAAACCCCAGACAACTCTAAAAAGGCGCTAATTATTATTATTAGTGTTTTGCGCTAACAATAAATGTCAAATGGAACCCCGAAAACAAATAACTACCTGTCACCGCGTGAATGAAAGGCAATTTCAGTAAAGTGAATTAAAACCCCAAACATCACCAAGCCCAACTGGCAAGCGGTGCCAAGGCAGCTTACGGGCGGGCGGGCGCATGCGGCGGCCTGAGTGGCAGGGATGGAATGTCCTTGGGGTAAAGCCCCCTAGGCTAAGCTAGTTCCCTGACACCCAGGCCACCTGGGGAGGGGTGAGGAGGGGAGGTGGGCAGAGCTGAGAGGAGCTCTGGGGTGGGGGATGGAGGTGGTGGGGGTAGGGGTGAGGGGGGGGGCAGCGCATCTTCTCGATGGCCTTGCATCACAGCAAATGGGAATAGGAACCCGTTCAGGGTGGAGAACATTTACTTATCGGCTGGGCTGCAGCCCGCTTGCCCGCTATCAGTAAAAAATTAAAGTCAGACAGCGGAGAGTGGATTTGTTTTTATGACAGATCCCCCTTCGCTTTTTCAAAGTGCATCCTGGGTGTCTCCCAAAGACTATGTAAAAATATAAAAAAAAAATTATACAAACAAAATAAATAAATAAACTGCACGTTTTATTGGTTTCAAACTTCATTTATCTTTGATATCTGATTGACATATTCAGGACAGTCTAATCCTTTCTGCTGGAGCGAGCGATGACAGGAGCTGCCGCAGTGATCAGCAGCACAGAGTCCTCCCCAACAAGAGGGGCGGTGTCTTCGCTAGGCCTGGGAAGGAGGGTTCCTGGGTTTCCCTCCAGGTAGAGGCGCCAGTGGCGGGATTCCACCTCTGGGGTCGCCAGGTAGAGGAGGCCTCCAGGATTGAATGCAGCTCACTCTAATTCTTGCAGGACTCCTCAGAGAGATCCTGCTAGATTCTATTCACCAGGGAAGAAGGGGCAGGTGACCCTGCAGATGGGCCTCCTTGTCACCCCCAGCAGCTGAGTCAGGCCTTGTCACCCCCAGCAGCTGAGTCAGGCCTGGCCATACATCTTCTCTCTTCTCTCTCCTCTCCTCTCCTCTCTTCTCCTCTCTCCCTTGCTTTTTGCTCTGCTCCATCCCCCTCCATCACCTCTTTCTACCTCTTTTTCCCATTGTTTAGATGACAATGTGTTCACAGGGGTCTAAACTCAGAAGTACCACAGGCAACTCAGAGAAAAGTCTTCCTCCCACATGATCTTTTCCTCACCTGGAAACACTTCTCTTCAGGCTCTTCTTAATCAGATATTTATTCCTACCCTGGGACTTGTACGAGGGGCCCTGGGGGAATAGCAGTTTGAGATCAGCGGGAGAAAGATGAGGCTTTCTACCCCATAAAGTGTTACAGACTCAGAAACTCACAGGGCAGTTCTACCTTGTCCTATGGGGCCCCTGTGCATCAGAATGGACTGGACGGCAGCGAGTTTGGTTATTAGTATTTTGTAGTTCTGTACAGATACACACACATTAAGCACATAAACATATGCATATGCACCTACTTGCCCATCCACTACACACACACACACATACACACACACATCTTTCCCTCCTTTCTTGAACAAATGGCAACATAGAGCACATGTTTCACCTTGCTTTTTTTAAATCCTGAAATCTCCCGACTTGGAGAGGATGCCCGTGAGTCAGGGGGCGCTCTCTTTTTCCTTTCTCTTGTAAAGAGATGCCCTGTGCTCCGCTCTCTGGCTGCAGCATGCATTATTCATCCAGTCTCCTGAATCAAGAAGTATTTAGGGACTCCCCAAACGGTTGCTCTGACCAAGAAGCCAGCCTGCAGTAACTAGTCTGGTATGCATGTCGTTCCATACACATGAGGGTGGGGGTGGGGGGGTCTCTCTGTGGAATAATTACATAGAAGGGGGTTTTCGGGGGAACAGAGAGCAGTGTACTTGCAATCTTGCTAGATTACAGACATGGCGTTCCCTCCAAGGTAAAAGAGAAGGCTTGGTCTCCCATACCCTCACCCGCAGAGGCCACTCACACTGCCTGACTTTTGCAAACAAGGAGACTGAATGCTGGCCTTGGGAGAAATGGGAACTGAGACCCCATGGAGAGCTCACCTTCCCTTGCCAGATACCACGGCGTGTGAAAGGTATCTATTCTCCGTAAACTCTCCTCTCACGGTCGATGCCTCTGTTTTTCTGTTTACCTTTTCTAGTGACTTCTTGGAAGGCTGCATAGACAGAGAATTCCCTCTCAGTCTGTTCAATGAGCAACACATATTCCCTTCCCTGCATAAAAAAAATGCACGGTGTTTTCATGGATGCTGTTGTTGTTGATGTTAGCTGATGTCCAGTCAATTTTAACATACAGTGAGATCTCCATGTAACAGAGTAGAAGGGACCCGTAGAATTCTCTAGGTTGCAATTTCATGGGGACAGATCACCAGGTCTTTTCTCCTGTAAAGCTCCTGGGAGGGGTCCAATAGTCAACCACGTGCTTAAGTGTGGTACTGATAGGTCTATAATGTAACTATTCACACAACTGAACACCTACTGAATGCCACATGCCATGGCTGGGCTCTTTGTTCTAATGGGAGAGACAGACAATGACACAAGCAAGGATAGAAAGATGGAGGAAGCTACCAGATGGGTGTGTGGGGTGAGGAGTCATTGAGGAAAGACAACTACTGCATCTCCAGAGCTAAAACCTGATGGGCAAGTAAAGGGTGGTCGGACAGAAAGAGGTGGGAAAGTGAGAGTGAAATGGATGTGGATGTCTTATGTTAGGACTGGAAATGTGAGAGGAAGAGGGAGAATGAGTGCCAAGGAAGAGACAAGGATTCAGTGTGATGGACAAAGAGGTGAGGGTGGAGCAGGTGTAGGACAGCCTTAACAAATCACCTGCTGCCAAGTCAACTCTAATCAACTCCAGCCCGTGGTGACTCTGAGTGTCCGAATAGAATTGTGCTTCAGTGGGTTTTGCTTTGGTTGTTCATTTTAATAATATTGCGTTTTGGGTGAACGTTTCCTCAGCAGATCTGGTTCCCCTTTAATAATTTTATCCCAATTGCGCTCTGCCATTTGTTGCAATTCTCGTAATGTGTCAGCATTGCCCACGTTTCCATTGCTTTCCTGTTTCCATTTGACCTTGCTTTCTCATCCCTCATGCTGGGTAACTATTGACTGACGGGTCTTGTTGGAGAGAGCACAAGACTCACAGTTGAGGTTATTTGGCGGAAGGTTGACCTGCAGAGGTGACTGCAGTTCTATGTTCAAGGTTATCTTCAGGTGACAGCCTTGAGTGTCCTCTTTCTAACGTATTTCTATCCAGAAGGTCCGGCCTTTTCAAAGGAATTTGTATTTGGTCTACAGTTTCCTTCCATTTTGTCTGAGACCTTTTACCATGCCCCGGAATGGTTAGTATTGGTAGTCGGGTACCATCTAGTTCTTCCAGCCTCAGGTTAGAAGTGGTTGTCGGTTGTGTGGGATTGTAGTCCTGTGGTTTGGTTTCTGACTTGATCCTTTGGTTTCCACAGATCTCTTGAGTTCTTCTCTTAAGTCTCTTAAGACCAAGACGTGTCTTTTTAGATGCTGCTCAAAAGCTTTTAGGATTCTAGATCCTCCTTATCAAACTATGCATAGGATATTACCTTTATAAAGGAACCAGGTTATACCAATGGACTAAGTTGTTCCCCAAGACTGTGACCCTAAACCCCTTGAGGCAGTAAGCCTACCCCATAAGTAGCTTGGATATGTCTAGGGAGCTTTGAGAACCATGTCCCCCTGAGCTTTGTGATGTGTATGGACATACTGGCAGCACACACCAATGGAAATAAGCATATGCTTAAAGATTCATCTATGCATGTACATGCATGTACTCACTCATGTCTTTCTAAGCATATACATGCAGCCACTTCTACCCATATGACTGCACACATATTTTTGGTTGTATTTACTGTTGTTGAAAACTGGGGTATGTTATAGCATTTACTAGATTAGTTCCATTTCCCAGTGTTTTTAGGGTCTTTATTTTCCTTGGTCACAGTTGACTTCCCCCATATTTTGTCTGTTCCATAGGGTTTTATGACGGGTTTTTCAGAAGTAGTTTGCCAGGACTTACTTCCGAGGCATTTTGGGTGGGCTAGAACATTCAGCAGATGGTGAACTGGCTCCTTTGGGTGGACCTCCCAGGTAGCCAGCACAGGACATAAACCATTAGCGCCACCCAGGAACTCTGGGGAAGCAGAGCTGCCTTAATGAGGTCTGCCACTGTGGGGATCTTTAGGATCATAGCTTCCTATGTTCCCTTGTGCTATAGACTTTCTGGGGATACCTTGACAGACGTGATAGACAAGCCCCTTCCTTCGTGAGGCTTACATTAAGCTGTATAATGGTGGTATGCACAAAGGGTGCATGTCCAAGGAGGTGACTTTCAAGCTAGGACAGAGGGAGGGAGGGGAAGCAAGGCAGGGAGGAGGGAGCCCAGAGACCTGGTTTCCACCCCTGCACGCCCACTGTGCCCACTGTGTCCTGGCACTCAGGACAAGCCAAAGCACCATTCATTTCATCTGTTTTCTCAGAACAAGAGAATGAGCTTACACGATGCACAAAGAGAGCTTTATTTAGACACAGGCAAGATCTAGCTAGCTCAAGTTTCCCAGAGACATTTGCAAAAGGGATTTGTGTGTATTCTTGGGTGTTTTTTTTTTTGCCTCCACAAATCACCCCAGCCAGGGTGAGACACAGTGCAGCAACTGAAAAAAAACTTACTATCGCTGTTGCTCTGCTGTTGTTGGACACATCACAGCTGAGCACACATGGATGTTCAGTTTCGACCATACAGTTCAGTACGTAGAAGGCACGTGTCATGGTGTGGAGCCATTCGCCCTCTCCTCACCCAAATGGCTCCTCCCAGGAACATAAACTCATCATGCCCAAAGCTCCCCATGAAACCCTTGGCATTGCTTCTGTCAATCTGATCCCACACAGATAGTTCATTAAGAAAGCACAATGCTAAAGGCAGACAGTCTTTCCTAAGATCTCATTGTTTAGTTTAAAGAATGTTTCAGGGTAATGTTTCTCTTTTTGTCTTAAGATGATCTCAGGGCAAGGGTTACAGGGGTTCCACGAGTCTCCATGATTCCAGCAAGTCTGGATTCCATCAGAATTGGGAATTCTGTTCGGCATTGTCCTCCTTTTGATCAGAGGATCATCTACAGAATCCTTGATCGAAGTGGTCCATCGTGGGAGCTGGGTGTTACTCCTCCTTCCGGTCTCCCGGCAAAGGGAGCCGCGTGCATTCCATTGTTGAGGAGGAGCATCTTACATGAAGAGCTAGAACATTCAGCAGATGGTGAACTGGCTCCTTTAAGCCCTGGGCTAGGTCACTTGCCTCCTTGCCTAGAGCGTCTTTGACCCATAACTCTCATAAGCCCCGAGAGTCTTCAGGGGGGTGAGCTGCCTCCCTCTATGTCAGTGCCTGCCTCATCCTTTTGTGACTTGAAAGTGGGTTATACTCCTGTGCCTTGTATAGAGACAAGTCAGCGGAGAGGTGCTTGAAGCACTGAAGGAAAACCAACCAACAAATAGTGGAACATGGTCATACTTCTCAGACGACAAATCTCATTTGGATGATATTGGCAACGTGTGTCTGAAACCACCAATTAGTCAAAGACAGAAACGAACAGCAAGAAATTAAAACTCTGGGATTGCAGACATGGGACAAATTGTAGGTTCTGTTTCCCGAAGGGAAGACGCCAGTACCAGTCACAACCGCCGTAATGGCAAGTTGACGCTGGGTACGAGGCGCTTGTGCTAAAGACGTCCCTGAGCTTATTTTATTCGTCCATTATCCATTCCAATCGGCAGACACAGGACTTGCAGCAGCCTCAGTTTGAACAAACACTCAAAGGCACGAGGATCCCTGGTGGTGTAGTGGTGACAAGTTTGGCTGTGATCCTCAAGGTCAGCAGTTTGAAATCAACTGCTGCTCCGAGGGAGGAAGACAGGGCTTTCTATTCTAATGAACAGTTATCATCTTGGAAACCCACAGGGGCAGTTCTACTCCATCCTATGGAGTCACTATAGGGCAAATAAAATAAGCTCTGGGAAGCATGTTCTCTAAAGGCCTAGAAAGCAAGTATGTTCAGCATTAGGCATGGATGTAATCTTGGCCATAACGACTCACCTCTGCTGTCGAGGGGCACACACTGCTATAGACAAAGGATCTGGATGTTGTATTAACATGTTCTGTGAGAAGACGATCATTTAAATGTTCTGTAACTTTGCATATTATCAAAGCACTTCTGTGGTTTTGTTTTAAACCATCAACATCCTTCTGGGCCCATGGACTGAGCAAAAGCAGATGGGGGATAGGATTGGTCCATGATCCAGAGTTTGCGCAGCCCTGTGCACATCTGTGGCTCTCCAGGGGTATAAATTGTCCAGCTCCAGGCCACTCAACACATGCTTGGCTTTTTAAACCCATTCCAAGATACCTTGGAAGAAAGGCCTCCTGGTTTACTTCTAAAAATGAGCCAAGGAAATTTGTCCGATTCAGTGCTGAGAGGTGAGCCCCCAGGGAGAGGATCATCTACTGCAACCATAGCCACAGCAATGCACTCAAACATACCAATGACCTTGAACGTGACAGGGATCCAGCCAATGTGTCCTGTCCTAGAGGCAGTGGCCGTGGATCCCAGCCTGCTCCATAGCAGCTCACAGCAACAGCGCACACCAGGATGCTTCTTTTGGGTGCTTCTGGGCTGTATAAAGATGTTTTTTCTGTATTTGCAAAAATGTATATTATTATAAGGTGCCATATTTATCAGCCCAAGAACATGGGTGATCCAAACACAACACACAAAGATGGTCTGGGATGGTCTGGGCCTTAGGTCATGGCAGAAGATTTCACCTCAAGTTTGCTGTGAACATGCAACTCCTTTTGGCTTCTTAACAGCATCCAGAGGTTATCTTTTGTCCTCTCCTGAGAGACATCCTGAATCGATGGTCTTTTTTTCCCCTTGGGGTGATGGTTTCATATACCCTCTCCCCCTGTGCCCCTGCTTGGGTCACCTGTCATCTATCCTACCCCGGACCTTTTGGGAGCTTACAAAAGCCCCCATTCTCTCATCAGCACTGCACTGAAGAACCACATTAGGGGAGAAGTGGGAGTTTTATTGCTTCTCTTCTGTCTCTCCTTCCCCATGGCCTCCATGTTCCCACTCATTCTGTGCCAGCGGGGTGGAGAGGAGGCGGAGGTGGAGCTGTGGACTTTCTCTCACTCCATCAGCCCCCAGAGTCACATTCTCCATGTGACAGTGACGACGGCAGCCATCCTGGCTGTGATTTATCTTCACAAGTTGCCAAATCATTCTTGGTGGCGTGTCTGTGCTCGGTGAATAATGAGCGGGGTCTACCATCCATCTACGGGCAAAACAATGTGCACAGCTACATTTAAATTTAGCTCCCCACCCCCCACCAACTTACTGCTTATTTTCTGATCGAAAAGAGCCCGTTTAAAGGTCTTTGTGGTAAATACCCAAATCATTGTGTCGCCTCGACCGAGGGCCATTTTTCACAGGAGTCAACGATCACTGTGGATCAGCTGTCATCCTCACATTGCAAACTCGGCTCAAACTCTAGCAATTTGGGGACCTCACCACACCACAGGCCCCGTGGTTCTTCAGGAGGGACTCATTTCCATGCCTTCCGATTAACTACCAAGGACCAGTGATTGCACAGCTAATGTGGTGTGTAAATTGCAAGAAGACTCAACCTCTAGCCAAGGCAACATCTGAGACCTGGATATGTGTCCCTGACACACAATGAAAGGACGCAGATAATATCCTGAGCTCACCTCTACCAGATGAGAGAGGGAATGAGTTGGTGGGAGGAAGGAAGCTTTGGGGACAAGGAGCTTTGCATATTCAAATCCTTTGTCTGCCACTTAGCTTCTAGCCATTTGCTCTGGGGAAGACTGGATCCTCTGAGCCTGCCCCCCCCCTCCCCCTCCCTGTCATCTCTAAAACGGGGCTGATTCTCATCCGCTTTGCAGGACCGGTTTAAAGGTGGCAGATGGGTTTTCCAAACATGGCAGTGGACATGCTTCCTGTCCCGCGTTCTTCCCTGCCGCTCATCTGACAGTTGGTGGCACCTGGTGGCCTGAGTGACCCTATGATGCTGGGGGGTAGGTCACAGGTATTTCAAATCCCAGTAGGGTCACCCATTGGTGGATAGGTTTCAAGAGAGCTTCCCAACTAGGATGCATTGGGAAGAGGTCTGGGACCTTCTGAAACAAGCCAAGGAAAATTCTATGGAGCAAACTAGAGTATCATCTGATAAGGTGCTGGAAGATCAGCCCAAGGTCAGAGGGCAACAGTGGACTCAAACAGGTCTGTGGTGATGTGGACAGTCAGCCCTTTGCTTTAGCAGACATGGAGTCACCAGGGATTGGAGCTGGCTCAATGTCAACGAACAACTAGCTACAAAGATTCTTCTAAAACTCATTCCCTCCTCAAGAAGTGGAGTTTAATTGCCCTTCCCTTAAGTTGGAGGAAATGTGAGAGCTGCTTGTAAGCAATGAAATGTGGTGGAAGTGAGTAGTGTGCCTTCTAAACAGAGGCCATACAAAGGAGCCTTCCCACTTGAAGCTGTGAACCTACATCTCAAGTACTTTGGCTGCCGTGCCAGGAGGAAGACCAAGCAGCTCTGTGGAGCTGACAGAATGCAAGTATCGTCAACAACCGTTGGCCTTAGCCAACAGCCAACAACCACCGCCAGCCATGAGTAAATGCAGCCCAAGACATTCTAGCACCCAGCTCTCAGTCACCTGGTATTCCAGTTGCCCCAGCTGAACTCCCAGACACAGCAGAGAAGATACTAGCCAACGATATGTGCCTGAAAAGGACATATCTGCAGGTATCTCCTTGTGCTCAAGTGTAAGGTTTCTCTAGAGCACAACAAAGGAGGCAGTGGATTGGTCAAGATCAGGGTCATTTTTACTTTAAAGGGATATTCCCATCTAACCAATGGAAGGGTATTCGTTTCTTTATAATTATCATCTATTAAAGCGTCCTTATGGTACTATGGGAAGAGCTCAGGTTGTATAGTGGTTACGTGTTGGGCTGCTAACTGCAAGGTCAGTAGTTTGAAACCACCAGCGACTCTGAGAGACAAAGACGGGGCTTTCTATTGTGGTGAATAATTGCACTCTCAGAAACCCACAGAAGCAATTCTACCCTGCAATCTCAGGTCACTATGAGTCAGCTTCAACTCGAGAGCCATGCGTTTGGATTTGTGTGACACTAGGAGTTCGATGCTGGGCTACTGACTGCAAGGTTAGCTGTTGAAACCCACCACCTGCTCCACAGGAGAAAGATATGGCTGTCTGTTCTCGTAAAGATTTGCCGTCTTGGACACACTAAGGAGCAATTCTACTCTCTCCTGCAGGAGGATCACTGTGAGTCAGAACTGACTCAATGCCAGTCGGTGAGTTGCCATCAATGGACTACCCCTTCAGTCAAAAGAATAAACAGAAAATCTAAAGCTGTGATTCCTGATTCAGGATGTGGGTGACCCTTGTCCTCCACAGGTTTGCCCCTTTCCTCTAATAACCTAGAAGGTAAAGGATAAGCCCATAGAATCCATGCTTCCTACTGAGCATTTGTAAAAAAACAAAACCAAAAATATTGGCTTTGATGTTGCTGTCCTTTCGTACTAAGAACAAGGAGGGAGCTGGGGGAGAGAGAGGAAAAGAGCGAGAGGATACAAGGGAACAACACAACATGAAACAAACAAACAGAAAACCTGACACCCACTCAGAATTGTTTCTTAATAAAAAAAAAAATCTCTCGAAGTTTTCCGCGAGACCCTGTCAGCAGCTCTTCAAGCGGCACGGCTTATTTTAAATTTTATTTAAATCAACAAATTGTACACACTTGAATACAGAAACAGAATACAGGGAAAACACAAGCTGCCCTAACAGAGTAACGTCTAATAAACAGTATGCTCCTCAGAGATATTTGCTGTTTAATCACCCCATGAAAGGACTCATTCAGCCAAAAGACGTCAGCTAGCATCTTGCTAAAGGCAATGGTGCCAGATTTCCCGGCTTCTGAGTTCACGCGGCTCGGTTTCATTCCCCTCCCCTTCTTCCTGAGTTGCTTTTGATTTATTTCTTTCCTTAAGCATATCAAAGTCTGAGATGCCCGGTCTCTTGGACCAGGAGCAGGGGGAAGCATTTGGTGCGTTGAGTGACGGCAGCAATAAGAACCGGTTCCTGAGTGGATTCTTTGTCATTGGTGGGCTCCAGTGCACTTGGGGTGACCCAGTGTGTGAGGAACATGTCTCTTATTCATGTATTGAAGACCCTGAGATGCTCTGTGGATCCACTGCTCTAGGGAAGCAAAACCAGCGATGCGTGGATATGTATATAAGAAAAGAGTTTTACGTAAAGAAACTGGCTCACGGAGTTATAGAAGTCCAGTCTGGTTCAAGTCTGTGGATCAGATGATAAGCTGGAGGGGTGTTTTGTTTGTTTGCTTGCTTGTTTGCTTGTTTTGCTGGCTTGCGTAACTGATGGGCCCAAAGAACCAGTGAGTATGAAGACCACATGCTGGTGGAAGCAGAGGGATGAACCCAATGACAGGAGTCAGACTCATGGAAACAGGACCAGCTGCCGAGGGCTCCCAGGGTGGGTGAGTCCAGAATCTGGACCAACAAGAGGAAACGGTGTAGCTTCCCCACAGTGTCAACATATATAAGAGTAGGCCACACCCCCTGTTAAATTTCCTTTCAATTGTACGAGGCTGTGACCTGGATAGGGGAATAGCAATCTACCAAAAGTGACGGGATGGGATCTCGATTTGTACCATCCTAAAGAAAGGTGACCCATCAGAATGAGCAAATTATAGAACAATACATTGATATCACATGCAAATAAAATGTTGCTGAAGATCATTCAACAACGGTTGCATATTGACAGGGAGGATCAGGCCTGATTCAGATTATTGAGCAAGTGCTATCCTTGTTGATAGCTGATGAATCTTGACTAAAAATAGAGACTATCAGAAAGATGTTGACTTGGGTTTTATTGAGTATGGAGAGGCATTCAACTGTGTAGAGCATAACACACTATGGATAGCGCCTGAGAAGAATGGTAAGTCCAGAACACTGAATTGACTGCATTGTGTTCTCATGCAGAACATATACATGGATCAAGAGGCAGCTGTGCATACAAAATTAGGAATACTGCATGGTTTAAAAGAAAGATGTGCATTAGTATTGTATCCTTTTTCCATCACTGTCCCACCACCTTCACCTTCCTGTTGACAAGCCACGTGGAGACCTGCGAGAGCCCTGTGATGCTTCCACCGCCGTTGGATCCACAAGACTTTTCGCCCACCCGCCTGTGATCTCCCTGCATTCTGCATCATTGCATGTGGCTACATGAGACAGAAGAGCGTCTATGGACTAGTATCAGACTTAAGGACTTGAGTTGGACTGGGCTGGGATGTTTTCCTGATATACAATTGTGGGGGGAGGTCAGATGCGCAGGCATTCCCTCCCCTGAAGGCAATCAGTTGCCAGACTGCTGTCTCATCCCACCACAGGGGTGGGCCTGCTCCCTGCCTCTGGGGACAATGGACAGGCTCCTGTAGGCGGAGTTTTCACCCTACTGATAATGGTTCCTATGGAGACCCAGAGACCATCCCCTAGACCACCCCCTCATTGCTGTGTAACCTATAGTGCAGCCCTTTCCTGTGACGTATATCTCTACCTGTAATTAGTGGGCTGGCATGCCCACAAAAGGTACATAGGCGTGGGTCAGCGAGAGAGACGCTCCCCTTGCTGCTCACTCCCTGGTCACTCCCCTCTCTCCCCCCTCTCCCTTGTTCCCTTGCCCTCCTTCCCTTCCCCATCTCTCCACGTGGACCACCAACCTAGGCTGAGGTGAGCAATGCTACCATGTAATGTGTCTGACTGCATTATTGTAATATCTCTCATGCTCGCGATGACTTTGATATAATACTTATATATCTCAACCGTACAATTGTGCATTACTGAACCCAGAAGTAGTATTACTGAACCCGTGGGTAGTAGTATTAGTAGTATTAATAGCAGCAGGTGAGGGCTGGCCCCTGACCCCCCTTTTAGCCATTTTAATTTAATACTACATACAATTACTTCTTGATATAAAGCTCTTTCTTAGACTTATATGAGTGTCACTAGATGTGTTTCTCTGGTCAACCCGGCCTAACTCATGGAGAAAAGATTAAACTTGTGAAGGATTCCATCTTACTTGGGTCATCATCAATGAAAGCAGCAGTCAAGAGCTCACATGGCACATTTTATTGGGTAAATCTGCCGCAGAAGAACTCTTTCAAGTGTTGAAGAGCAGGGATGTCCCTTTGATGTCTGAGGTGCCCGGACCCAAGCCATACTGTTTGTTATTGCTTCCTATGCATATGAAAGCTGGACATTGAATCAGGAAGACTGAAGAAGAACAATGGATGAATTTGAATTATGGAGCAGGTGAAAAATATTGAAGGGCCATGGACTTCCAAAAGAAGAAACAAACCCGTGTTAGATGAAGTACAACCAGAGTACTCTTAGCGGCAGGAGGGCAAGAATTCATCTCAACTACTTCGGGCATGTTATCCGAAGAAACCAGTCCCTGGAGAAAGACACCATTCTTAGTAAAGAGGAGGGGCAACAAAAAAGGACGAAGATCCTTGACAAGATGCTACATAGGAACACTTGTGAGGATGGCCCAGGACCAGCGGTGTTTCTTCCATCACACACAGGGTCCCTATGTGTCAAAACGGACTCCAAAGCACCCAATAGCACTCTACCCTCTTCTTCCCATAACTGCTTATCTACTCACAGAAGACACCCTTGTGGAGTTGGTACCTTAGGTTAGATCACAGCATGAGGGACTACTGGCCCAGCCAAGTTGACACAAAAAACTAAATATCACATTCTTGGTCTAGTCAGAAAACGAAGTGCTTTGAGGAATGGTAAGAACAAGAAGCAGTTACTGCATAGATTCTTTACCATTGGCTGGCCGCATAATTGGTAGGACTCTGTGCAAAATGAAAATGTGGAGCTCCTTGTTCCGAAGTCCTGAAAAATTGAAGGACGATGGAAAGAGAGCGCAAAGCATGGGGCTCTTCTGGGCATGCTGCTGGTTGCCAGCGAGTTTGGTTTTAGTGACTCGTGTGACAGAGTCGATCTGTCGCAGGATTTTCGAGGTTGTAATCCTCATGGGAGCAGCTGTCCGGTCTCTCTCTTGTGCAGTGAGAACCACCAACCTTTCCGTTCACTAGCCCAGGATTTAGCTATCGCGCCACTAGTGTGTCTCTCCTGAGCATGGGGGGAAGCTGTCATGTGATCTTACAGAACAACTGATCCGGACTTTGTTTTATATTTCAACCAACTGGGAACTCATTTCTTAGAGCCCATTTCCCCTCTCCTTCCCTACACCAAGAGACAACTCTACGGTTGGCCGGATTCCATGGGACCAAGCATCATTGAGTCCCGAACTGCCTTTGAAGGATGCAGCTAGCTTTTGTTGTAGTGCTGAGAGCATGTAAACTTTGAGCCGAATGAGGAGGGAAAAGAGACAGTGTTTCAGCGGCAGTCCTGAAGGAGAGAGCAGAAGAGAAAAACAAAGGAAGCGAGATGTCATGGGTTCCCAGAGAGGAGCTGTGTAGAAGACCACCAAGCATGAGATTGAAAGTCAGTTTCTCAGAGAATGTTTCACCCACACAGCATATGACCTCATATTCCTCTTCCCTCGAAATCTTGAGTCAAATGGACTTTAGTCACTGAGGGAACGAGGAGGATTGCTATAAAATGCTGAGTGTGACCTTAAAGTCGTTAAGAGGAGAAGTCAGAAGTTCACGGGACGATTCTCACGTTGGGATGACACATCAATGATCGCATTTAATTCTCCCAACAAAGCTCTGCGACCTTTATCAAATACGTCCCCTGCCCATGTCCTATGAAGGCGGTCACTGCTTTAAAAAATACCGATTTATAGGAGCTCTTCCTGCGTGAAAGAAACGAGTCCTTGGTTACGGGAGTTGCAAATGCGTTTCCCATTTATTCTTTGGTGGTGGTGTGTTTGTCTCCATGGAAAAATTTTAAAATATATTTATGTAGTCAAGTTTATTAATGATTGATTTTATCGCTTCTGGGTTTTGTGCCATTTTTTAGATGAACATTTCCACTCTGTGACTATAAAAAGTTCTTGAATGCTTCCATTTTAGAGTTCCATGGAAGGAGCCTTCATGGTGGGGGGGGGGGTAAGATCACCACAAAGGTGATGGTTCAAACCCACCAGCCATCCATGGAAGAAGGACGAGGCTGTCTTGTTCCTGTAAAGATGTGCAATCGTGGGAAATCTACACAGGGTTGTTATGAGTCAGAATCAACTCAATGACACTGGACAGAAGTATTCCAGGGGTTCATTTTCTGTTTGAACATCTGGCATAAGGCTTAGTGTAAGGTATGAGGTAAGATTCCATTTTTTTTCCTTCTAAATAGCTATTTAGATATCATAATGCCATACTATTGAATACTCCATCTTTTCCAAGCTGGTTTTAATTATCCCTTTTCACAAACAGTAAACTTTTTTGTGTGCTTATGGTAGTTATATAATCATTTGTGTAGTTATATAATCATTTGTGTAGTTATATAATCATTTGTGTGCTTGTGGTAGTTATATAGTCATTTGTCAATTTGAGGATTAACAGTGCAGAGGTGGAGTCTAGCTGTCAATCAGATCATAGCCAATGAGGCCTCTGTGTGGGCATGGCCTTCTCCTAAGAATTCTGAGAAATCCAGTATTTCCTTCTTGGGGGCAGGAGACACCTCTCTCTCTATTCACTCCCTGGGAGACGTTGCAGCTGACAAGACACATGGAACTACGCTAGTGCCCCGAACTGGAGAAGCCACATGGACCTACCCTGATGCAACCAGACCTCTGAGGCCGGAGAAGTCATGTAGAGACCCCTGCCAGTGCTGAGATGCTTCCACCGCCACTAGATCCAAAGACTTTCTACCCACTGGCCTGTGATCGTCCTGCATTCGGCATCATTGCATGTGCTTCATGAATCTGAAGAGGACTTTATAGATTGGTATTGGACATATGGGGTAATACCCGACTTATGGGCTTGGACTGGACTGGGCTGGGATGTTTTCTCAATATCCAACTGCTCTTGTATGTAAAAATCTTATACATATGCGTGTTTATGAATTTGTTTCTCTAGTCTACCCAACTGACACAGTGCTTATTTTTGGACTCTGTTCCATTGATCTCTTTCCAGAACCACCATCTTTTACTCATTGTAATTTTAGGATATGTTGTAGAATTTTTTTTGGACTGTTCTCATTTAAATGTATTTTCATTGAAAATGTATTAGATATTCGAATCCAAGAAAAAGTGGTAGTATTTTTATTGAAAGCATGTGGCATATATAGATTGACTTATGGAAAATGCAAATCATACCATTATACATTTCCCCTCAAGACATTTAAGCCTCTTAGCGGCAATTTAACGTCTTCATCTTAAATTTCTTTTCCCCGTTGCTATTCCAGTTAAATGCTAGAAGTGATTATCTATGAAGAAAGGATATTGACTTTTATGAAATGCCATTTTGCAACTACAATGGCATTGCCATTTTTCCTTTGATCAGTCAAATGGTTTTTCGAATACTAAACTGTTGCATTCTAACCCTAACTCTTGAGTCCTGATTCTGACACTATCCTTGTGAAAGTTAGTTCATGCTGGTGTTGTTGCCAGTTGCTGTTGAGGGCCATCCCAACCCACAGCCACCCCATACGGCACAGTAGAAGAACGCTATAGGGTTTTCTGGGCTGTCTTCTGAGTTCAGAGAATTTTGGTTGGGATTGGCAACTCACGTGACATGAGGGGTCAGAAAGTGCGTTTCAATGTGTTTTCTCCACTTCAAAATTCTGGATGGTTTATGTTGGACAATTCTTGGTTGTGGGTGGCTATCCAGTGCACTGGTATGATATGCAGTAGCAACCCTTGCCTCTACTCACTAAATTCTAGTAGGGACCCTTACTCATGAATTGATTTCCCAGCCTTGGAGAAGGGGAGGCTGCAAAATGAGGTTCATTGAGAACCGCTGGTTTAAAGGAAGGAAGCCCACGTGAGACGTCTTGGTGGCTCAGTTCTTGCTGATGGTGGTTAAGGGGGAACGTAGCCCCACTGCTGCTAGATCCTCCTATTTTTCCAATGTTGCTGACCTAGTTTTCGTGTCTTTGTTTATAAAGAGAGGTTTCAGTGAGACAAAAGACACCTGTAGGTAACATCTGCCTCCTGGCTGTCAGTCCACATACCCCAACCTTGAGGACGTCTTGAGATGCTGGCCCAGTGTCCACCCTGCTGCTTGGTGCTTCCTTGCCTCAAGAACCTTCCTCTCAGGGAGCTGCCTCTTAACAACAGCTGGGCTGATCAAAGTAGCGTTTCGTTTTCTGAATGGGTCAGATTCATGTTGCCCCTTGGACATTCTTCCTGCCATCTGGTCTCTTGGTAACATGGATTCTAGAGTGATGAGAATGAAGAGGATTATTCAGCAGACGCGCTCTCTTCTATTCTTCCATCCATCTCACTTGCTGGTGACTGCGGCTGTCTTTCAGGAGCTCTGATAGGCCAACAATGAAGGACTTAGTGGATAACCGAGAAGCTGACAGTCTAAGCTCACCCTGCAGTGCTGGGGGAGAAAGGGCTGGCAATATGCTTTAGTGAAAATGGAAAACTCCATGGCCGCTGAGTCATTTCTAACTCAAGCACACCTCCAGGAGCAAGAAGAACTCACTCTTCATCGTTTCCCAAAGTTAAGGTGACCAGATTTTAACATTGGTAAAGTGGGACACCAGTGGGACACCATTGATAAAACTCATATCCTGGCGAAATAGCCACATGGCAGCCGAAAACCGTAGACCCTAGCTTGTCGTGCATTCTTTCCAAAACTCGGGACTTTTAAAAAATGCCACGGGACACAGGACAAATAAATCGGGACTCTCCAGCCAAAAGCAGGATGTCTGGTCACCTTACAAAGTGTACATCCTCAGTGCCCCCTAAAGAAGAGTCTTCTTTTCCTTCCTGCACCTCACCCCCCAACTCTGCCCAGGTTGGGTAACCACTAGTAAATTTGGACTCCATTCTCTTCCCTTCCTTCCTTTTCTTCCTTGTTTTCCTCCATCTCTTCCTCATGGTTCTTACTGGCCACTTCTTTCTCTACCTCCCTAACACCCCCTCTTTCCATGCCAACTCCATTGCATAGAGGTTACTATAGATTTTTGAGAAACAAAAATAATCTATGTCATTGGATTTAAAGAATTTAGAGCAGGAACATGGAACCTGCAATGGATTAAGTTGGAAAACACATGGCCGGTGTCTAAGCCTTATCAGGTTTAAGTGCGTGAGTCCGGGACAGTAGTTTATCTGTGGTGACTTGGTTTTAGTGACTGAATTTCACACAGAGCTTCATTGCTCACGGGCTCCTTTGTCATGTCTCCTGAAATGACATGGAGAGTTGGGGGGGGGGTTGGTGCATTTTTCTTCACAGGCTGCTTTTGCTTTCCTCATAGCCACAAAGTATTCATGAGCCCAAAGGGAACATGAAACACTGATTGAAAGGGAAGTCTCCCATCATCTCCCTCCAATCTTGTTGCTAGGTGCTTTCGGGTCACTTCGGGTCACGGCAACCAGACGTACCCTGCGAGACCTTCCTGGTGCGGCACCAGCCTCACAATGGTTCTCACATTTGAACTCAGTGTCGCAGCCACTGTGTCAATCCATCTCATGGAGGACTGTCCTCTTGTTCACCGCCCTCTCTTTTATCAAGCATGATGCTCTCTGGGCACTTGTCTCTCCTGATAGCATGTCGCGAGACGAAGTCTCCCTATCTTGGCTTCCAAGCAACAGTCTGGCCGTACTTCTCCCAAGACAGATGCGTTTGTCTGTTTGAATGTTGCCATGGGACTGGCAACGTTCTTTGCCAGTATGCATCGATTCTTTTGGGTCTTCTTTGTGCGATGTGTGGTTTTCACACACCTCTGAGGCCATTGGAAAGACTAGGGCTTGGGCCCCCTGCACTTTGAGTCCTCTAAGCATCATTCTGGATTCCATCCCTTGAACGAGGTCTTGGGAAGCATATTAACCCAGTGTGATGCGTCATTCGATCTCTTGACTGCTGCTTCCATGAGCACTGATGGTGGATGCAAGCAAGACACAATCCTTCTGATAATTCCGATGATGATTCATTTTCTGGTTGCTAAGCAACACTAAGATTGGCATTTGTACTTCCTACTGGGAAAATACTACGGAAAAAGGTGCCTAAGCCTGCGAGGCAGGCTGTAACTACACAGAGCCATTCTGACCCGTTGCCGCTGACTAAATCTGACTCACAGGGACCCTATGGTACAGAGAAACCCCCTGCTCAGGGGGTTTCCAAGCTTAAAATCTATATGGAGGCAGGATGTCACATAATTTTTGCATGGAACATCTCGTGGATTTGACCTTTCAGGTTAGCAGTCAAGCACTTACCCACTGAGTGGCAGGGGTGTTTAGGGAATTGGTGAAGGCTTTGTACATACTTTAGTTTTAGCCCTAACTCATTAGTTTATACTAAGGAAATAATCACTGGTGCGTTGAAAGACTTAACCTCCAACTATGTCCATGATAGTGCCATTTATGAGCATGAAACTCTGGAGTCATTTAAATGTCTAGTAAGAATGAATCAACTAAAGAGAGAGAGAGAGATGCAATGGTATGATATGAGATCTTTGAAATATGGGTATTGAAGAATATTAGTGTTGTATTCCATCAAGTCCATTTCAATGCACGGCACCCGAACGGTCATTGTAGAATGGCCCCAGAGGGTTGCCCAGGTTGCTGCCATCTTTGTGAGAGAAGTGGTCAGTGTTTTTCTTCCTTGGAGCTGCTGAATGGGTGTGTTAGCAGCTGACTCCTGAGCCCTTTGCCACCAGGGCGCCTTTGAATGGGCATGAAAAGAAGACGAAAGCATGCTCTATCAGCGGATGGCAAACAATGGCCATGGTCCAAGTCCTACTCATCACTTGCTTTACTGGGGACAGCAGTATCCATTCACTTATTAGTGCGGCTGTAGAACTGCATTGTTGGGCTAGAGTCCGTATGCCTTTCAGCACAGCTGAAAATACTAGTTGACCCTTTCTGATGAGGCTGACTGTCCGCTATCATTAAGTCATAGTGCAGAGCAAGCCTGTCCCTCTGAATCACACACCTACAGAATGTCCTTTTGCTTTTCAGCAGTTTCCAGACTTTATACAAGGGGGCTTCACACTGCCTGTAGGGAAATCCCATTATCTTTCACTTTGCATGTTGTTCACGGCCTTTCAGAAACCCCCTCATACTTTTGCCATCACGTAGAATACAGGCCTGTCTCTTTAATTGGATGAGGCCATTTTTGGAATCTCATGATAGCTGGCCTCCAGTGATCCTCCTCTCCCCACCCCTCATTGTCTTCTTGTGGTAGCAAGGATGACCACAGGGTCTCACGTTCTTCCCTGGAGTTGGGACTCATTACCAATGGCCTTGACATTAGCTTCTACTCCATGTTGCAGCTGGGAGTTTACAAGCAACAGAGAAAGAGGAGCGAGGCCAAGGTGACTGGAGAAAATTAAGATCTGCAGACATGACATTTCCTCCAAACCAGCCTGTCTTGCTTTCTCCCATAATTACTCACCATGTTGTTTACAAATGGGGAATAGCATTCTACTGTGCAGTGTCTTCCAAGAGACTAAAGGTAATTTGAAATCATCCTCCAGCAAAAGCCCCAAGAAAAGCATTCGGAACGCCCTGTTGCCATTCCCTCTGGCTACTGACACGGCATTATTGATACACAAATCAAAGCTGACTGCTCTCCTAACAGTGAGTCCCCTGGCAGTAGAGAGCTTTCCACGGAAGAGGTGTTCCTTTCTTAAGAGAGGACCAAGTTAATAGGAGACTGCTCCATCACAAGCTAAGTAAAACATGAAAGAGATCCTGATTTGAAAATCTTCCCTTCCTGGTTTTTGGGTTTTGTGGGGTTTTTTTTGGAATGTGGAATAGTCCTACGAAAAAGAAAAGAAGAAAATCAATGAAAGACTAAGAAATCCAAACGATGCTGAGGAAGAGACAGGTAAGAGACAAAGGATGCAGCACACGTCACATGGTTGGAGGTCTGTCACCAGATGTCACCTGTCACAAATATGTCACAGGAAACTCACACCTGCTGAAAGGTTCCACCACGAGAGCTGCTGCTTTCAGACACGGTGGTTCATCAAAAGCTTTGCCTGGGCTGTGCAGCATTGGCACTTCTGGGGCCTCTCAGGTCACAAATCCATTCCTGAACTGAGGTGCGGCTCCCCTCTTGATGACAACATTTGCCTAGCCTGAGCATGAACCCCTCCAAAGAGGGGGGGAAAGTCATGCCCTCCCAAACACAGCAACCTAGTACGTTGTGAGCCAGTTCTAATTACATAAAAGGTTTCCTTGTGATGAGCTAAAATCTCTCCCCCTGTGTCTTGTACATTTATGGATCATTCCTTTTGGTTTCACTGATGATCCGTTTGTTGAATCCATATAGCTTACTGATTATTAAATACCCTTCCAGCTATTTGGGGGCTCTGAGGCATTCTACTCCCATAGACTTATCGTCTTGCAAATTCACAGGGAGAGTTCTATTCTGTCTATAGGGCACTGTGAGTCAGAATGGGTGCAATGACCGTATTTTGGTTTTCTATCAGCTACTATGGATACTGGGGTATTCCAAAAAAGCCAAATTCCTGGAGAATTTAACCTGTTAAAATCAAACCACCGCATCAATCTCAACTCCAAGCAACCTGATAGGACCGAGTAGCACAACCCCACAGGGTTTTCAGGCTGCCACATCTGTCTTCCCTAGAGTGACTGGTGGTTCCAACCACTGCTCCACCCCCAGCCCACAGACACACCAACACACCAGCAAGATCATGTCAGATTTGGCCAAGGAAAGATGAACTGGGGTGAACGGGATGGAGGATATTTGAGGAGACTTTAGATGGAAGTGAGGGAAGAGGCCATTGAGAGGAGTTCTTTGGAGCTGATAAGCAGCTGCCGTCAGAAGTAAGACTGAGCCAAGAACAAGAATCAGGAAGAGCGAATGCCCTGAAGTGAGGATATGCAGAGAATGTTCCAGAAACGGAAAGCCAACAAATTTGGCAGGTACTCCGAATAAGGCAGGACATGGTAGAAAATATGAGAGGGTGCCCCCTCCAAAAATAATGGGTATCCCCTCATACCATTGTAGATGTAGCCTGGGAGGAGCTTTTGTAGTATGCAACTTGCTCTGAGTTAGTGCATCCAGTGGCATAACCCGGGAAGGTTCTCTCTGGTCATAGTGAATTTTTTCACAAAAGCAGTTTCACTTGAACTTTTTTGTGTGTAATGGTGGATTTAAGAGAACAGGATGTGGCTCTCAAAATTTGTTTCCTGCTTGGGAAAAATGCCCCAGAAACTGTTGTGATGTTGAACACAGCTTATAAGGACAGCACTATGGGAAAAACTCAAGTGTATGAGTGCTTTTCTTGTTTCAAAAAAGGGGAAATGTTCATTGATGACAAACCTTGTTCTGGACAGAAATGTCAACAAAATCCATGTACTTGTGCTTGAAGAACAATGACAGTGTAAGACATGACAAAATAATAATAATTTATAAATTATCAAGGGTTCATTGGAGGGGGGTAGGGAGGGAAGGGGAAAAATGAGGAACTGATACCAAGCGCTCAAGTAGAAAGAAAATGTTTTGAGAATGATGATGGCAACAAATGTACAAATGTGCTTGACACAATGGATGTACGTATGGATTGTTCTAAAGAGTGTTACAAGCCCCTAATAAAATGATTTTTAAAGTGATTTTAAAAGGAAAAAAATAACAATGGATCATTGAACTGATGGGGAAATAATCTGGACTATCTTGGAGCTCAGTTCAGCGCGAATTTTAATGGAAGATTTGGGAAGGAGAGGGTCGCTGTGAAATTTGTTCCTCGGGTTCTGATTGGCCAGCAAAAAGAACATTGACTGGAAACGTGCCTTAAAAGAACAGCTCCAAAGTGACGCAGACTTTTTTCCAAGGTCATTGCTGGTGATGAGACATGGTGCTTTCTTATGACCCGAAAGCAAACATCAATCAAGCCAGTGGAAGATGCCATCACCACCTCGTCCCAAAAAAGCTTGTCAAGTGAAAGCAAAGATCATGATGAGGCTCATTTGTGTGTGTGTGTGTTTTAATGTGAGGGGGATAATGCATTTGGAGTTCGTTCCACCAGGTCAGCCTGTTAATCAAGCTTTCTATTTAGAGGTTCTGAAAAGATTTCATAACAGCCGGTGTGCAACAAAAATGGTCTTATATTTTGTGTGTCCCCTCATAAGACTGGAGATGTAGCCTGGAAGGAGATCACAGATGTAGGGAATCCCCACCCGCCCCCAACAAATACAGTTTGTGGGTGCATGGTGGGTCCCAGCCTAGGTATTTTCAAAGCTCCCAGGTGATTCTAATCGTCAACCAATGTTGAGATGCACTCATTCTAAGCAATGGGAAGCCATCGAGTTTTGTAGCCCATTTCGAAGGTCAAAAAAGGGGAGCTTTGTGACACCTTCTTCAGAGATTTGAAAAGAGTCTTTGGCTGCTGCTCCCACCCAAACCCTCACCTCCTCTTCTCCCCTCCCTTCTCTTCCTGAAGCCGAATCTCACCAGCTCCTTTTATGCCATTTGGTTTAACAGATATTTATTGCAGCCATACCAGGAAGGCTGGAACATACAACCCCTCGATATGCTAGAACGTGATAGTGCACATTTGTCTGTTAGATTAACTAGTCCAGTGGGTCCCACTTTGTCTTCTGTCCCAGGAGGCCCTTGGCCCATCCTCACCCCACCCCTCTCCATACGGGAGGCCGATGGACAGAAATCTATCCCAACAAGGGCAGACTGTAATACTGTCTGTCTCCTACCCCAATGGTTCTGCTCTGTTCACTTACCAGTGGAGAACAATCAAGCTAACTGGTCCCTGGAAGAGACGCCTGTGCTCAAGAAATGTTGAGATGGGAAGAGAAATGGCTATAGGATTCATGTGGTAAATATGGTAAGTCTTCTTTGGTGTTAGATCCATGGTGGTGAGTTCCCTGCGAAAGGGCTAGAAGGGGTTCACCTCATCTAATACTGCCGTTTCTGCCCAGAGGATCCTTTCTTCTAACTCTGAAGTACTCCTGGAAAGCCTTTCTCAGGGCAGACCTATGGGCGACACATCCTGACCAAGTGCTTGATGATGTCGTCTCTTATTCAGAGACTGGCAAGTCCCTTCAATGAACACAGACCCTTTAATGAACACAGAAGTAACACATGTCCAAAGATGGACCTTCTCTCTGGGTTCACATGTCTCTGGGAACCCGTGGCCATCTAGTAGAACTGCTCTGTTGGAGTTTTGCGGTTGTGATCTAGCAGAAGCACATCACCAGGCCTGTCTTCCAAGGTGCTTCTGGGTGGATTCAAACCACTAATCGTTGGGATTAGAAGTGGGGCACTTGACTGTATGTCCCAAGGACTCCTTCACGTGTATATGAACTCTGTATTCTGAATGAGCTTCCTCACTGCCCAAATCTTTAAACGAGATCATTCTAGAAGTTCCGATATTCCAATACCTATATAGTCTTATATACTCAAGTATAAGCTGACCTGAATATCAGCCAAGGCATGTAATTTTGCCACAAAAACTATATTAAAAATGTGCTGAAAAACTGGACTTATACACCAGTATATACAGTATATTATGGACTTACTGCTATGACATCACACCATTTTACAGTGGCATATGTAGCCATTTGTTAAAGACCTGGACCTGTTCAAATCAGTTGGTTGACATGCCTTACCCGTTGGTAAAGGTTTGGCATATTACCTACCCATCACTGGGCTCTTGCTGAGCTCTAGGATACACATTTAGAGTGGACAATGCTGGGTTGTCGCACCAGTCTCCAGTGGTCTGAGCCTGATCCAGAGGAGTGAACACCTAGAAACTGTTTCTACCTGACCTTCCCACCTCCTCTAGCTGCCCACCACAACTGAATCGTCCTGGGATCAGAGCAGGCCAACGTGTCTTCTTTGGGCTCTGAATTAGGCTCTTCTTCTGAACTAGGATCAGGTCAAAGAGAAATTCAATCTTCCCCTTCCTCTTCCCTTCTGGTCCTCACTCTCTCCCTCTAGCTCTTTAGCACAAGCGCGCGCGCGCACGCACTCTCGCTCTCTGCTTCTCTCTTTATAAGGTAAAAACCTGAAAGTTCTTGGCAGCCATATTGCATGATCAGGAAATTGGGACGCTGAACCAGGCAACCAGCAGTGAACGCAAAGAATTAACCAGATGCTGCGGAATGATTTGCAATGTACTTCCAATCACATTGAACCACGTGAAATTTCCAATCTTTGACCAGTTGGAAATGGACCATGACTTATAAAGTTGACATAGAGTTTATTTCTGATCGTGCTACTGAGAATGTATAATGGAATTGGTCTCTTCAATGTCCTCTGATTGTTGATTTGAGTTTGCTGTTGTGTGTTTCCCCCAACCCCCCTGCCCACCCCACCCCTACAATATGGAATCTCTGAGCTGATTGTGAACCATTTCCTTGGACATGAGTTTTCATGGGGACAGGGTAGGCCTGAAGCAAAGGGAATTATCAATCTGACTTTTGAAGGGGGCTTGTTTAATCAAGGGCTATTGATGAATTGTTTAAAAATTGTTTGGTGTGTCTGAACCTCAAAAGTGGACTTAGAGGGAGACTTAAGCCCCCTTTCAAATGCAAATGAACTAGGAGCCACCAGTGAAACAAACCCAAACTCAGAAAACTCTAACCCATGGCCATCAATCAATCGAGTAGATTCTGACCCATAGCGTCCCTATCGAGGGTTTTGGAGGCTGTAGATCTTTGGGGTGTAGACAGGTTCATCTTTCTCTCCTGGAGCAGCTGGTGACTTTAAGCCTCCAACATTGTGGTTAGCAGCCCAACACAAGTAGGAGCCATAGTAAAAGCTAATTTTCCAACCACAACGTGACGGTTTGGGCAGACCAATAATTCTTAGCTCAGACAGTTTCTGGGCCCCTGGCTACAAGATACCAAATGTGCTGTCACTCAAGTCAATGATGACTCACGCTGACCCTAGAGGACAGAGTAGAACTCCCTAGGGATTCTTTGCCCGTAAGTCTCCCCCCACCCCCACCCCCATAAGTCTTATGGGAATAAAAAGCTTCATTTTTCTGACATGGTGGGTTTGAACTGCAAACTTTGTGGTTAGCAGCTCAATGCTTAAGCCACTAGGCTAGCAGAATGAATGGTCAAGAATAGTGGCTGCCCAACTAATAGATGAGAGATCCAACACATAGATTCGTGCAGGGACACTTCCAGCTTAAGAGTCAAAATAGCAGATGCATGCTTTTGGAGGAAAGGTTAACCTGGGATGGCCCCTTGTCCATCAAAAGGATACTGGTTGATCATCAAAAGAGATCTGGACAATGACTGGCTATTGGAGGAGCTCCTCAACATGGGACAAAGCCACCTGAGTGATCAAGAAAGGCTTGGTGCTCTATGGTCGTCTGCAGGAGGCAGAAGGTAGTGGCTCTTTGTGCAGGCTTGTTACCGCCTATCCAATTCCGCCGATACTTGCTTCTATTACAACCTAGCTGTGACTTGTGAGAAGGGACCCAGAGCCCACACCTGCTCTAACAGTTGGGAGTTAATGATACTGAACCCAAAGAACATAGTGTGGGGAAAATGAAACCTGCTCAGATCACTTGGCAACAGATGCTCTGAGAGGGGCAGAGGTGAGAGCCAGGATAATGAACCCACAGGGCATCTCCGTGCCTGGCTGCTGCCCTTTCCCAAGGCCCCCCTTGTTTATAGCTCTTGCACCCCATGGAACAGCCTGAGTCTATAAAGCAAATCCCTTGTGTTTTCCATAAGCCATGCCCAGGGCACTTTATCCCTCACAGTCCAATCCAATCCTTACCCACAGCCTTCTGATGATCCACAGAAAGACATCAAGACCTACTGGTTGTAGCGGCTGCTTTTATGGAGCCGTAAGTTCTTCTTGAATTATTTAGTTCACCGCCTAGCACTTATGGCAAACACCTCTCCCGCTTGACCCAGAAATTCTTAGTTACTAAAGGGACATTTTATCATCTTTGTATTGGGCCACATCACAGAAGAAATATGGATCGGTTTTACACAAGGCTATGGAGTCTGTAAGCATTGAGCTGCTAACCACAAGGTCAGTGGTTCAAACTCACCAGCCCTTTGGCAGGAGAAAGTTAAGACTGACAGCTCCCATAAAGATTCAAAGCCTTGGAAACCCTGCATAGGGTCTCTATGAGTCAAAACACACCAGATGAGTTCTAGGGAGTCTGTAGTGTGCTGATGGGTAGACAGAAACATATGCCAGAGCTCCTTTTAAAAAAGGTCATTGTGAATATACACAGCAAAACACGCACAGATTCAATGGAGTTTGCATTTTGATGTTATTGCATTCTTTAAGTCCTACAACTATTTGCTTCCTCTTTCTGAGTTCCTTCCCTATAGCGTAACTCCACTAACCCCTAGATTTCCTCTCCTCTTTCAAGGGATTGTCCTTCAGTCTGAACCCATAGAGAGCTATAGAAAGAGAAGGATGTTTAAGGCAGGCTTTCTTCATGTTATTTAGGGATTAAAACGATTTTTTACATTCGTTCCACAGACATATCATTCACGTATCACCCCATTCAATGATTTATTATGTTTTAATTCTAGGCATGAGGGCACATGGAGTCCCCCACCGTCACAGATGATACTATTGTGTTGCCCACATTGGGGGAAATCGCAGGGTCAGCACCTCGGCAGTGCAAACGAGCCATGCTCTGGACAAACCACACTTGTGATCATGCTATTTCCCCTGCCACGTAAGAATTACATTTCAAAATTGTGCAATCACCACCTCAATCCATTTTAGGGTATTTTCTTCCCTTTTGCATCATTGTTATTAGCTCCCCCTCCCGCCCCACAGCACCCCCTGCGGTAACCCTAAAACACGCTTACTCTAGCTATTGCGTCTATAGATTTACCTGTCCGGGATGTTATACTCGAGGCTGGGGGTAGAGTGGTTACTCGTGGGGCTGCTATCTGCATTGTCTCAAATTTGAAGACACCAACCATCTGCAGGAGAAAGTCAGGGCGTTCTCTGCTGTCAGAGTTACAGTCCTGGAAACTCACAGGGCAGGTCTACGCTGTCCTGTAGGGTAGCTAATGAGACAGCATGGACTCTATGACGGTGAGTTTGGTGGGGTTATTTTGTCTTGGATTTCATTTAAAGAAAATCATGCAAAGAAAGACTCCAACAACTATAACAAACAGAACAAATACACAGGGACATCCCAATCCAAAAGAAAGCAGGAAATCATATAAACCAGAGCAAATTATGAATGGGTCAAAAGATTTCAGGGGACATGGTTGGCTTAAGGTTTCAAGAAGATCTCAGCGCAATCATTCCAGGGGGTTATGCAGCCTGGAGGCTTCCAGATACTCTTGGGTTGCATGAGCATTTGAACTTCTACTCTGCAGCCCCTCTCTTTGGTGTAGGATTCATCTATAGACTCTGTCCTCAAAAGGCTCAGTCATGGTAGCCAGGAACCACCCACTTCTTCTGATCTCAGGTCATCATTCTTCCTGTAGGAAGAGACACCCACCTGAGACCTCCCAAATGCGTGTTAGTGCTTCAGAAAGTCCGTTCCATCGACCCCATAGGTGGCAAAGCAGCCTGTCAATGATGAAATGAGGATCATCGTAAACACCCAGCATCCAACTAGTACATCACTTCGCCTGTGTGCTGCAGCCTCTTGGGAGCACTTACCTATCTTCTGAGGGAAGCCCTCCCTGGAAGCCACTGTAGCTAGCTGTTCCCGCCTGTCTCACATTTAGGTGACAATCCCCAGGAATCTGTGTCTATAAAGAGGATCAGCAGGCTAGTGTTCTCAGCCCCAACAAGCCCCTTCATGCAAAGCTGGACCAGTTTATACACAAATGGGTCCCTGCTGTACTTATTAAGCAAGAACTAGCAAGAGCCAAAGGACCACTCAAGGTGTGATCATCAAGCCTCCAGTTGTTTCCTGAAAAGGTTGGCAGTTCAAACCTATTCAGCTGCTCCTATAAAGATTCCACCCAAGTCCTAATCCATTGGCATCAAGTTGATTGGGACTCATAGAGACCTTCCAGAACACAACAGAAATGGCCCATAAGGTTTCTGGGGCTGTAACCTTTCTGCAAGTAGATAGCCTCGTCTTTCTCCAGTGGAGTAGTTGGTGGGTTCAACTGCTAACCTTTCAGTGACAACACCGTGATTTACCAACTGTATCCCAAGCCCTAGAACCCTTATGGGTTGGAATACTGTGTCACACTCGCTCACTGTGAATAGGAATCAACTCAGGGTCATCTGACAACAGTAAGAGTCGCAGATAAGTGCCCTCCAAGACAAACAACCAAAGAAACAAAAGATTCTTCAACAAATGGAACTCTTTCTTGGCTACCCCATTTTATCAGCTCCAGGAGCATCCAACAAACATGGATTTCTGTCTGCTAGCTCAAGGACAGGTTGACTTTTAGGACCACTGCCACGGAATAGCACAGGTGCTTTTGTTGTGCCTGCAAGATGCACCTGCGTTCAAAGACGTTTCTCTTGGTGACTAATATGGCTCCTCTGGATAGAAACCCAGGGGATTGGTTTTTCCCCATCTTCCCCAGCAGTGGAACTTCATCGGTTTCACCAGGCTGTGCTACATAGAGTGCTCACGTTTCCTGCACTAATACAAATCAATCCAGGAGAGAGTGCCACTCAGAATGGATGGGCCCAGTCCTGCCTCAGGATAATGGGGCTTTCTTGCTGACATGCTCCATTAGGGACCACCGCACACATCTCCCTCAATAAACAAGCTTACTGCTCAAGTAATAAAGTCATGTAAGGAGAGAAGTCAGCCAGAAGACCAGGATGTAAGAGAGGTTCTCGGGGAAGAATCATTCTGACTTGGATTAAAAGAGACTTCTGGAGACTCAAATCCAATGCCATCTTTCGACTGAGAACTGGGTCCCTGGCTATCTGTCTGAATCCCCCTGATCCTATCCCCTCTCCTCTATAGGCTGTGGAGAAAGGTTCCTTCTCACTGTCCTAAGTAAGGACAGGGAACGTGGTGACTTTAAAGCCAATTAAGCCCTGGCTGGATCTTAGCACCCTTTCCTCTGCTTTTTCCAAAACACGAGAATTTCTTATCAAAGGAGAACTGTTCAGATTTTAATTAGTCCCTTGTGTTCTGAGAAGACAGGCAAGGGCGAGCGTTAAGAAAAGTCTCCTATTTAAAGTCACTCTTACAAGGATTTTAAATTTTTTAGCTGTACTGATGATTAAAAGAAGATGTCCTGCAGAAGTGGGCGTTCCCTTCTCGGGGTCCCTATCTGCTCCGTGTGGACTGATTCTGTGTCTTATCTGGGACCTGGCGGGAGAGTCAGGATTGGGATGCTGACAAGCGCTGGGGGTGAGATGAAAAAGGAAACTGTTTTCCAGACACAGTTGCCTGAAAATGTGACCATTCTCCTGTTGCTAAGCAGTCAGTTCCAACGCCTAGCGACCCCGTGTAAAACAGAATGAAACAGAGGCTGGTCCTGCGCCATCCTCCAATCATTGCCATGTTTGAGCCCAGTGGTGAAGCTGCTGTGTCGATCCATTCTGGTGAAGGGTCTCTCCATCTCTTGTCCCCGACTCTCTCCTCTCCCAAGTAATTCGAAGCTGCTATCATCATAGGCTCAAACATAAGGACAATTGTGAGGGTGGTGCAGATGGGGGGGTGTTTCATCGTGTTGCATAAAGGGTCTTTCTGTATCAGAATGGACTCGACAGCAACAACTACAACTGACAAAGTGGGCTTGGTTGAGCGGAACAACACATGTCGTCAGGCCTTCGATCTAGTTATCATTGATCTTTAGAAGATACATAGAGAACTCCAAACTCCAAACTCCCTGTCATGGAGTCCATGCTGACTCAGAGCCACCCCCTGTGGGCTTCTGGGACTGTCACTGTTTATGGCAGTAGAAAGCCCACTCTTTCTCCCAAAGAGCTGCTGGTTGTGTTGAACTACTGACCATGAGCATTGTAGCCCAAAGGGGTAACCACTGTACCACGAGGAGCTGGAGATATAAAAACCCTCTCAAAATAAAACCAACCACCAATGAGTCAATGCTCATAGCAACTCCATGTGTGTCAGGGTAGAATTGGGCCCCAGAGGGAGTGTAATGACCAGTGTTTTAAATGTGTCTTTCTTCTGAGGTACTTCTGGTTGGACTTAAACCCACAACCTCTCCGTTAGCAGTTGAGCATGTGAGCCTTTGCATCACGCAGGCACTCTGTCGCCACACAACCAACCAATCAAAAAAGCCTGACTCAAAGGGACTCTGCAGAATAGAGAAGAAGAGCTCTGGTAGGCGTCCAAGGTCCTAAGTCTTGACAGGCGCACTCTTTCTCCTGATGAGCACCTCATGACCTTACAGTGAGCTGCCCCAATGCATAATCCATTAGGCCACCAGGGCTCCTTTCTAGCCACTAAGGGCTGGCAAATTTCCTTACAGGGCCAGGTACACAATATGTGCAGCTTGGCAAGCCAGACAGTCTGTCTCTGTGGACCCCTCTCTTCCTCCTCCTCCTTCTCCTCTTCTTCCTTTTTCTGAATAACACTTGACTCTGAGCAAACCATTCAGGAAAAGGTTCCGGGGGGTAGGGGGGGGGGATTTGACCAGTAGGACCTAGTTCGTTTACCCTGCTGTACACCAACCCACTCACCATCTGTCACTGGCGTTTTTATTAAAGAAGATGACCCAAAACCAATAAAATCAGGGATTTTTCTTAAGCCACTTATGTCAGGTGGCATAGTGGTTAAGTGTTGGAATCCTAACTGCACAATCAGCAGTTCAAAACCACCAGCCACTCTGCAGGAGAAAGATGGGGCTTTCTACTCCTGTAAAGAGTTATAGTCTCAGATAGGGTGGTTCTCCTCCGCCCGGTAGGGTTGATGGGAGTCGGTGTTGACTCAACAGCAGTGAGTTTGGAGTTTGGGGGTTGTTCTGCTCACTTGCAGCTGAAAAAGCACCCACTGATGTTGCGGGGCGGCAGGTCTTTTTCTCAGACTCACTGCACATCTTAAAGAAAAGGAAATACCATTGAAGAAGGCCTTTGTGGGCCCACAGGTCTATGCTGTGATTTGCTTTTCAAATATAGTGGCTGCTGCTACCCTGGGGGAAGGGTTTGATGGGGGACAGGAGGGCTGCAGGTGGCAAGGACTTGGCACTAGCGGTGCAGGCTCTGAGATGCTGGGAGAGATGCTCACAGAGCCCTTGAGAGCTGCCAAAGCAGAATATACCTTAGCTACACATTACACACACACACACACACACACACACTCATCAAATGGCTCGCAGCCTATATCTGTTAGTTCTTTCAATGCTTCCTCAGCAAGCTGCCTAATAGCAAGTCTTTTGGGCACATGATTCAATGACTCCCTGTTTCCTTCCAGATAAGCGTCACCCTTCCCATCAGGAACGCCTACAGACCTGTGCAGTTCCTCTGTGCTCTGTCTGACCTGGAAGCCAGCCTTTAGCCACATTGAATGATCTAAACTCCTCCCCAAGCTCACTGCCACTGAGTCCATTCTGACTCATCGTGACCCCACGGGGCAGACTTGACCTGTGGGTTACCAGAAGTGTAACTCTTTATGGGAGTAGACAGTCACATCTTTCTCCCATAGGGTGCCTGGTGGCTTAAGGCCCAATGCACAACCCACTATGGCACCAGGGCTCCTAAGGGCCTGTCTTATTGTCGCCTAGTGTCTTATGCTCCTCATGATGGGATGAGTTGGGTGCTGTGTGTTGGAATCCTAAGCCCAGGGCTATGGAGACGATTTCATTTGGAATCGGGTTGTTTTTTGCTGGGTTGCAAGCTGTCCTAGAAGGCCCCGTGCAAGGTATGTCTGTCAGAGCCCTCCGTGTGCACTGCCCTCCTGCACTCTGTTTCCCACCTGCCTCTCTGTTGCCCTGTACTAGTGTCGCTGAGTGTCTTAGTTTCCTAGTGCCGCACACACTGAAGTACCACAAGTGGACGGCTTTCATGAACAGAAATGCATTTTCTCACAGTTTATGAGGCTGGAAGTCTGAATCCATGTGCCTGAGTCTCCTAACTTCCTCCTTTTCTCTGCCTCAACAGTGAGTGCACTTAGAACCCAGTCTACACTGATTTGACCTCATGAACTTACTCAAGAAAGCCCTGTCCCCAGGGCAATGACATCCAAGGTATGTTCATTGGTGCCTACGAGTGGATTTTGACTCCCAACCACCCCCTGTGATGGCATCGGTCTGCCCGGGAGGGGAGTCTCGGTTGAGATCTTCAGCACTTCCGGATGACATTGAACCAGTAGCCTTTGGGGGGAGCAGCCTTGTGCTTAACCACTGTGTCACCAGGGCTCCTTTGACACAGGTAGAGTAGGGTTTGAGTTCCCAACACTTCTTTTGGTGGGGACACACCGCCTGCTCCCTAACACTGGCCTTCCTGGAGCCCTGCCCAACTCCAGGCATTTATGCACTTCTTGTCTCTCCACTCAAATGTCCTTGCACCTGCTCCCCCAGAGCCAGAGGAGCCCCAGGGGCCGCTGCAGAAAGCAAAAGCTCAGGACTGCTTACCACAACACTGGCAGCATGGGCCCACTAGATGCTTCCAGGGAGGGAGAGCGGGAGTCTGCTTCCGTAGCAATGCCCCCGTGGGAACCCTGCTCCGCATTACAGGATTGCCTGGCCTCTGGGTTGACTCCATGACAATGGGTGTGGGGTTTTGGGTTTTGCATGCTTTCCCCCACAGCTTAGAGGCACCCTCCCTTCCTCCAGACAAGGCTTCCCCTCCTCCCTGCCTAGATGTTCACTTCATTGCTCCCAGCACTTGTCATCAGAGCAGGGTTTTTTTTTTTGATATAAGTTTCAGTTATTATTTAATCAGTCTAGGACTCCTTACTAATTTTTTTCCAATAGACCCCCATGGCAGTCTTCAAAAGTCAGAATAATGTTATCAAATGCTTAATATGAAATGCACGGGATTACAAAGAAACTGGCATTTCAATAAAATTGGTTATCAAAATATTTTTTAAAAATGTATCATAGTAATAAATGTACCTCTTTATTAAGATATTAAATAATACTATCCTGTGGAAATTCTAATAACGCCTGCAGTTTTGAAGTGCCGATGAGTACAAATGATATATATATATTTTTTTCACAAATGATAACTTAAGGCATCTGCCATGACTGGCTTGGAAAATAAAAATCTGGAATTCAGACTGATGAACCAAGTCACAGCTATTACTAATTCTACCGGGTTTGTTGCCTTCATCCACAGTGGAAGGAAATACACCATATTAGCTCACGGTTTCCAAAAATAAGGATGCTATGACTTTCCCCCCCATCCCTGACTTTTCATAACTCCTGTCTCCTGCTGAGCTCTCTCCTGTCCTTGTACTCTAGAGGAGAAGCTCTGAGCCTACTGCGGAGTTTCCTGCACAATGGAACACGTGGAGAGGAGGGGACCTATCTCCTGCTGCCCACCTTACAGCCCTAGTATGTGTTGATACAGTGTGCCCTTGGGTTTCCAACCAGTGAGCTCTTGGGTAATAGCCAGCTGTTTAACTGATACATCCCTACACTTATATCCCAACCAAACCCCCGCCTTTGGGTTGATCCTGGCTCATGGCAACCCTGTAGGACAGAGAACTGCCCCTTCGGGTCTCCCAGACCGTAAATCTTTACAGGAGCAGGCAACCTCATTGTTTGCCTTCAGAGCAGCTGGCGGGTTTGAACTGTTTATGTTGGGGCTAGCAGCCCGACATGTAGCTTACTCCTTAATACATAGCTGTTTAAAAAAAAGAAGGGCGGGGAGGAAGGGCTCTATCCTCCACTGTGCTTTTATCCACATGCTTTGCTTTCATACAAAGCCCATTGGAAAGTTGATTATGGCAGACGCAGTTACATGACAATCTAACACCTTCTCGTGTGATCTCCCTTTTTGACCCAGCTTAAAGTTGTCTGAGTTTTTAACATTTTCTCTTTTCTTTTCAACTGGGGTTTTTTCCCATTTTCTTTTGTTAGTATTAGCTTTTTCGACTCTTTTGGGAGGTTTTCCAGTATATAAAATCCAGGATGGGTGAATCTATAGATAGTAACTGGATTGATAGTTCCTTGGGAGATAGCAGGGAGGGTGGTGACGGGAAATGGCGAACTAATAACAAGGGTTATCAGGAAAAGGAAAATGCTCTAAAATTGATTGTGGTAATAATTATACAAGTCTTCCTGATATGATTGAACTATTGAATTGCAAGCTATTGCATGCTATTTGGATTGTGTCCCAATAAACTGTTTATAAAAAATAAAAGTAAGTGTCCCCCCTAAACAAACAACTAAAAAAACCAGGTCAATTTTTGTCCATATTCAGTTCCTTCTTCCCATCCTTGTACCTGCCATTCGGTTGGTGGTCTCTTACGAACCCTTCTGTCCTGAAAGGCTTCCTTCTGACAGAGCTCGTCCTGAAACGGTCGATTTGGTCACCTGTCATCTCACTCACACGTTGTTTGATTGGGACTTTGTTTGTTTTTGTTTTGAGCTGGAGGGCCTGGCCGATGTCTTATTTATCCCTCTGTCAAAAATGGTCGGGGACCAAGCCGAGTTTCCTTCTGCTGTGCACAGGTTCACTGTGCATCAGAACCAACCGGAAGGCACCTGGCAGCAACATACACAATGTGACGGTGTGGACCGTCACCACTGTGGGGAGCATGGAGAGGAATGGGAATCCCAGAACACTTCCCTGTGCTCATGCGGAATCTGTACAGAGACCGAGAGAAGAAGGGAACACCGCCTGATTAAAATCTGGAGAGTATGTCAGGGGTGTATATTTTCACCATACTTATTCAATCTGTATGCCAAGCAAATAATGAAACAAAACCAAAAACGGACGAGACGAAGAAGAACCCAGCATCGGGGTTGGAGGAAACCATATGCATATGTCAGGAGCACGCCGCTGAAAGCGAGAAGAACTTCTTTGACCTTGTTATGAACCTCATCGTGTTTGGTTCCACAATCAATGCACAGAGAAGCAACAGTAAAGAAATCAAATGCCATATTTCATGAGGCAAAGCTGCTGCCCAAGACCCATCAAGTGTTGAAGAACAAGAATGTCATTTGGAAGGCTAAGTTGGGCCGGACTCAAGCCAGGCTATTTTCAATGGCCTTGTTCGCTTCTGAAAGTTGGGCATTGAATAAGGAAGACTGAACAAGAAACAAGGCCTTTGAATATGGGGCTGGGGCAGAGCATTGACAGTACCACCAACCGCCAATAGAATCAACAAGTCTGTCTTGGGAGAAATACAGCCAGAATGTTTGTTCCTTAGAAGCAAGAATTCCACATGAATTAGCTACATTGATCTATGTAAACCTGGTTTTCTTTCACGTTAATTGCTGTCTGAGTATACTATTAAATGTTTCTGACTATGGAGAGGCATTTCGATTTCTATCATTTCTTAACCCACCAAACCATCTGTCAGTCTGTCATAGTGTCTTGTGGTGATTTACGTGTTGTGGATCTGGGTAAAAATGGCATCAATAGTTCAAAGACAAGCAGTGCCCACTTGCGGACTAGGGCAGCCTAGGAAGAAAGGCCTGACCACCTAGTGCTGAGTGTTAGCCCATGAGAACCTTCTGGATCACAGTATGGTCTGAAACGGTGCTGCAGGATGACTCCCCAGGCATGGAGGCAATTCACAAGAGCTGCACTTAGTGGATGCAAGGAGAATAAAGATTATGAAGATGGTGCAAGGCCAGGCGATGTTTCATTCTGTTACATGTGAGGTTGCCATGAGTCGAGTCAACTCAATGGAAATTAACTATAATAATTCCCGAGTGTTATGTGTCCTCTTAGGCACATTCATGGGAACTTCACTAGTGGCTATGCCCAGAGTGGCATTTCTGGGTCCTTGAGTCTGTGCATCTCGAATTTCATCAGCTATAGGCACATTCTCTTGAATGTCTATTACCCTGTTGATACTCCCACCCCATCCTTGGCAAAACTTTGTTTTGCTAGGCTTTTGAACGTTGTCAGTTTTCGGGATATTGAATGGTAGCTCGTGGTAGTTGCATGTCTCTGACACTGGTTATTGCCGTTCGGTGCTAACACATCAGTTTGGAAGCATCGTGACTTCATATCCAAAGGAAAACAACAACAACAACAACAACAACAACAACAAAAGCACGGCCCTGAGCCATCTTCACAACCATTGCTTTGTTTGAGCCCATGATTGGCATCCATTGTATCGATCCATCTCACTGATGTCCTTTGTCTATTTTGCTGACCCTGTCCTTTCCCAAGCATGGTGCACTTCTCCAGGGATTGATCCCTCCTGAGGGCATGGTCAAGGCTGATTAGACAAAGTCTTGCCATTCTAGCTTCTTTTTTTTTTATATCATTTTCCTGGGGGCTCGTACAACTCTTATCACAATCCATATGTACAGT
>NW_022109491.1:4582344-4590561 GCF_000313985.2 Echinops telfairi
ACATCCATTGTGTCAAGCACATTTGTACATGTGTTGCCATCATCATTCTCAAAACATTTGCTTTCTGCTTGAGCCCTTGATATCAGCTCCTCATTTTTCCTCCTCCCTCCCCACTCCCTTATGAACCCTTGATAATTTATAAATTATTATTATTTTGTCATAACTTACACTGTCCGGCATCTCCCTTCACCCACTTTTCTGTTGTCCATCCCCCCAGCGAGGAGGTTATATGTAGATCCTTGTAATCGGTTCCCTCTTTCTACCCCACCTTCCCTTCCACCCTCCCGGTATTGCCACTCCCACCACTGGTCCTGAAGGGATCATCTGTCTTGGATTCCCTGTGTTTCCAGTTCTTCTCTGTACCGAGGAGACAAGCCAGTCAGGGTGTGATGCAGCAACGATGAAACATACAACTTTCCTCTAGTTCTTAAATGCTTCCTCCCCCCACCCCACTATCACGATCCCAATTCTTCCTCCCAAATCTGGCTAGACCATTCTCGCTTCTATGGAGTATTCTGGCCTTACTTCTTCTAAGACAGTTGTGCTCATTTATTTAGCATATTCAATGTTCTTTAACACAATTTGAATATATATTTTTCCTTCGGTCTTCTTTATTCATTGCCTGGCTTTTACATGTATATGATGTGATTGAAACAATTATCACGACTTGAGTCAGGTGCACCTTAGTTATCAAAGCAACAACATTGTTTTTTAACACCATAAGGAAGCACATAGCTACAGAGTTGTCAGATACAATATGTTTTTGCTTTCATGCCTGTCAATTGTGGGGCCAAATCAAACTAAACCCTAGAGAACTTCAATCTTTTCTCCATTTAGCATAATGTTATTTATTTGTCCACTTTTAAGGAATTTGGGTTTCGTTATGTCCAGATGTAACCCATACTGAAAGCTCTAGCCATTATTGTTCAACAGTAAGTGCTTCAAGTCCTCTTCACTGTTCAGCAAGCGTGGCCTGCGGCATCTGCACCTTGTAGGTTGTGAATGAGTCTTTTCCAGTCCTCATGATGTATGTGGTCTTCATCTAGCCCAGCTTTGGGGATTATTTGATCAGAGTACAGATTGAATTAATATGCTACACGTTACAACCCCAGCTCACACCTTTCCTGATTTTAAACCACAGTATCCTTTTGTTCTATTCGAATGACTGTCTCGTGCCCTATGTACAGATTCTACATGAGCCCAGTGAAATATTGTGGAATTTCCACTCTTCACCAAGTTATTCATAATTTCTTAAGATCCACACGATCAAATGTATTTGCATTCTCACTCTTCCTGGTATTCTTTGCTCGCAGCTAAATCCATATGACATCATCAACGATATCTTTTTTCCATGCCATCTTCTGAATCCTTCCTGAGTTCAGTTACAGTTCCCTGTCAATATTTTGCTACAGTCACTTTTTAATTATCTTCAGCAAAATTTTACTTCCATGTGATAGTGATAATCTTTGATAATTTCTACAATTTATAGGATTAACATTATTTGGAATAGCCAGTTAGCCAAGAAGCCATGTTCCAAAGTCCTTAGCATAGGCACGTTTTTCCAGCAGTGCATCTGTTTGTGGAAATATCTCAATTGGCACTCACTCCTTGTGGCCTTGCATTTAGACAGGGTAGTTCGGAGTTCTTACTTTAATACCCTTGGTTCTTGAGCAAATGCTCGCTCTTTAAATGGTTTAATTTTGAGAATTTCTTTTTGGTACCATGACTATGTGTAGTTCTTCCAGCTTCTTTTTGATCTTTCTTGTGGCCTTCGATTTTTTTGCTCCTAGAATCCTTTAATATTTTAAATTGAGCACTGAATTTTTTTCTTCAGTTCTTTCAGCTTGAGAAGTGCCAAGCATGTTCTTTCATTGTATTATAGTCCTTTGCATTGTCTTCTCAAGCTGCCCTTTGAAATTGCCAGTTCTGCTCTTTAACATCTCCACCCACCCCCACCCCCACAACACACACACACTCTGTGTTCAAAAACAAGCTTCAGTGTTTCTTCTGACATCCCTTTTGGTCTTTTCTTTCTTTCCGTCTTTAATGACCCTTTTTTCTCCTTTCTTCCTGGATAATGCCCTTGATCTCATCCACAACTTGTTTGGATTTGGCTATTAGTGTTCAGTGCCTCAAATCTACCCTTGGTTCTAAATTCCGTTGGATTACACTCAAGTTTATATGTTGGCTGTCATGGGCTTGTTTTAATTTTCTTCAACATCACCTTGAACAAGCAATCAATGGTCTGTTTCCAGATGGCCCTTGTCCTTGTCCTGATTAATGACATTGTGCTCCTCCACAATCTCTCTCCTCCGATGTAATCGATTTGATGCTTGTGTCTTCCACCTGGAGAGGTCTCTGTGTATAATCACTGTGTATGTTGTTTAAAAAACACGTTATGTCTAGTGACTAGGTCATTGGTCTTGAAAAATTGTACCATTTGATATAAAGGGCATAATTTCTGTAACCAAACCTATATTTTCCAACCACAGATGTGTGTCAGTCCTGACTCATAGGAACTCTACGTCAAACAGAATGAAGCACCGTCCAATCCTGCACCATTGTCACAATGGTTCCACTTGCTCCTGTGGTGCCAATCCTGTGATTGAGGGTCTTTCTCTCTTTTGCTCGCCTTCACCTTCCTAAGCATGATGTCCTCCTAACAACACGTCCAAAGTACGTGAGATGAATACTCGCCTCTATGGAGTATTCTGGCTAAACTTCTTCCAAGATAGAGCTGTTTGTTCTTTGGGCAGTTCACATTATTATCCATATTTTTTACCTATACCATAGTTCAAATGCATCAATTCTTCTTTGTACTTCCTTATTCAATGTCCAGTTTTCACAGGAGGCAATAGAAAATACCATGTCTTGGGTCAGGGACACCTTGGTCCCTAAAGTAACATCCTTGCTTTGCAACACTTTAAAGAGGTCTTGCGCAGCAGGTTGACCTAACAAAATGCTTCGTTTTATCTCTTGACCGCTGCTTCCACAAGCATTGATAGTGAATCCAAGCAAGATGAAATCCTTGACAAGCTCAACCTTTTCTCTGTTTATCATGAGGTTACCTGTTGGTCCAAATTTGAGGATTGTGTTGTTTTCTTTGCACTGAATTCTAATCCATCCTGAAGGTCATAGTCTGAACTTCATAACAAGTGCTTCAAGTCCTCCTTGCTTTCAAGAAGCAAGGTTGTGTCATCTACATATTGCAGGTTGATAGTAAGACTTCCTCCAAGCCTGATGCCGGATTCTCATTCATATAATCCAGCTTCTCTGATTATTTTCTCAAGCCAACTGCTGATACTTCCCTCTTGTTTCCAATTTTCATATCACAAGTAATCATCACTGCATCTTAATGGCATGTTTGATAAATTTCAGACTGCTGAATTTGGTAAAATAAACCTCAAGGTATTCCTTTTGGGCATTAGTGGTTGGTGCATCTGTCCTCACTAGTGCTATGGCAGGACTAGGATACTGAGACCCTTCTGTGCCCTAGTGACTAGCATAGATCTGTGCAGCGCATGGACAAAGACAATGAGAGTGGAAATAAAACCCCGGTTAATTTCACATGGATTGTGAACCTGTGTGGTCAAAGTCTGTGAGACAGAGCTGAATTCTACCGCTGCACAGGTCAGTGCCGTGTGAATGCCTTCACTCCATATTCTCCTGGAGTCGCCTTAATGTTGTGTCTTGCTTTCTCTTCCCTCCTTGCTCGCTGTCTCTCTCCTGCTCCTGCTCTTTCATTGTCTCATTCTTCCCCTGTCTCTCTCCCTCACTCATCTGCTCTGGCTCTCCCCATTACCCTCTCTCAGAACTCATGATTTTGATAGTGTTGTTATTTGTTTCGAGATTCCCCCCTTCCCCCCACTCCCGACCTTCAGGGAAAAATTTGTTTTGGATATTGCTTGTGAGAAAACTGGAGGAGTGATATGGGAGTGTTTCTGATAGAGTTAAGGCAATAAGCAGATAGCATTCCTTGGGGGTGGATGGTTTTGTCAACACTATTGACTCATTTTTATTTTCAACCGGACACATCTGCTGAGGGACCTGGCAGAGGGATGTCTTTTTATCATTCAAACTATTCACCCTCCCGACTTGCATAGACAAGAGCCGGAGTTTGATTTAAGCTCTCCTCCACCCCCGTGTCCCAGTTGCCTGAATGAGGTCTTGAGAATCACAATTTCCATAATGCACCCCGGATTAGTCATTCGGTACACAGGTGAATATTTGCTTTTGCCATTGTGCCTCGCTAAATAATCTCGATAGATATAAAACCAGTGAATTCAGCTGCTGCTGAATAGCCTGGGTATCTGAGCTTTTGTGCGGTACCAATCCCCAGCAATATATATATTTATATATTTTGTATTAAATACTGTGAATCCACTTCACCTGTCAGTACTATTCAAAACATGAAATACTGTCTAAATAGAGAGGATGTTCTGGGATCTCTCCGACGATTACTGTTGCTGGAAAAGCCACTTCCTGATATCTTTGTGCTTGCTGTGTGTGTCTGCCTTTGTGTACTGCTCTCAATGACAAGCAAATGCAGAGGATGGCACTGGGAAGGGATTGGGAAAGTTCAGCAGTGTTTAAAGAACATTGCTTAAAGTTAAAAGAGGTTTGTCATTTAAGATAATAGTTAAGAGATCGGATCGCTTTCATGCGGAGGATGAGGGTGGGGCTGCATGCTGTAACTGTGGTGCAGGCTCAGGGGCCCTTCCAACCCTTTTTTCTAGACCCCCAGAACTAGGTTAGGCTTCTTTGGCGCCGGAGGTAATGATCACCTTTTACTCTGTGCAGATATCATGCCAATTATTGTTTCTATATTGTCAGCACTGCTTAAAGTTGCAGTTCTGAATGACTGATGGGAGGAGACGACGGGAACTCTCTTGGGGACACTGCCCAGAATGGCATCCTGAGCCAGGTGAGAGGAGTACCTCTGCAGAAGGCATCTTCTCTCTGATGCAGGCGGGAGACAAGTGCCACCTCCTAGAAACAGGAGCCTCCTGGGAGGAGCAAAGTCCTTGTGCCCTCCACATTGGTGGCGGGGCACAACCAGTGACCGTCCAGCCAACCCATAGTGGCCCCGTATATATCAGAGTAAAACTGTTTGCCATAAGGTTTTCAATGGTTAATTCACCCAGCCATTCTTCTGGCTAGACTCAAACTAGCCCGCAGGCCAGCAGCTGAGCGTGGTAACCACTTAGACCACCGAGGGCAGGCATCCTCAAACTAGGCCCGCGGGCCACATGGCAGCGCGCCGAGGACATTTATCGGGCCCCCCAGGTGTTTCTGCCCCATTTGTTTTTTTACTTCAAAATAAGATATGTGCAGTGTACATAGGGATTTGTTCATAGTTTTTTTTAAACTACAGTCTGGCCCTCCAACGGGTCTGAGGGACAGTGAACTCTTTAAAAAGTTTGAGGACCCCTGACCTAGGGAATCAGAGGACAAGAATGGTAACCATGGAGCTGATGCCAGGGGCTTGGGTTGAGAGTGGATGTTTTGAGAATGATGAGGGCAATGAATGTACAAATGTGCTTTACACAATTGATGTACGTATGGATTGTGCTAAGAGTTGCATGATCCCCTAATAAAATGATTTTAAAAAATAAACTAATTAAAAAAAAGAAGCCAGTCACAGAAAAGAAAAGAAAACATAAAGACAATACAAATAAATATGATAGTATTTATACATATGAAAGAAATATTCATATTATAGTAATCGAAAGGTTTTACTACACATTTATTCTCATAGCCCTATTATTATAATATCTAAATGTGGTTTATAAAGTGGTAAGATGCAAAATTTTTGAAAGAGGCATAATAAAAAATATACGATCACATACACACACACACACATACACATAAAGAATGGTAACCGTGGTAACCATGGTGATGACACAGCTCCCCCTTGCCCATCACTGTACATTAGAGATGCTGTGTGAACAGCCTTCTCTCAAGGGAGTCAGTCCATGCCACTGTGATGCAACAAGAGCAAGGATGGGGAAACTGAGGTTCAAATAACCTTGACTGTGTTGCCCAAGGTCCTCCAGTATTCTAAAGCAGAAGCACTACCTACTGCGCTGTCTGCTGACTTCCCACCTTGTGCGCATTCCTCTGTTAAGGACCACTTGAGAGACTCCAGGTTCGGACGTGGGGAGGCAAGGGCAGAGATGATCAATGACCCAGATCACCACTCCCACCTTTGATAATCCATCTGAACTTGCCACAAAAATTGATCTCCTATCTTGGCTCCAGAAAACATTGGAGAAACATTGTGCTTGAAATCCCTGCATGGAACTAGAGTATTAGTAAGCCTTCAAAATAGGGATTTTTTCCCCCTCTACCATATAAAATTGCCTAGAGGAAGGGCCTTAAAAGCTTGCAAGTAGGCAACTCAGGTACAACAATGAGTCTCTACCACCCTGGAGCAACAGAGGAAGAAAAGGCATCAGGATTAAGAGGAAGATATGGAACATATGGCTAATTGCCTCCATGAACAAATGTCTCCTTTGAGGACAGGAGAAATAGATGGTGCCCAGCTACCATGACTGAATATTTTCGTCAGAGATTCTATAGTAGTATCCTGATCAAAGGGGAGTGAAGGGTGGAGCAGAATGACAAATTCTCATGGAATCCAGGATTTCTGGAGCCATGGAAATGGTATGAGCCTCTAGAATAGCTGCCCTGAAATCATCTTTAAGCATCAAACCAGAAATATCACCCAAAACCCTGTGTACAACAAAATGGTGGTGTAGCTTAATTAGTCAAGAGTCTGCCTTGAGCTTCATGCTCTCTGGATGAGCTCTCTGTCTGTGAGAAAACTGACAGCTCCACAGAATGGGTGAGGAGCTTAGGAGGCAGTGAGGTCATGAGAAAGGAGGGTGAGAATGGCCACCCGACGACACAAATGGCACTGATGCCACTGGATTGTACACGTGTGGAAATTGCTGAACTGATATATGTGTTGTTGTGTACACCCAAATATGTATTTTTCCCCCAAGTCACTCAGGAGATCTGGACCCCTGTTCATTCCAGCCTCCTGAGACACAAGAGAGATTGTGACATCGCTTGGACTATAGGATGTCAAGGATCATTCCTGCAATGTACATTTCCATTCTCTCCTCTACCGGCACCACCATCAGAGTCCTGTGTAAGGACCTGAACGTCTGTGAAGGACAAGCCCATCAGACTACTGTTTGCTCTTGAGTTAACCTGGCAGATTCCTGGGGCACCTACCAGGATCCCCTTGGAATGGAGCATGGGGCTGGTGCATGAGGAGCTGCACAGGAATGAGAACTGGGGTCTAGGCTCCAGGGGTGGTGGTATCCATGAGAGCAAAGATGGAGAGCTGAATGGAGAGGCAGGATTCGTGGAGATAAGCACCTTCCTATCTTGCCTCGGGTGGAGGTTGGCCCTGCTCTCCTTGGATATGAACTAAATGGGTATAATACATGTTGAGGATGGCCGTGGGGTCTGGCACGTGCAAGAGTGCCACCTCTGGAGAATTTGCCTGATGGTTTCAGTGGCAACCAAGAGAAATGGTCCCCAGCTTTGCAGCCTCCACACAGATGCACTCGGATGTACAGCACAGAGCCCCTCCTCCAGAGACGCTGCCCCTCACTGCTGCCATCCTGGCACAGAAGATAAACTCTGGACGGGGCTTGATGGATGTGCCTACTGAAGGCTGGGGGTGGGCACGGAGACAGCAGCCGCTCCCGGGCAGATGGGGGGGTGGGCTGTGATCGATGGGATCCAGTTTATCTCATGGCTTCATTGAGCCAGGCTGTCTGGGGGAGCCCTCCCCCAGAGTTAATCTGCAGTAAAGAGAACAAGGCATCCCACAGCATCCTGACAATCGCTCATTTGTATTTACAACTAACCTTTTCTGAGCATGTCCGATGTGCCAGGCACTAGGCTCTGCGTGTTCCAGTTCATAGCTCCTGTTTAGGGGCCAGTGCTCGGCAAAGCGAGGACAGTGGGCTTTCCATGTTGGACACAAACGTGGCTTACCTTTTCCCATGCTACACAAAGGTAACTATTTAAATTTTAATTGTCGGAATTAATAAAACGCAGCCACAGGCCCTTTTTCGAGTAGGCAGACAGTGGTGGAAAGATGCATTGCAGAAAGAGTGCTACAGCAAGGTTTGCAGTATCACAAAACTGGGAGAAACAGACCTATAAATACATCTGCATGTCCATCAGTAGGGAACG
>NW_022109491.1:4591596-4601570 GCF_000313985.2 Echinops telfairi
CCACTTTCATTCAGGACATCTAGCACATCAAAATGGTGATTATGGATATAAAAGAAGTCTGAGAAACACAAGAGCAGGCAACTCAGCGAGAATTCAGCACTTTGTGAGGCCAGTCTGCTCAGTCCTGCAGGTAGACAGTTGACAAGGGAGGCAGTGACTCTGTTCAGCACATAAACCCTTTGCTGCAAACAGGAGCCAACTCAGGTGCTCTTCCCAGGGGAAATCCATGGTGTCCCCGACTCTTCTTGCAACCTTTCCTCTCCTCTAAGCGCCTGCCTGCCTCAGTTGTCATGGAGCTGTTCCTGACTCTTGCTCCATATGATTTGTAATGACTTGTTTTGAAAGGAGCCCTGGTCACACTGTACAATAGGCATTTGGGTCACTAACCTCAAAATTGGCAGTTGAAGTCCACCAACCTCTCTAGGGCAGAAAAATGAGGTTGGCTGCTCCTATAAAGATGTATAGTCTTGAAAAACCCTATGGAGTGTCCCTGTGGGTTAGAATCAAGTTAATTTCAGTTGATATTTGTGGTTGTTCGATAGTTTCACGCCAACTTGAAGATCTATGACAGTGTTGGGGTGGTATTCACTCTGTCAATCAGATCACAGCCTGATGGGGACTCCTGGTGGGTGTGACCTGCTCTGAAGCAGGGTCCTAGGAACCTAATCCTCTCTCTATGCCTGCACCTTCCTGCTGGCTGACTTCAATGGCTGAGCCCTGGGGATGAATCCACTGCCACTTGGTCCTCAAGACTTTGTACCCACTGGCCTATGATATTCCGGCGTCCTGCATCATTGCTTGTGACTGCGTGAGTCTAAAGAGGGACTTATGGACTAGTATTGGATTTTTGAACTTGAGTTCGACTAGGCTGGGAGGTGTTCTTTATATATAAAGCTTCTTGATATACAACTCTTTCTTACACATATATGAGTGTCACTGGATTTGATATTCGAGTCAAGCTGGCCTAACACACTATTTTTGTTTAGTTTTCTGGAAATGAATTGCTACACCTTTCTTCCCAACTGTCTCTGGGTGGATTTGAACTTCTGGCCTTTTGGTTTGCAGCCAAGTGGATCAACCATTTGCACTACTCACAGAAAACTTCAGAGATGCTGGTATAATCATGGAATAGGGATCTTCCTGAGCCAGTGAGGCTTATTAGAAGTAGCTGGGGTAGTGCTACAATCAATCCTATGACCCCCAATCAATCACAAGCTTTAAAATACAGAGCAGGTGACTCCTGCATCTCTCTATAGCTCAGTTTCCTTATCTTTACAATGGGAACAATACTCATCTGTTGTGAAAACCTGCTCTATATCTTGTCTCACTCAGTAGTCAATGAATAGTGTTAACAACCTAGCTGAAAATTCTTAGCAGTTCAATAAACACTCATTGAGCCATTTGTTGTACATAGATTCTACTTGGCTCAGGGGGACGACAAGTAATGAAAATTTACTTCAGGCATCTGTTCATGCTCTCTGCCCTTACCTCGCCCTCGACTCACAGCAACCTGATATGTACCTGAAGGAAACTGCACACCATCCTCACAATCATTGCTTCGCAGGAGACATTGCAATAGAGAAAAGACACACCAAGTCTTCTGAGACATTCAACCATGTCATGCAATCAGAGGCTTGTTGCAAATTATCCATTATCACTAGTAAAATCTAAAGATAAGTTTTGGAGAGTTAAAGGTTCTGCCCACCCCATGTCTGTCTGTCCTATTGTGCCGCCTTGCATGCTGCTAGGGTGCTGCAAGCCATGCCACCGATATTACAAATGCCACCAGGGTAACCCACGGTAGAGTTTCCAGACAAACACAGACTAGGAAGAAAGACGTGCCCATTGACTTCTGAAATTGGCGGGTGGACCCTTTGGCTTACCACAGAGCAATGTCTGGTACCGTGTTGCAAGATGAGCCCCCACCCACCCCCTGCCCCCTACGTTAGAAAGCCCTACAGGGTGGCTGTAGGAATCAACTCGAAGCCACCAGCATTCAGGGCCTGGGAAGAATTCTGTTCCATCCCACATGGGTCACCACAAGTCAGGGCTGACTTGATGGCAACTCAAACCAACCACAAAAGCTGCACGCGCGATGCTGGCTATATTTCTTTGTCTTCCCTTCCTCTTCTTCCTTTCTAAGAGCTCCACTGAAAGATAATTTGCACACGACACCATTAGCCTGATAGACTTTCTGGTACTCATAGGTAAGGAGTTGGAGCTAGCACAGGTAGATGGCCCAAAGCTGTCCATATGTGCCTCGCTTGCAATGCACTGTTATGAGCGGCATGGTAAAAATAGCCTTGTGTTTGAGCTCAAGATGTGCTTCTGTTGGACATGGGTGGGCATCCAGGCTCTGTGCCTTGTTGCCCATGGATATCATGCAGCAGGAGTTGGGGTAGGAAAGAGGATGATGCCGTACGTACACTTAGATAATGGAGTCCCGTACAGAGAGAGCTTAGGGATACACTCCTCCTCTCTGGGAGCTTTCAAAGAGCTGGGGTAGAGACAAACATAAGGACCTAATTTATTTGGTAGATAAGAGAATTAATTGCCGTTATCTACCACAAACACAAACAGGGCATGGGGCGCTGGCCGGAGAGTGGCTGGTGGGTCGCACAGAATGGGCTGGAGGAAGGGCTTCCCAGAAGCAGAAGGGCCCTGGGAGCCCTGCTACGAAAAAGGGGGAGGAGTTTGTCAAGCTGGGTCTTGGAGGGAGGAGGACATGGCCCTGCCCACTCTAATGTGCTTCATTACCGGGAGACACTTAGTGATGACGGCCAAGAAAGGCAGCCTTTCTCTCCAGCCTGTGAAGCATTTTAATCAAATGGTGGTGAACTCAGAAACACAAACACACATGCATTTCTCCCTCTCTCGCTTACTGCCCTTTATCTTTCTCTTTTTCCTGTAACAGTGACTCATGGTGGGCAATTACTCTCTGCCTCAGATACGTTGACGGGCGTGAACCAATGCAAGGAAGATTAAAATGCAGACGTAGAATCAAAGAGCTGGTGCTCCATGGTGTACCTAGAGGTGGACTGGGGGCATTCACAGCTGCATCCCAGAGCAAAGGGGCAAATGGGGGCCTTGTCTTATCACTGGAGTGGCACCCTCCGCCCCAACAACCAATCTCTAAGTCTAGGCTTCCTTGTAGTGCTTCATACTGAGAATAAAGCCAGAGGTCTTCATTCCTTGGGGCTGATCCCTCCCATGAAAGGAAACCAGTCTCTAGCTTAAGATGTTATGCAGGTTCACAAGCCAAGTGTAAAGGGGTTGATAATTTTCAATAACAAATTAATTTTTATATCAAGTCTTTAGGCAGGTGGCTGGAGAGAAAGAAACCAAAAACAATGACCATCAGCTCCCGGGTCCTCGTTCTGCGGGTCCTCAATTCTGGAGCATATGTAGGACAAAGGCATGGGATGCAGGCATTTGGTCTAAACCTGTGCCACTCAAGATGGTAGCTCCCAGCCACATAAGATCACTTAACTCATGAATTAATTGACATGAATTGTGGAGTGCCTCAGTTACACTGGCCATGTGTCAAGTCCCCTGAAGTCACATTGTGGTAGTTACATAATATAATTTCAAGTCAACTTGATAGATGGAACGGAGGGGTGGAGTCTAGCCTGTCAATCAGGTCACAGCCTGATGGTACATCCTTGTGGGTGTGGCTTTCCCATAAGGAAGGTCCTGGGAACCTCCCTCTTCTCTGCTTTCACCTTCCTGTTGACAAGTCAGGTGGAGCCACACTGAGACCTGTGAGAGACCTGGAGATGCTTCCACTACCACTGGATCCACAAGACTTTGCACCCACTGGCCTGTGATCTTCCTGCATGTTGCATCATCACATGTGCTGCGTGAGTCTGAAAAGGGATTTATGGACTAGTATCAGACTTACAGGCTAATATTGGACTTATGGACTTGGTCTGGACTGGGCTGGAATGTCTTCTTAATACACAATTACTCTTTGATATAACGCTCTTTCGTGTGTGTGTGTGTGTGTGTGTGTGTGTGTGTGTGTGTGTGTGTGTCTTTGGATTTGTTTCTCTAGTAAATCTGGCCTAACATACATATGCATGTCCCTATTGGCTATCATGTTGGATCACACAGAGATCATTTCTGTCATCACTGAAAATTCCATTGGTCAGAAATTATCTAGACTCTCCTCACCCATCTTGAGAACTTTCTCAGATGTCTGCACTCACTGTTTTCAAATAGAAGAAACTGAGACCCAAAGAGCTCCTGTAATGTGCCTGTGGTCACTCTGATCCTAGGCAGAAGAACTGAAACACAAAACTTGTACCTGAGTTTAAGAAATATCTGTTCTTTCTCTCACATTGGAAATCTAAGGAAATCTGTAAGTCTCCAGGGAATGAGATGACCCTGATTGTTATCTATTTGTTATCCCCAATATATTAGAGTAAGACTTTCAATGGAATGCCCTTTCAAATTAAGTCCTGAAATCTGAAAGTCATAAATGTTTTTCCTCTTTATGACCACTAATTGCATCTCTTCTTTGAGGAATGATAGGCATATGTTCGGTTTGGGTGAAGTTAAAAAGGAAAGTTAGGAATAAGCAGCACATCGAATGATATAACAAAACTTCCCAGTCCAAACCAGCTTCATGGAAAGTGTCTAGAGAGATGAAGATGTGGAGTACAGCGAGCTAATCGTCTCAAATAAGTTCAGTCCTTCCTGGGTCGAGAGATGACAAACTCCAAATCTCAGTGGCTTAGCCCAGAAAGCTCAGGTCTCACTCATGCAACGTCCTCTGAAAGTTGGGTGACTCTTCAGAGCAAGTGCCCCCCAAGCTTTCACTGGGCAGTCTAGACACTCTGCCCGCAGTGTCTAAGAACATCTGTACTTGCCACCCAAGGACACAAGGACGAGTGGGACTTTTCCCAGTGGCTCAGCAACCCTCACAACAGCACCGCTCACGTGACTCAGGTCATTGCTACGAGACTGGGAAAGGCAGGGGGAGAATGTGGACTCCTGGGTGAATCTTCCTGTCTTGGTCATGCCGATGAATTAAAGGGACTGACAAAACCAAAGAGAGCCATGCACGATTACGCTGTGGCAGCTAGGCTGTTGAATGCTTGCTGCACACTATCTCATTTAATGAGTACCTCCCTAAGTTTAATATATCGCAGACTTTGACACCTGTTTGTTCTGGAAGGTGAACCTTACTAAGGTCTGGAGATTGGCAAGCAGCAAATTCAAAGATGAGGAAGGAGGTGCTCTTAGAAAGAAGGGATTTATCTCCTTTGTGGGCATGGAGACTGGGTCTTGGCCACACTCGGTGGTGCTTTTAGCATCTTGGTAACTGACCCCTTCTTTCCCCGTTGGAGGAGCAGGCAGCCAATGTCACAGATATATTTGCTTTCTTCCAATTTGGTTCCCCCCACCACCCTGAGTTTTGATTCAGAGTCCTCCTTGCAATGTGTTTGGTTTTGTTTTTTCACTTAAAGACCCGGAAGCATAGCATGCCCATAGAACATATTTCAGCCCACGACTTTCTTCATCTCTTGACTCAAACGCCACCCCTTGTGGGAGACCTCCTCCCACCGAAAAAATGGAAGCCTCTGACCCCCACATCTCTCTAGCCTCTCACCCTGCTGAGTCTTTATTCATAGCACTTAGAACTTCCTATCATTTGTTTATCTACGTGCTCCCTCCAGAATGGACATTTCATCAGGGCAGGAGCTCCGCTTCATCCCCTGTGCATCTAGTGGGGTGACAGTGTATGTTTAACCACAGGGGCTCTTGGAAAGAACACACAAAAGGAATTGATGGGGAGCTGCCACTTTGCACAGTGTGAACATTTCCACCATGCTGTGTTCAGGCCACCAAAACCATGTCCTAAGGCACAGAGTCAGAAGGAGATACACAAAATGGACTCTCCCAAAGGGCCAAAGGCCAGCGCCATCATATTGCCATCTCTCGGTCTGTCTCAGAGGAGGCAATCCATGCATATTTATCACTGGCCAAATGTTGAGCAGATAGGTATAGCCTGGCATCTGGGATATGGGTGCCAGTCCTGGGAAAACTGATATCTCCCACAGAATGAGTAAATTCTCTCAGACTCGCCTGACCATTCAGCAATCTTTCATAGCCTCAAATGGCCAGGTGTGAGACTTCAAAAAAATTGGGTGGGAAGGTTTTAGCTGTTGTTGTGTTTTTTTTTTTTTTGGTGAAAGGTGTGCATATTTCAAATACATCCATTCTCCAGCTGGACAAGATCGGGTCATCACCCTGAGAAAGGACAGTCAATTCATAGCATGCTCATTTACCTTTCTTTGTGTCAATGCTCCGTCTTCGAAAACAGCAACGTTCTCTGAGGTCAAAGATCATGACCTTGCCCCCCTTTTCTGAGCCCTGTTGGTGTGGATAGAACCCTTTGCAGTCCAAGTCTATTTCTACTCAGAGCAAGCCTTTAGGACAGAGAAGAACTTCCCTTGGGGGTTGCCAGACTGTAATCACCACGGTATCAGATCACAGGTATGTATGAAGCCTCTGGGTGGGTTTGAAATAACAGTCAACGGATTAACAGCCAAGCATTTACCATATATACTTGAGTATAAGCCGACCCAAATATCAGCTGAGGAACCTCATTTTACCACAAAAACCACATTAAAATTGGCTGAAAAACCAGACTTACACACGAGTATATACAGTAACCATGGTGCCATCAGGGCTGCTTCTAGCTGATTGCAAACAGTGGCCAACTGGATTTGTCCAGAGTAAAAAAGAATCTTCAAGTTCAACCTATGCAGTGACTCCCCTCTTGTTTATTCTTCTGCTTGGACAATTGCGTATCAGGAAAAGACATGTTTGGGTGTTTTGAGAAGTCTTTTCCAAGGCTTTAAATTTCTTTTCTTTTCTTTCTTTCTTTTTTTTTTTTTTTGTGTGTGTGTGTGTGTGTGTGTGTGTGTGTGTGTGTGAAGTCCCCTGCTTCCAGACTGATTTAAAAAAAGAAAGAAAGAAAGAGAGAAAGAAAGAAAGAAAGAAAGAAAGGAAGAAAGAAAGGAAGAAAGAAAATGAAGATCTAGTTTAAAGTGCTTTCACCAAACAGGAGCAGAATGAAACGGAGAAACTTAATGGATCTCTTTCTGTGAATAAAATGACAGATAAAATATCTATTTTGCTCACATATTTTTCATTCACAGACAGTTCATTTCAGTAAATATCTTACCACCTGCACTTGTCTATTTTCCAAGGTTTGGGGGAAATTTCCAGTAAGTTGAGTTGGACTCTATAGTTGGTATTTATGAGGCTGTGCTTAGAGGGAAATTGCATCAAGGATATCATCAGCTCAATTTTTTCCTGTGTTTTTTCTTGTATGTGTGGGTAGCAAGCTCTCAAAACCTTATCAGGTTATAACTCAGAGTTGCATGTGGCCTCCACAGCTGGGTTACCCTTTGCAAGGCACTCCTCTGCCCCCAGGTTCTGGCTTATACATCTTCCTCCTGCATCTGCTTGTTTGTTTTCTTGGTTTGTCATTACTGAGAATTAGAAGAGGCCAGGTTGACACAGACAGGAAATTCCTTCTGTGCACCCCCCCTCCCCCCACTCTCCTCCCAAAGAGTCTCTGCTGGTCCCTAGAAGTGAGTTTAAAGGTTTCTAAATGGCCTGAATGAGGGTTTCTCAAATTCAGCAATGTTGACATCTGGGTCAGATAATTTTCAGTTTTGGCAGCCTTCCCTGTACATTGTAGAATGTTTCACAGCATGTCTGGCCTTGACCTACTAGAGGCCAATAGCCACCCCTCTGTCTCTAGTTGAGATATTTAAAAGTGTCCCCAGATATTGCCATATGTCCCCTGTGGGTAAAAATCACCCCTGGTTGGGGAGAACTGCCAAATCATCACCGGAATGCCATCGTGAGGGCACAATGGACATAATTCCACTAAGTAACTTGCTTTGAAGGAGCCCTGGTAGCATAGGGGTTACCTGTTGGGATGCAATCTGCAAGGTCAACAGTTTGAAACCACCAGCTGCTCCAAGGGAGAAAGACATGGCCGTCTACTCCCGTTTAGAGTTACAGTCTCAGAAATTCACAGGGGCAGTTCTACCCTGAGCTCCCAGGTCTCTGTGAGATGCCATGGACTCAATGGCAGTGGGTTGAATTTACTTTGAGAATTTCTTCATCTTTGAGTGTTTGGGGTTATCAATTATGTATACTCTCCACACACAACCAAACACAAATAGGGCAATAGTCCCCATGTAGTCTTACTTCACTTGTCTCTGATATGAAGTTGTCAGTAACATCGTTTAGGGTTGACATGACAAGATATGTTTCTCACAGGATGATGAAAGACGTGTCGTGACCTCAAGGGCTATGCATGAGGGAAGATTCTACCTTCTGCTCAGGATTATTCTGAAGTCATGACTCCCATTAGAAGAGAAAGATTCTAAAGTACCAGAGTAAAAGCAGAGTCCAGGTGCTCTGGGTAATATACTCTAGACCAGGCGTCCTCAAACTACAGCCTGCGGGCCACATGTGGCCCGCTGAAGACATTTATCTGGCCCACCGGGTGTTTTTGCCCCACTTGTTTTTTTACTTCAAAATAAGATATTTGCAGTGTGCATAGGAATTTGTTCATAGTTGTTTTTTTTAAACTATAGTCCGGCCCTCCAACGGGTCTGAGGGATAGTGAACTGGCCCCCTGTTTAAAAAGTTTGATGACCCCTGCTCTAGACTCTCTACTGATTGTGTTTTTTAATAGCTATCATGCTTGTGGACTGAATGGTTAAGTGAGCACTCTGGGCCAGGTTCTGTACTGAGGCTGGAAATGCAATGATGTGTAAAATTAAATATGGCCCCCACCATCCTGGACCATTTAGCCTAACGGGAAGATGACATGAACTGAATAACTACCTCAGTGAATGAGTAGCTACAGATTTAGGTTATATGCTTGATAAGTCCTAAGAGAGTGAGAACCAAGGACCATGACCCATAGCATGTGGCCCTGGACATGCTGTTTGAGGTGAGAGTGATGACTGTGAGTCTAACAGGTGAAGCAGAAGGAACGTATTCCAGACAAGTGGACCAGAAGGTACAAAGACCCAGGCGTCAGAGAAGGGCGGGGGGGATAAAGATGTGTAAGAAAAAAGGAGAACAACAGAAACCCAGCACGAGTTGGTGTAAGAGGAGACCCAGAATCCAAAATTCACAGATGACACACGGCTTCTATGAAAACAGTTATGTTGATCCTATCCGTGGGTCCCTGCTTGTGGGCTTTAAAATCATATCTGTTCCTGTTAGAGACTTTGAGTTGCAGTGTGGAGAATGAATTTGAGGGATTAATGGAGCCTGTGGGAAGAGTTAGATCCAGTCTAAAAAGAGAGCTGCTTAGACTAGAAAAGAGAAGACTGGCTGTTATTTGGGAGCTGAACTTACCGGGTACAGTGAGGTTTCAACAAGGGATTCAAGGGCTGAGTTTAAACAGGCTATTACGTCTTCTGATCAATTGGAGTCCCTGTTAAACCAGTGCTCAACAAGTAGGCTGTCACTCCTGGAGCAGTTGACACCTGCAGTACTCAGGTCTTCTTGGATTTCTGGTTTATGCAGTTGGATGATTGGTGTTGCCATTTTTCCAGAGAATGGACAGTAATGGAGGAACATGTTCATGCGAGAAAATCATGAGTTTTAGATTGCTGCTGTTGTTAGGTGCCCCTGGGTTGGTTCTGACCCAGAATGACCCCATGCACAACAGAACTAAACACTGTGAGGTCCTGCCTCATCCTTAAAATTGCTCCTATGCCTGAGCCTTCTGTTGCAGTCATGATGTCGATCCACCTCATTGAACACTTTCTTCTTTTTCACTGCCCCTCACTGTACTGAGCATGATGTTCTTCTCTAGGGACGGGTCTCTCAGGGACTGGACATCATAAATTTGAGACTCCCTTAAGACATGGTAGAGAAGAGAGCTGGGTAGCTTGCTATCTCATGAGAGGGAAGTTTCCTCACAT
>NW_022109491.1:4602768-4630229 GCF_000313985.2 Echinops telfairi
ATAGCGTCCTTTTCTTCACCTTGCATCTGCCCAGTATCTTAATCCCAAATTGTGGGAGCGAGGTGCTGGCAACCTTTAAGGATATAATTTGCTTCCTATTACATTATTTCTTCCCATACAGGAGAGACCAAGTGTTTGTCATTTACGGGTGTCATGTCATTACATTCCATATTGCAGTGTAATGATGTGAAATGATTAAATGACAAAATGCCAGCTCACTGCCAAAAATGTAAAGTGGCATACTTTTATTTGTAGATTGGAAAGCTATTATTAATCCTTATATTGACTTTGCCAGATGAAATAACGTGAGCCGACCAGTGCATACCAAAGTGGGGCGACACTCGGTGAAGTCCTGAGTCTGGAGTCCAACAAAAACATGCAATTTCCTTCAAAGTGGGCACATCCTTCAGGCCCTCTTGTTGAGGGCTAAACAGATCAGCCTAGAACAGTCTTGTCACTTGGTGAATGTGGAGTGATAGGCATCAAAATGCAAACTGACTGGAGTTTTTATTGAGAAGCAAAATGGGAGCGTGGACCAGGTGGCTTAGAGAATCAAATGGCCTGCCTGGCTTTGGCGCCCCCTCCCTGGTCACATTTTCCCCCACCTCTCATTTATTGGGAGACTGGATTCTATTCTTTTGTTTTGTTTTGTTTTTTGTTTTTCCCTCCTCTTTCCCTTGAAGGCAAATAAACCATAAATAAACATTTCGTTAAACAGCACCCACTTGCCAGGAGATGAATCTGCAGTAGGTGAAATAGCAATTGCTCTGTTGTGTTTTGCTTTGTCATCCAAGTTATCAAATTTCATGTGGAAACCATTAAAACTCACGTGCTCAATACTACACGTGTTTGAACCCTTTAGAGCTCAAATGTGTGTGGCTTCAAGTGTTTGAGGATTTGTGCAGCAGCATGTTCCTACCTGCTGTCTCACTGGACTTCCATGCAATGTCATCCTAGCAACACACAGGTAGCCACGTTCCCTTATGAACCTCCTTGTAACCAGATGGGAATTGCTTTCTTTTGTTGTTGTTACTTTTCATGGCCTCTCCCATGATTTTTTTTTTAAGGAACTCTTTCCTTGGTAGGGTCCAGAAAATGCCAGGAGACTCAACCTCATCGCTTCCACTGGGTCTTCTACATGAGAAACACTTTTCCTGTGGAATTCTCTGCCCCGGATCCCAGAGGCACATTAACTTGCCTTGAGGTTTGTTTTGCTTTGTTTTCAATCTTTGTTGGTTTGTTGTTTATTTGAATGTAAGTAACTTATGTATTCAGTTCCCCTCTTAGTATATGCTATCATTGCTTCTCTCTCTCTCTCTCTCTCTCTCTCTGGTAAAATGCTCCAGGGGAAATTTGATTGAGTGCCAGGGGCAGTAGTCGAAGTCAAGGTACATGGTGTTTTTATTTGGTTTGTCGATTTGGTTTTTTTACATGTGGATAGTGGCAAAGCTCCCCTCCTGCGACTTGACCATTTTAACACAAGAAGACACCAAACTCTAATAAGCTCCTAGATTTGTAGACAATAGTTTCACACATGCTAAGATGGCTGGTTTTCTGCAGTAGACTTGACACAGGGGACAGGTTGTCTTACTCCTAGCATGCTGGCAGGGGTGCAGAGAATACGTTCTTCTGGGAAAGGGACTCCCCAAAGGACAACCACTCAGGTAACAGAACTTCCAAGAGCTTGTTTGGCTTATGGAAAATACTTCAGAGTTCCATGGTTGTGAAGAGATGGCCCTGCCAGATGGTCTGGGTTTTCAATGAATCACAGTCTTTCTTTCTCACCTCAGCCCTGCCTTCATCAAGACCAAAGAGCATGCCTACAGTCAGGAGGGAGCCTCAATATCGATACTCCTTTTTTCTTTTATTACTTCTTTGAGTCCTTCCTTTCTACATCCCTTTGGCTCAGGTATTTGTTTGGCAGGTCATGAGAATTATGAGCTCTAGTGGAAGATAATACAGTGAAGAACACTGAAGTTCCCCCCTACCTCTGCTTTGTTATTGTTTCTCTTAATATATGTGGCTTTGTCTTTCTGTCCTAAATCCTGACTGCATCAAACAGCTGCCAAGAAGCTTAAATGGCTGCATCAAGGACTTGGAATGATATAGTTGCTTCAGCCACATCTGCAAAGGAGAGTCCAATATGCATCTGCTGCCTAGCACACACAGAAGCTTAGGTTAATCATAGACCTTTGTCACAGATTTATGGCCTGTGAGTGAACATTATATATGTCTTCCAAAAGACGTTCTGCTCTTCGATCAGTCACCCCTTGTGGTAGTTACATAATCTGGTGTCAATTTGAGGATTAAGCATGTAGGGTGGAATCAAACCTGTCAAACAGAATATAGCCAATGAGGCCTCTGTGTCACAATTGCCTTCTCCTAAGGATTCTGGGAACTCCTGTAATTTCTCCTTGGAGGCTGGAGACACACACTCTCTCTCTGCTCACTCCCTTGGAGACTTTCTACTGAAAAGGCTGACTCCCTGGGAGACATCCCCATCCAGAAGACATATGAAACTACGCTAGTGTTCTGAGCTGAAAGAGCCACATAGAAACCCCTGCCAGCGCTGAGATGCTTACAATGCCACGGGATCCACATGACCTCCCACCCACTGACTTGTGATCTTCCTACATCTGCATCATTACATGAGTTTCATGAGTCTGAAGAGGACTTTATAGATTGGTATTGGACATACGGGCTAATATCAGACTTATGGAATGGATCTGGACTGGGCTAGGATATTCTCTTAATGAACAGTTGCTCTGGTATATAAAGCTCTTTCTTATACATATATGAGTCTCTATGGATTTGTTTCTCTAGTCTGCCTGGACTAACACATCCCTCTTTCCTGAAATTTCCTAATACCGTGGGCATTTTCTCATGTACTTCATCCCTGCTTGGGACTTAAGATAGTTGCTACAGGTGCAGTAGTGAACATGAAGGCAAGGTTGCTGTGGCCACAGGACTTTGACTCCAGTCAGAGTCACAGGCAGCAAGTTAATTAGCAAGATGATTTCAGAGAGCAGTGCTCTGAAGACACAGTAAGGCAGTATGATCTAGAGTGAGTTTGGAGTGGGCAAATACAGATGGCGCCTTGGCTGAGGGCGTGCTGCCTGGAGCTGTGGCCACTATCTTGACACCGAGATGGGTGAGATTGAGATCAAGAGGCCCCGGTGCTACAAAGCTAAAGCTCAGCTGTTCACCAAAAGGTTAGGAGTTCCGCCTCACCAGTAAACTCCACTGGTGAAAAGAGCTGTTGATCAGGTCCCCCAAAGATTACATCAAAATGCAAACCCAGCACAGTTGAATTGATTCTGACTCAGATAGGTCCGATCGGACCGGGTGGAACTGCTCCGTAGGGTTTCCAAGGTTGTATGTATTTATGGAAATAGGCTGTCACATCCTTCCCCCACAGCAGCTGGTGGGTACAATCCAACGACCTTTTTAGTTAGCAGCTGAGTACTTAACCCCTGCGCTGCCAGAGCTCCTCAAATAAGGATAACAGACCAGGGACTCCTGTGAGTCAGTTCTACTCTATCCCATGAGTCTGAATGAACAGGAGGGCATCCAGCAACAAAAACAACAGAGGATGAGGTCATCGCAGAAATTCTGACCCCTGACCCCTGATGTCTTAGAGGAGCTGAACGCATGTTGGATTCTTCTACCTTCTTGTTAGGTGCGGGGGGAAATTCAACATGTTAAAAAATAACCTGATAAGGAAGAGGCACTGAAGGTAGTTAAGCTTGCCAAGGAAGAATAAATATTTGCTGAAAATTTGATAACATTGTCTTGTGAGTTTATCATGGCAGCAAACAATTCTGCTCAAGCTATGGCCCTGTGCCAAGTTGGCCAGGGGAATTGAATAATGACGACAACGAGACATGGTAACGTTAGAGTAATGAGTCAATTGTGATTATTACTATAATATTATGGCTTTGAGTTTTTAAGTATTTGCAACCTTGCAGCTGATCTTCCAATAATCTAGAGAATTAAGCAAAAGTAGAGTGAGAGTCACAGATAGTTAACAGAGAGGATGTCCTAAATAACAAAATATTGACCTTTGTTGGCAGAAGTGACATAAATTATCAACAAGAGTCTATCATCTGGAATCTTAGTTTAGACACAGAGGGCACCTTATTTGGCCGGCTTCTGCCTGCTTGTGCTAAATTCTGAGAAGCTTCTCTGGCTACATGCGGGGCACTTGCCTTCAAGTTTCCAAATTGTATTCTTTCCCAACTTGCCCAGAAGAACTCAGATTTTTATTGCGTAATTTTGTGAGAGGCAGAAGCCCTGTGGTAGTGTAGTGATGCACTGGGTTGTGTTTGGCATGGTCGGCAGTTAAAAGCCACCAGCAGCTCCTCGGGAGAAAGACTCAGGTCTTTCTGCTCCCATCAGCAGTTACAGTCTCAGAAACCCACAGAGGATTGCTCGGAGTCAGCTTTGACTTGATGTGATTTCTTAATTTTGTGAGTGTGATTGAGTAATTTTAAGACAGTGACTTGCACTATGCATGTGTCCGGGTGTGGTGGCAGGGTGATGGTGGTAGTGGTGATAGTGATGGTGGTGGTGATGTTTGTGGTGGTGATGGTGGTAATGGTGATGGTAGTGATGGTAATGGTGGTGGTGATGGTGGTAATGGTGGTGGTGGTGGTGGTGGTGATGGTGGTAATGGTGATGGTGGTGATGGTAATGGTGGTGGTATAAGGCAGAAGATGCCTTTCTTTAAGTGAAATTTTAGGTAGAAATCTACCAGATAAAAGAGGAAAGAGGAAACTTCTAATCAAATAGAGGGATGGGTCTAGGTTTCGATGGGCTCTAACTTACTTATCTAAATGCAGCTCCTGGGGACAGTGCGTTTGGGACAGGAAGGCTTTACATGAATGGAATAGTCAGACGATGGAAAGGACAAAAGGACACACAGCATGGTGGAAAGACACCTAAAAGGCCCAACAAGATTAAATAACATGTGCTGAGAGACCAGGTCATGAGTATTCACTAATCAGTGTCTGGAGTCAACGTGGGATCTGGGGCCAGAAGACCTGTGTTCAAAGTCTACCTATTGCCAGTTTTATCACCTTCAGTAGTCCAGTTACCCTCTTTTTGCTTCAGTTTCATATCTGTCAGATGGGGATTATCACCAAGGGTACTCAGAGACTTTGGGAGCTCTGGTGGTGTAGTGGTTATGCTTTGGGCTTTGATCTGCATGGTCAGGAGTTCAAAACCACTAGCAGCAACTCTAGAGGAGGACTGGGCTTTCTACTCCCATAAATTGTTGCAGTTTTGAAAACCCACAATGGGTCAGCATTGACTTGAAGGCAAGTGAGACTCAGTGGTTTGTCCAAGGTCATTTCTTAAGCAGAGACCATTACATTTTGAATCCCCCCCCAGTGCTCATTTTAAGTTCTAAAAAAAAAAAAAAATCCAGTGCTCTTTCCCCAAACCACTGGAAGAATTTGCTGTAGATTTACAAATGATGTAATAAATCATGTGACCCCTATAGAAAGCGGAGTGGGGGAAAGGGCACAGGGGATGGAGGAGGTTGGAGAGCGGGAAAAGGAAAAAGGCAGGAAAGGAGGGAGCGTGAACAAAGGGAAAGAAAGGAGAAGAGAGGAGAGAGGAAGAGAGGCAAGGACAGAAAGAAAAACATCTACATTTCTGGAACGATCAACGTCTAGACATTTTCCAATGAAAAATACTATGAACTTGATTCTCCACCATTAGTCATTTATTGGATTAAAGCAACTAGTCCCTTCTTTTTCCTGAGCAGAGAGATGGTTCTTCATAGTTTCCCAAACTTTTTATTATTACTCAGTGGTGGGGATTTAGAAATCAAATTGCCTCCAAACTAATGGACAGGGTGTAACAAGGAGCTTCGGGTTTTCTACAGTGTGTGCCGTTGGCTGGACTGCTGTGCAGGCTGGGTTCAACTGGAGACAGTCAGTGAGGGCCGTAGGACAACACATTCCAATCATTTAGGATGCCCCTGAGATGCTCCTGGGTGAGGCACCAGGACAGGTGATAGAGCTAATATTTACAAACCCGCATCGCCAATTCATTAAGTTCTTTGCATCAGAGAGCAAGGCCTTGAAGGAAGGTCTTATAAAGACAGATAAGTAACAGATAGAGCTGGTGCAGATGCATGGTGCTGCAAGAAGGGCAGGACAGTGCTGAACGACAGAAGACCCAGAGAGCGAAATTTAGATTCTGGTTCAAGAGAAGAAACTATAAATATATATATATCCTACATATAAACCCTATATACACTATATATAAAAACTCTCTACATACTAGTTTATATATATGCATATATGTATATATCTATATCGATATGAAACAATATATAAAATTATCTACAAATTCTGGCTAAAGAGAACATTTGAAATTCTACCCTTCCCCTTTTCCTTGACCCAATTCCAACCACTCTCATCTGGACTCCTGTCTAGGACAATGCTGTTTGCTACAGCAAAACCAAGTGAGTAGTTTTGTGAACATACAGAGAACCTATCTAGAATGGGAGGACCCGACGATCCTTTCTTCATAATCAAATCAGCCAAGAAGCAAACACCTGGCCCAGGGGAGGGGAACCTTTCTTCTGCCAAGGACTATTTGGATATTTTTATCATCATTCTCGGGCCATGCTGGACAGACATTTAATGAACGCACACCAAATGAGATGGCTGGAGAACAGAACATCCTCAAGGGATGAAACCAATGAAAACTCTTGCCCCTTCCATTTTCTCATTCTAAAGGAGCACGGCTCACTTCACTGTCTGGAATCATTCGAATGCATTCTTCCCAAAAGGACTTGCTTCCCAGCATTTACTTGGGAAGCGATGGGTCTCAAACACATAATTCTCGATAGGATTAATGTGACTATTAATGTGTGAATCTGATCACAATAGTAACGCACTTTCATATTGGAAGAATCTGACGGTAAAATGGGAACTCTTGTGTGGATTGACCAAAAATAGATATCGGCTTACATACCTTTCCATTTTTAGGGGAGGTGAAGATATGGATTTAGACACTTGATTTTCTTAGCTTAGGGAACACTTTGGCTAACCTGCTTTGGCCCTGAGGGACTCTCTGCTATTGGCAGCCCTGGGCAGGGTGAGGTTTTTAAAATTCATTTCTGATATCCAGTTGACATGAATTTTCTGTAAGTGCTGAAAATTGTACAGGTCGCTATTGCTGTCCTCGAAGAATTCTGTTCTTACTGGCTCCTAGTCCTCGGTCCTCTTTCTCCTGCTTTTCTGAGTTTGTGTGGCATTTTGTTTCCCAAGCAGGCAGGTTTGTCTCTGAGAGACAAGGGATGGACCCGAGATCTGCAAACAAGGAAAGACGGAGTGGCTCTAGTTCTCCCTTGTTCACTAGACAGAAACATCCCCTCGCACCCAGTAGCCTCACTGGGATAAAGAAAATTAATACAAAGGGGACCCATCAGAGGGAGATGAAAGTATGCGATGGATTAAGTTTGGGCGGGAATGTGATGGAGTCATGGTCCTCAGTAGAAGTCTGTGCAGTACAGGACCACAGGCAGGCCACTGTTTGGTGGCTAATTTGCAATGTCCATGACACACAGTGCTGCTAGAGGACAAGCTAGAACAGCCCTTGCAGGTTTCTGAGTCTGGAACTCTGCATGGAAGTAGAAAGCCTTCTTTCTCCAAGACACAATCAGCTGGTGGCTTCAAGCTGCTGAGCTTATGGCTCGTGACACAATGTGTAACCCACCATGCAACCAGGGCTCCTGCTCGGGGATGCAAAAAGTGGGTGCAATTTTAGCTTCTAAGTGCTCTCTAGCAAGGAGCCCTGGTGGCATAGTGGATGACAAGGCCGGCAGTTCGAAACCACCAGCTGTGCCGTGGGGAGGGAGAAGGCTGGCTACTCATAGTTACAGTCTTGGAAATCCACAGGGACAGCTGTACTCCGTCCCACAGGGTCGCTACGAATTCTCATCAACGTGGTGACAGTGGTTCCGTTGTTTTTGTTGTTTTGACATGCAGTCTTGCCATTCCTACTTTAATTAGATCAGGATGAAAGAAGAGCTACAGTCTGCATTTCATTGTTTCTCTAACAGAGCTGGCAGCACCCAAATGAAACTAACCCTCATTATTGGCAGTTGGAAATACCCTACCATTAGACAGAAGCCGTGTCTGATGTGAAACTGCAAATAATGACCAGAGATTGACAGTACAATGTGCTTAGGACTCTCCCTCATGTGCATGGTCAGATGAGAAATGCATTATGCAATTGGGAATATAAGCGATAGAATTATGAATAATTGATGTGCATCTATATATGCACACACATATATAGTATAATGGATTTGCAGACAGCCTAGGTGTGTGTACACATATATACATAGGCCTGGCAGTCTGCTTCCCCAAATCTCCTCTTTGAAAGTCCTGTAGATGAGTTCTACTGGGCCCGCACGGGGCATGACCTCCAATGATCTCTTTCTTGGGATGTGGGAAATCAGAGCCAGGGAAAACCACGAGTCACTGGCAGGTGGCTTGTGTCATGCCACGAGAAGCCCAAGACGGGCTTGGCGGTTTCACCAAGTCCCATGGGACCAGGCTTCTTCTAACTTTCTGTTTCCTAGCCTATGGCTTGAGACGGGTGTTGTGGAGCCAGCCACTACACTTCCAGAAGAGGCGCCATGCAAAATCATTAACAAACAGCTTCCATCCGAAAAACAGGGTGCTGGAGACCCTTACTGCCCGAGGCTTTGGCCCTTGAAAATGACGGGGCGGCCTTGTGGGCGCCATCAGGCACTGGAGCTCCGAGAAGCATCTGGGAAACTCAGAGCGGTCGCTCTTTCTTTATCAGCCAACGTGGCTGTGGGTCAGTGGGTGAGCAACTGCCAGGGCAAAGGGGGCAGAAGAGGAGGGGAGGAGAAGGTCACGGTTACGGGGTTCTCATTTAACCGGGGAGTTCCTGAAAGATGCCACTGGCTAGCACCCTGAGCTGCTCCCTGAAAGGCTGGAGCCCACCCAGAGTTGCCTCAGTTGTCCTGTGTTTCTCCTGCTGAAAAACAAAACCACCAGCAGCGACTGAAAACTCGATGGAGCCAAGTTCTACACGGACACGGGTCCGATGGCCTCGAATCAGAATGAGCTTCCTGAGAGAGAGGTTGTGTTTTCATGTTTGCATTCTTTTTCAGGAGGTAAGGAGCAATCTTCCTAGAGACCAACACCGGCAGCTTCCTGGACAGAGACAAGTCACATGACCACCGCTAACCACCAGCGGGCCTGGGAAGACTGGCCTTTCTGTCTTGGGAGCTTCCCAGATAAAGGGAGGCCAGGGAGAGGGCATTGTAAATGGGTTTTGGAAAGCCACTTCCCGGCTTCTGCCAGAGCGCACTTCCCATTAGGCTTTGGGAAGGGCAGGATAAAAGGCCAATCCATCTATCCTGGAGGGAGACAAGTTGAGGGTAAGTCTCATAGAAAGCAAAACAGCCCAACTTAGAGTAATGCATTAGATTTTCAACACTGAATGTTTGACAATACATTTCACGGCTCATTTCCTGCTACTTGTGAACGCTAGTAAACACTCAGAGAGCAAATTCACATTTTTCATGTCACATATCCTTACAGCCCGTCCCTCCTCCAACTTGTCACCAGTTCGACAGACCCCGGTGAGGACAGTGTGTTCACACTGTAATCTCTTAGGACACGAAACCTTAATCTGTCTTCACATTCCTATTGTTTTTCACTAAAAGGAGATTCCAGAAACATTTTACATTCGTTTTTCTGGGCCAGGAAGAAATTGTATAAAACACTGACCAATGCCAAACCTCCCCTCCCAAACCACATTTAAGGATTTCATGCGGATTACTCAATGTCATCTATCAAGCTAATTCAGTGTCATTATTGTTTCCTGGTCTAGGCAGAATCAACCTTTCCCGGAAATGAGCTTAGCTCATCATAAGATATCAGAGGAGGAAGGACCATGCTAAAGATGGGAGAGGCACTGAGGTCCACACTCGGGCCTGGAATCACAGGTTTGCCAGTGTTCCACGTGAAGGGAAAATCATTGTCTTTGGTAATGTACCTTGCTATTTAGTAGCAATGGAGCCTGGGTGGCGGTGTTGGGTAAGCTTTGAAGTACTAAATGCCAGGTCAGAGGTTCCAACCCACCAGCTGTTCTGCAGGTGGAAGAGAAAGCTCTCAACTCCATAGAGATTTGTAGCCCTGGGAGTCTCATAGAGATGGGATCATTCTGAGTCAGGATCAATCCAATGGTAGCGGGTTTGGATTTATTTAATTAAAAATGAAATCATGAAAGATTTTTGCCTTTGCACTTGCATTTCCTCTTTTCCATTGCCCCTCTACTTTGCCAAGCCTGACGTCCATTTCCAGGGACTGGTCTCCTGATAACTTAGCCAAAGAAGATGAGACAAAGTCTCGGAATCTTTGCTTTGAGAAATCATTCGGACTATACTTCTTCCAAGACAGACTTGTTGGCAGGCCATGGCATTTTCAGTTTTCTTCACCAGCAAAACGGCAGCCTTCTGTAAATAGCTGGAGGCTGGGAGGTCCTAGGATTCGGCTCCTAACACCATCAGCACCATGGTCTGGCATCACCATCACTTACTACCCAGGCCTCAGTTTAACAGTCACTTGCTTTTATAAGCTATCTCTGGCCTGATGATGGAACAAAAAGCCTCATGTCAACCTTCCGCTCTACCTGAAAGTCCCAGCCTGCTACTCTAGGGAGAAAGAGGACGCTATCGGCTCTCATATTGATTTACAGCCTCAGGGAGCCTTCTGGGTTGCTCTGAATCAGAAACGACTCTGTAGCAGTGGGTTTGGTTTTAGGTTTGGTTTATAAAGCATCACAGTGCAGATGTCCTACCTGGTCAATAGAAACAGAGCATGAGCCACGGATATAATTTGAAACTGTTTTGTGGCCATGTTTTAAAATTAAACGCAAGCAGCTGAAACTAACTTTCATAATGTATTTTGTTTAACTGAATATAACCCGAATGAACCTTTAACCCAATTAAAGACTGGGGATACTTTGTCATAGACATATGAGAGAAGTATAAAAGTATGCATATAACAAAAAATCTCAAATTCGCTGTCATTGACTGGATTATGAGGAGGACTTGAAGCACTTGTGGATAAGGATCAAGGATGGTAGTCTTCAGTCTGGATTATAGCTCAATGTCAAGAAGACTCAAACTTCACAACTAGACCATCATGATAAATAGAGAAATGGTTGAAATTGTTAAGGCTGGTGTCTCGCTTGGATCTGCAACCAATGTTCATGAGATTGAGGCAAGACCTCAGAGGATGAGTTGCGATAGGTAAATTAGCTGAACAAGACCTCTTCAGGTGATGAAAAGCCAAGACATACTTTGAGGATTAACCTGCCCCTGACCCAAGCCATGGTATTTACAATTGCCTCATGTGCATGTGAAACCTGGACATTGAATAAGGAAGGCTGCAGAATGGATGCATTTGAATTGAGGTGCTGGAGAAGACTATTGACCTCTACTGCTGAAAGGACAGACTGATCTGTTGTCAGGAGAGACCAGTCCTTGGAGAAGGACATTATATTTGGTAAAGTATAAGCCCAAACCAAACAAACTGCCATAGAGTCATATGTGACCTGCCCCCACTCCACCCGTGGGTTCCTGAGACTATAACGTTATGAAAGTAGAAAGCCCCATTTTTCTCCCACGGGTAAGGTCTAGGGAAATGAAGGCGAGGAAGGCCCTTGAGGAGATGGGTTGATACAGTGGCTACAACAATGGGATCAAGGATGGGAATAATTGTAAGGCTGGCACAGGATGGGCACTGTTTTCATTCCTTTGTGCATACAGTTGCTGTGGATCAGAACAGACTCAAGGGCCTCTAACAATAACAACAAACCAATGTATGCCTGGCACCCGGCTCTTGCTATTCTTGCTGTCATTGCGTCCCATTGCTATTTTTGTTGCTGTTCTTGTTAGGTCCCCTTCCGTTTCAGCAACCTAATATCCCGCGCTCTCTTCCCAACTGTGCTTATATTTGAGCCCATTGTTGCAGCCTCCGTCTCAGTCCATCTCCTTCAGCATCTCCCTCTGTTTCACTGACCAAGTGGGATGTCTTTTCCAGAGATGAGAGAAGTCTTCCCTTGCTGTCCTTTTGTCAAGACAAATGTGTTTCCACAGTCGTGGAGGACTCAACCTTCTTCAACACCTTCATCAAATGCCATAGTGCCTCCTTGGTCTTCAGCATTCCTTATCGACTTTCACATGCATATGAGGCCATTGAAAATGCCATGATTTGGGCCAGGTGCACCACTTAGTAGATGCTTCAAAGTGTTGGATAAAAGAGAATGGAACAGCCTGATGTCTGCCATCATCCAATCATGTGCCTTTGAATTTTCAACACCCCGCCCCCACCCCCCAGAGAGCATCTTATAGAAGAACTCGCTGCCATCAAGTTGATTCTGACTCTAGCGACCCGATGGGCAGAGTAGAGCCGCCCCTGTGGGTTTTTAAGGCTGAAAAACGGTGTTGTTGTTAAGTGTCATTGAGCCTGCTCTGACCCATAGTGACCCTGTATGAGGGTGCACCACAGAAACACTGCCCTGCCACCCTCACAATCGCAATCATTGTTCTCTTTAAGCCCACAGTCGGAAATACTAGGTCAATCCATCTGGTCAGGGATTTTCCTCTTTTTCACAGACCCTGTACTTGACCAAGCCCGATGTCCATTTCTAGGGACTGGCCTCTCCTGAAAGCATACCCACAGAAGAGGAGACCAAGTCTTGGTGTCCTTGCTTCTCAAGGTCATTCCGGCTGCACGTCTTCCAAGACAGACTGCTCTTCTCTTGGCAGGCGTGGCACGTTCAATGTTCTTCACCAGCACCGTCATTCAAATTCACCGGTTCCTCTTCAGGATGCCTTATTCAATGCCTAACGTTTCCATGCGCGCCTTGGGCCACACATGCCTCATTCCTCAAAGTAACATCCTTGCTTTTCAACACTTTAAAGAGGTCTTATGCTGGATATTAACCTAATGCAAAGCACAGTTTGTTCTCTTGACTACTGTTTTCATTAGCGTTGATTGTGAATCCAAGCAGGATGAAATTCTTGACAACTTCAATCTTTTCTCCATGTATCATGATGTTACCTAGTCATCCGGTTGTGAGAACTGCTGTTTTCTTTTCATGAAGTTGTAATCCCTACTGAAGGGTCTAATTCTTGAACTTCATCAGCAAGTACTTCGAATTCTCTTCACTTTCAGCCGGCAAGGTCATGTTATCTGCATATTGAAGGCTGTTAGTAAGCCTTCCTCTAAGCTTGATGCCACATTCTTCTCCATAGAGTCCAACTACTTTATTTGCTTAACATGCAGATTGAATAGCTATTGTTAGAAGATACATTTTAACCAGTTCTAAACCATGAAGGATTCCCTTGTTCTGTTCACTAAGCTGCCTCTTCATTCACGTATAGGTTTCACATGAGCACAATCAATGTTCTGGCATTCCTATTCTTCTCAAGCCTATCCATAGTTTGTTTTGGGATCACAGTTGAATGCCTTGGCATAGTCAATAAAGCATAAGTAAATATCTGTCTGGTGTTCTCTGCCTTGAGCCAAAATCCACCTGACATCAGCAAGGATCTCTCTTGTTTCACATTCCCTTCTGAATCTGTCTTGAATCTCTGGCAGCTCCCTGTCAATGTTCTGCTGTTGTTGGAATATCTTCGGCAACATTTTATTTGCATGTGCTAGAAATGATATTATTCTAGATTTTGAGCATTCTATTGGGTCACCTTTCTTTAGCATGAGTACAAATATGAATCTCTTTCAGCCAGGTGGCCAAGTAGCTGTCTTCCAAATCTCTTGGCAAAGACAAGTGAATGATTCCAGTGCTTCATCAGCTTGTTGAAGCATTAAAAATCATCCACCAATTCCTGAAGCCTTGGTTCTGGTTAATGACATCAGAGAAGCTTGGAATTCTTCTTTCAGGACCACTGGTTCTCCATCATGGGCTACCTCTTGATATGGTTGGATAGCCACTAGTTCTTTTGGGCACAGTGACTGAAAACTTTTCAGTTTTCTAAATATTGATCTTTGCACATTTCACTACAATCTTTACTTTGTCTTCCTGAGCCGTCTTTGAACATTTCCGTTCAGTTATTGTACTTTGTCATCTCTTCCATTTGCCTTAGCTGCTCAATGATTAAAAGCAAGAGTTAGAGTTCCTTCGGACACCCATGTTGGTCTTTTCTTTCTTTCTTGTCTCCTTAATGAACTTTTGCTTCCTTCATGTGTAACATGCTTGATGTCATCCACAGCTCACCAGGCCTTCTTCATTAGTGTTCAACGTGTAACATTTGTTCTTGAGATGCTTTCACATTTCAAGTAAGAAATTTCCAGGGTCATCTTTTTGGCTCTTGTGGGTGTATTTTGATTTTCTTCAGCTACAACTTGAACCCACAAATGAGCAATTAATGGTCTGTTCCACAGTCAGCCTCTGGCCTGGTTCTAGCTGCTGATTTTGAGCTTCTCCATCGTCTTCCCCTACAGAGACAGTCAATTTGATTTCTGTATATTCTGTTTGGAGAACTCTATGAATATAGACACCTTTTGTGTAATTGAAAAAAGGTATTTGCAATAAAGAAGTTGTTGGTTTTGCAAATTTTTATCCTATGAGCCCAGCTTCATTTCTGTCACCCAGGTTACATTTCCCAACTGCCATTCCTTCCTCTGTTTTCCCACACTTGAATTTCAGTCACCAATAATTATCAATGCATCTTGATTGGATGTTTGATCCATTTCAGACCAAAGACATTGGTTGAATTCTTCAATTTCTTCATCACTAGTCTTAGTGGTAGGAGCCCTTGTAGCATAGTGTGTTATGTGTTAGACAGCAAACCTTAAGGTTAGCAATTCAAAACCACCATAGGGGAAAGATAAAGCTTTAAAAGTCAGTCTTAGAAACCCACAGGGCCAGTGCGCCCTTGTGCTGTGGGCTCACTGTGATTCAGAATTGACTCGATGACACTGAGTTTTGGAGAACTCTAATGGTTGATGCATACATTTGAATAATAGTTTTGCAGCCTGGATTTCCCTGTATGCAGATAGATCTTATCCTATAACCGATAGCATGATACTTCCAGATAGATCTTGAAATGTCCGTTTAGAAGAAAATGTGACGACATTCCTCCTAAGTTTGTCATTCCTGGCATAGCCAATGCCAGTTAATCTCAGCTCACTACCTTTAGTGATTTTTATACATGCATTTCACATTTGACAACTTCCAGTTTTCCTAGATTCATGCTTCGTATTGTTAATAAATGTTTGTTGCTGTTTCTTCTCATGTAGAGTCAAGCCCCATCATCAAATGAAGGTTCTGAAGGCTTCCCCTATCCATGCCATTGGGGTTGACTCTACTCTGAGAAAGCAGTTCTTCCTTCATCATATTTTGAGTGTCTTCCAATATGCAGGGCTCGGCCTCTGGCAGTACCTCTGACAATGTTCTGTTTCTATTCACGAGGTTTTCAGTGGCTATTTTACTAGAAGTGGGCAGGCTATTCCTTTTTCTTAATCTGTTCTTACTCTGAAAGCGCGGTTGAAATCTGTTCACTTTGGATAACCTTGCTGGTGGCTAAAATACTAGCGACAGACTTTCCAGCATCGTGGCAATATGACAGATTGAGAAGTGATGGTGTAAATCTTTAGGGGAGCAGAAAGCCACATCTTTCCCCCACTGAGAGGCTGGTGGGTTTGAACTACCAACCTTTTGGTTAGCAGCCCATACATAATTCACTACATCACCCAGGTTCCTATCTTATATAAAAAGAAGATTTCAGATCCCATAATTGTTGCAGTCCCCATAAATTTAAACATTATAAGCCTCTTAATTCCATTTCTTCTCTCTTCCTTTTAAAAAACTGTTCTATTTTGTTGTTGATATTGAAAACGTACACAGTTAAACATAATATCAATTCAACAATTCCATTCAACATGTATAATTCAGTGACACTGATTAGATTCTTCAACTTATGCCACCATTCTCACCCTCCTTTTCTGAATCATTCCTCCATCATTAACATGAATTCACTGGCTCCTAAGATCCTCCATCCCCTTTCTCTCTCATTTAGATCATCTCAATGCATGTCCTTGACTCTTTGTGAAAGGCCTCAAGGCCAGAGCACAGTCAAATTTCAAATGTTAATTTAACCAATTTGCTTTTGGATCATACAGACACTTACAAATAATGATCATAGCTCTTTTCTAGTGTGAAAACAAAATATCTTCATAATAGAAAATGTGGATAGTAAACTAGTCAGAAGACAAGCTACTTATTTACACAGCAATTACAGCATGGAGATAAACAAAATTAACATGCTTGTGTCTTTCTTTCAAGAATATTTCCTCTGCTTATTAGTAATGTGTGTGTGTGTGTGCATGTGTGTATGTGTACATGAGCACCCTTGGTGTTTCCTTTAGCGAAATGGGGGTCATATTGGAATACTGGATATACCATGTACTGCAGAAGAATGAACACATTTTTCTTGGAAGAAGTAGAGCCAGTATGCTCCTTAAAGTGTAAAGAGTGAGATATGGTCTCGCGTGCTTTGGAAATGTTCTCAGGAATGATCAATCCCTGGAGAAGGACACCATACTTGGAAAAGTAGAGAGTCAGCGTGCTTTGGAAATGTTCTCAGGAATGATCAATCCCTGGAGAAGGACACCATACTTGGAAAAGTAGAGAGTCAGCAACAAAGAGAATTGATGCAGTGGCGACAATAATGGGCTAAAACATACTAACAATTCAGAAGATGTAAAAGTCCAAAGAGTATGTTCTTTTGTTGTTTATTGGGTTGCTATGAGTCAAAACCAACTGGGTAGCACCTAACCACAAAAGCCCGGCACTCTTTGTTTAGGAAAGTGGTCACACATATGTGTCTATGTGAATACTCCTTTGTAATGTAACATCACTTGTGTGTGTGTGTGGGGGGGCAGTGGAGCTCCAAATCATCAAATGCTATTTTAAACAATCATGTTGATGGGTACATGCTATAGCATTATACAGCCACATGGAGGTTTTTCCCAAGGAGCAGAAAGGGAAAACCAGGCAGATCTCTGGGAGAGAACTTTTCAAGTTCAACTCTCAGAGGCAGGGAGAAAGAAACCCACTGCGCCACCATGGCTGAAGCAGAACAAACAAGGCTGGAAGAGGTAGAGTACAAGGTCAGAGCAGTAATGGGGAAGCGGATAATGTCATGTTGAGGGCCAGCTGCATGACTTTGATGATGGCCTCCAAAAGCTAAGGAAGTCACTGCAGGCTCTTTGGTTAAAGAACTAAATCGCCATCCTTACATTCTAAAATATCCCCTCTGGAGTCTGTGTCACGGAGAATGTAGAGCAGCAGGTCTTGACCAGTATCGGTTTTGCCACCCTGGGGCATTTGCAAAGTCAGACGGTGGTCATAGCTGGCAGGGGAGAAGGTAGGAGTGCTACTGGTATTTATCGGACAGAGAGAAGAGACGCTGCTAAACATTCTACCTTGTCCAGGGCCCCCTAATCCCCTGCACAGAAAAGCAATTTTGTCTCCAAATGACCATAGTGCCAGGGGTGAGAAATCCTGTTGATAAAGGAAGATAAAACAGTAGCTAGAAAACCAGCTACTGAGATGAAACGAGGCTGATGAAGGCGGTGTTTTGGACTAGGGTGGGGGTAGTGGAGATGATGTAGTACACATTTTGAAAATGGAGCTCCATCATCAGGATGTGCTAATGGGCTGGACATGGTGTATGAGAGAAAGGGAGCAGGCATGAAAAACTTGAAGGTTAGGGTTGGCATAAACAGATGGGCAAACATCAAAGGAGGTTCAAGGAAGATTAGGGATTGAAGAAATGTTGGGCAGGGAACCGAGAGAAGTTGAAAGTTGGTTAAGTCCAAGAAATAAAGAAAAGGGAAGGTGGAGCATGATCCCAGACATGTGGTCTGGGCAAGCAGTTGGATAGTAAGTAGCGCCTTCCAAGGACAGGGAGGGAGGGAGGGAGAGAGGGAGGTAGAGAGAGAGAGAGACAGAGAGAGAGAGAGAGAGTGTGTTGTTTGCAAGGCTACGTCACCAGGCTCGGTTTGGGGCACACGGACTGCAATGTTTCCATCTCCCTCACTTTTCTGTTTGAGCCACAGCTGAGGCCATGGAGGAAACCACACTGTAAAATGTACACCTTATACCTCCCAACAAAGCCAAGTTCATCTCCAAGTGAGATCACTGAACAGGGCTTTTGGGCTCCTGAAGCCCATTTCCTGGGAAACCATGATGTATGCCCTGTCACACTCTGCCCTGCAAGATCCTGATGAGAGTTGCCTTTCTGCCACCAGGGGATACACATATTTATTTAGGGTGTTTAAAAATTAAGTGTATAGCCATCGAGCTCCCCTTTATTTGGCCTCAGAGCACATTATCATCCTTTGAACGACACCGTTCAGAACATTTTACAGGTTATTTTTACATCGGTAAAAGGTTTTCAAAGTCAGAGAACGCACAGGATGTATTGTGCTCAAGGAAGATCAACTCTAAGTAATGCTGGCATAATTGCCTAAGGAGTGATAGATCAAGCTTATTTTTTATTAATTTTCATTATGGATCATACTGATAGAACAGCACTATTCAGACTTTATGGTCCTTGGTCCAGCTAAGCCTCATGGGAACCCGAGGAGGAACCCTCTGGGATCTGCTGCAGAAAAGGCTCATTGTTGTCACTACTGCAGTTGTGTGTGCTGCCCACTGAGTCAACAGCACACACAGGGCTCCTGCAGGGCGGAGTAGAGCTGCCCCATGGGGGTTGCTAGGCTCTACTCCAAATGGAAGGGGCTCACCAGGTCTGTTCTTTGAGTTGAAACTATTGGGCTTTCACAACTCCAAGCACTTCACCACTGGGCCACCAGAGCTCCTTAGAACAGACTAGAGAAAAGAAACAGCCCATCTAAGGACCAGTGAGGGGGAAAGACAGGACAGTATGTGTAAAAGATGAAGTATGGAGGGATGATGAAGGCCCTTCGTTAGCCACTCTGTCCCTTTTACAGATGAGTTGACTGACGGAGCCCACGTGATGCTAATTGTTTTAGCCAAGGTCATTATGCAAAAAGGCAAAAGAGGCTACTATGAGCAAGAATGGGAGACAACAGAGACGATCCCTGTGTGCATTCAGAATCCACAAAGAGTTCCACCCCAAAGGACACAGATGCAAGACACAGGAAGGCAAGTCAGTGGGCAGTAAGGCTGGGGAGGCTGGTGGATCCTATGTGCGCTGCAGTCTTTCCTCTAAGAAGCCCTGGTGAAGCAACTGTTAAGTGCTGGGCTGCTAACTGGAAGGTTGGCAGTTTGAACCCACCCAGTGGCTCCACAGGACAAAGATCTAGTGATCTGCTTCTGTAAAGAGCACAGTTGAGGCAGCCTTACCAGACCCTTGTCCTCGAAGGCACCGGGCTATAAAGTGGCAGCCATTCTCCATCACTCCCGGAGTCCCCAGAGCATACGTGCAGGCACAGGGTCCAGGGGATTGACTAAGAGTTCCATGGAAGTGATCGGTTACATGAACGTCAGGGTGTAGGATCTGACACGGACATGATGACTTCCCAAGGAGATCCAGAATGCACAACCGTTACTTGTTGCTGATGCCTCCATTTAAATCCACAGGACTTTCTAGGACATATTAGAACTGTCTGGTAGGGGTAATCATGCTGTAAATACTTACAAAAGCAGGCTACATTTTTCCTCTTGTGGAGGGCCTGGTGGGTTTTAACGAGCGACCTTTCAGTGAGCAGCCCAGCACTTAGCCACTGTACCACCAGGGCTCCTCCAATATCCCGCAGTTCCCCAGATTTTTGACCAACCAATCCAGGTCCTCACTGGCCTTTGAGGAGTTAGCATTCCCAAGAGAGCAGGCTTGAGGAGCTGCTGTGTGGGATGGCTCTCAGCGGAGATGTGACACGGGGACAGTGAGAGAAATGATAAGAGTCACTGTGAAGAATTTGACATAAAAAATCTGATTCTGTCAGCATTTTCCCTTTTTTCCTGGTTTGCTGTACTGTTTCACACCAACTATTACAGGAGGTATCTGATAAGGAGGTGTGCGAAGTGCTAAGGGGCGAGGAAAGGGTTTAATGAAGTTTCAGAAACTTCTGCGAGGCTCTCTGGGAACTGGAGTCTAATGTATTCGCTTGTTTGTTTACCCAGATCAGGAGATGGCAGATCCAGACTTGAATTCAGCTCTGTGATTCGCCCACCTAGGACTACAGGATGCATCAACTGCATCTGCCAGTCAGACCCTCTTGCTGTGTGAACCAGGTATGGTGCCCGGGACAAGGGAGAAGGCAGTTTACCTTCTTTAAAGCAACATGAGCTTTTTAGCAATAAGAGTTTATTGTGTTTCCAATGAAGGTTTGCACAGTGGCTGAAGTTTCCATTCAACAATTTCTATACCAGTTGTTCAGTCATGCTGCACGGTAGACATTCTCACTATTTCCCTTCTGGTTGTTCTGTGGCTGTGAATCTAGTCTCCCTGCCCCTTTACTAACTTGATAGTCAGCATTGACTTTTCAAGTTTTCCACAGTTTACTATGGTCCACACAGTCAAATGCCTTTTCATAGTCAATCAGATTCAAGTACACATATTTCTGTTATTCTCTGCCTTGCGCCAAGATCCATCTAACATGAGCAATGGTATCCCTCGTTCCACATCCTCTTCTGAATCTGGACTGAACTTCTGGCAGTTCCCTGACAATGTACTGCTGTAACCATTGTTGGATGATCCTAAAACAAAGTTTTACTTGTGTGCAATATCAGCGATACCCTTTTATAGTCTGAGTATTCGGTTGGGTCACCTTTCTTTGAAATGGGCACAAATATGGATATTTTTGAGTCCATTGGCCAGGTAGCTTGGCTCCCAAATTTCCTGGCATAGACGAGTGAGCGCTTCCAGCACTTCTTCATCTGTCTGAAATATTTTAGTGGCTTTTCCATCCATTCCTGGAGCCTTGTTTTTGGTTAAGGCATTCAGTGGAATTTGAGCTTCTTCCTTCAGCACCATTGGTTCGTGCTCGTGTGCTCCCCCCTGAAATGGTGGACTGTCGAGTACTTCTTTTTGGCTCAGTGACTGTGTGGATTCTTTCCATCTTCTCTTGATGCTCTCTTTATCATTCAATATTTTGCCAGAATCTTTCAAAATCGAAACCTAATGCTTGAATTTTTCCTACAGTCCTTTCAGTGTCTGATATGCTGAGTGTGCTCTTCCCTCTCATGATAGGCCCTTGCATATTTTGTTATAGTATCTGGCTGGCTCCTCGAGCTGCCCTTTGAAAGGTGCTGTTCAGCTTCTTGATTTCATCCTTTTTTTCTCATTTGCTTTAGCTCATTTATGGTTAAGAGTAAGTTTCAGTGTCTCTTCTGCCATCCACTTTGATCTTTTCTTTCTTTCATGTATTTTTAATGGCCTTGTGTTTTCTCATGAGTGATGGTCTTGCTGTCTTCTCCCCACTCAGCGGGGCTTCTATCACTATGTCCAATGTGTCAGATCTGCTCTTGAGATGTTCTCAAAACTCAGGTAGGGTCACATCAAGGTGGTATATTGAATCTTGTGGATTTGTTTTAATTTTCTTCAGCTTTATCCTGAACTTACATACGAGCAAGTATTGGTCTGTTCTATAGTCATATGAGGGAGTTTCTCCCTCATGTCTTCTGACAGATGTAGTCAGTTTGATCTCTGTGTTTTCCATCCAGGGAAGTCCATGTGTATAGTCTCCTTTTGTGTTGTGAAAATACATTTACTTCGAACAAGTCATGGAATTTAAAAAATTCATGTGATCTCCAGCTTCATTTTGATCACTAATCCATAGTTTCCAATTATTGTTCCTTCCTCTCCAATTCTAACTTTTGCATTTTAATTGCCAATAACTATCAATGCATCTTCATTGCATTTTTTATCAATTTCTGACTGAAGTCTTTGATAGCATTCTTCAATTTCTTCATCACTAGCTTGTGGTTGGTGCATAAAGTTGAATAATAGCTGCATTGATTGGATTTCCTTGAAGGCAGATAGATATAATCTGATCACAGATAGCATTGTACTTCGTGATGAATTTAGCAAGATTCTTCCTGACAATGACTGCCATGCCATTCCACTTGATTGTGTTATTCCCGGCATGGTAAATCATATGATTTTCTGACACAGCATGGCCAATACCACTCCATTTGAGCTCACTAACACTTAGGATATTGATCTTCATGCATTCCACTTCCTTTTTGACCACTTTCAATTTTCTAAATTCATACTTCTCCAAGTTTCAATCATTGGAAGATTTTTACAGCTGTTTCTTTTTGACCTTGAGTCATGCCCTAGCAGCAAATGAAAATCCCCAGAGCCCCCCTCCCATGGGTTTTACCAGACTCACATCACCATGGTAGACTCCCCTCCAAGATAACCTCTCCTCTCCTGTCACAGTTCAAGGGCCCTCAAATCTGAGGAGCCCATCCTCTGGAATATCTCTACCAGACCAACTGATGGGCTTAAAACAGTCCCAGATAGCCCCACCAGGGTTCCTCTCAGAGTAGTGGTCATATTTGATCTGATCCTATTCCATTGAAGTCAGGGTTCAGCCAACTATAGCCTATGGGTCAAACCCAAATCATTTGGGTGTTAATCATGAGGAGGCATCAAGTTACTCGATGATAGAGTTTCCAAGTAGGGCTGGATCAAGTGCACTATTACCTGTGAAGAGCATTCTACTTGGCATCCAGGAACCGGGCTCAGGGCCAGCTCTGACAGTTGCTACGTTTGTGCTGTTGAGGGTCTTGGACGTCTGTTTTCTCATCTTTAAAAATGTGGATTATCTTTCTAGCTTCTATTTACTTTTTGTTGTCAGCCTGCCTCATATGTCACAGAATAAGACAATGTGTGTGAACCGGGAAAGGTCTGATAGGCTGAGTAACACCCTTGTAATTATTATCTAGCTGTCCCGTCAACAATACCAGATACCTGGTGGGGGAGCCAGGCAAAGGGGGTGTGCGGTACTTGAGTGTGCTATTGTCCTGCGGAAAGAACATGGCATGCATTTCAGAATCGGAGACCCAGGGATCCAGGCCCGGTTCTACCCAACGGCTCAATTTCTTTAGGGATAAAACAGAGACTTTAATAGCAACTGCAGGAAAGGCTTGTTGTGAGAAATAAGTGAGGCAGTTCAGGAAAAGCGATGAAATAAGCATTCAATAAATGTTAACTAGTATTGGGACCAGCCTCTGGAAAAAACGCATCACACTCGGCGAAGAACTACAGCCTTAGACAAGGAGGAAGACCATGCATGAGATGGATTGACTCAGTGGCTACAACATTGGGCTGAAACATCTAAGCACGTGTGAAGAGGGCGCAGGACCCACAGCAGTTCATTCTTTGTCCATGGAGCCTTTGTCCATGTCTTGCCTCACAGTGAGAACAACTCACAGGTGATTAACAGCAACAGCACGGTTGCCAGATAGTAGCATTTTTATAATCCTCGCAATCCTCACTGAAAGAATTGGTAAAGACAGGAGAGTTTTAAGCGAGAGCATCTCAGACCCCACACACCAGTCGCGCCCCATCCGGCATCGCCCTCACAGCAGAGCTCTCAGTAGCTATCCAGCAAGGCAATGAAAGCGAGCGAGAAAGAGATTGAGTTTCTTTCGAGAGATCTTCTGTAAGGGATTGGCATGCACGGCACGAACATATTTAAAGTCTTTGATGTCTTTTTAATATTTTTATATTTAAATTAGGACAAAGCACTGGCTAAGCAGAAAATGACTCTTAAAGCCAGATCTCTGAGTAGTGTGGGTAGCAAGCAGCAGCGCGTATGGTGTCCGGTTGCTTTGCAGTCGTGGGCTCTTTAAGTGAGCAGACGGATGTGTGGCACGTGTAATGGATGTGTGGGCCAGAACGAATGCAGGCACTGTTATCTCTCTCCCCTCTGAGCCGTGTATTTGGAGTGCTGGTGAATACACACCATTAAGGGCTAATTGATCGGGCCCAGCAGTAGGAGTAGCCATGTTGACAGCAGTGAACCGGTATCCACAGGTGATAGGAGATGATGAGACTGAGGGGCAGAATGCAAGATTCCCCCACCTTTAAGCTGTCAGTTCAAGAAAGAAAGAAGATTTGCAAACAGCCTCAACTTTTGGAAGCTGGTCTTTTCAGACTCAGTAAAAAGAAAAGGGATGGGGAAAGAACCGGCAGGTTAGTCAGTTAACTAACTGAAGCAGTTGCGTCATGACCAAACCAAGCCCAATGCCATCATGTCCATTCAAACTCACAGTGCCTCTGCGCAGGGTTTCTGAGTCTCTAAATATTGACTAGAGCACATAACTTCACCTTTCTCCTGCAGAGCGACGATTGGGTTTAAAACAGTGACCTGGTGGTTAGAAGCCCAACGTCTATCCCATAGTCCCACCAGGATTCCTCTCAGAGAGATGAAGGATCATCTTTGAGCTGATCCTATTACATTTAAATCAGAGTTCAGCCAACGAGAGCCTCTGGGTCAAACCCAGTCCACCAATCTAGTTTTATAAATACTTATTGGCACCCAGTCACACTCATTGATATATATATATATATTGCTCAGGACTGCATTTACTCTGTAATGGCAGAATTTAATAGTTATGCAAAAATATGATGGCCCACAAAATGTACTATAATGATTTCATGGCTCTTGTACAGGGAAAGAATGCTGACCCTTGATGTATAGTCCTAGATCTACCAGGGAGGTGTCCGTTTCTTTGCTTAAAGTTTTCAAATGGCATCCTGTTGTTCTCAGGATAAGATTTTAAACACAGTTTTAAAAACCATCTATAGACTGGCTTCTGGGCTGTGATAACTTCATCTCTCCACAATCTTCTCCTTACACTTTGTACTCAGAATGTGCTAGAGGACACTGCATTCCTGCAAGGATTCACATGCATTTATTTCTTCTTTAGGTCTTCACACGTGCTGTTCCATCTGCCTAGAACATTCTTCCCCACCTTCCCTTACTCTCGGGCCAAGGTGACGTTTTGCTGATATCAGAGGGAAAGATGATCACCCGAATCCAGACGAGCAGAGTACCACAGCAGAAATCTACTTCCTTGCCACAGAAGATGCAGGCGCTAAACATCGATAGGAACAGTTCGGCATTTGGACAAATGCTCAACACTTAGGTTGCACTACATGAGAGTCAGCACTCCCTGGAGTCTGCGGTGTTAGGGTGTCACCCACACTTTCATGGCCTTCAAATGTAGGTTCTCATGGTCGCAATCTAACAGACATACTCTCCTGGCTCTGACAGAAGGAGGTGGGCAACAGTCACTGTAAAACACAGAAGAGTCTTTTCCATGATGAAGACTCACTATTCAGGAATAAAGATTTCCTCAAGTAAAGGAATCCTTCGGATAAGTTTCGACTACTAACACAAGGTCAGCAGTTCAAGCCCACCATGTTTTCCTTGGGAGAAAGATGAGGCTGTCTTCTCCCTTGCAGATTTACAGTCTCATTTGGTCATGCCTCTCCAAGCCTCCCAACACACCTAAAAGGGAAAAGAATAGTTGACAAAGAACTTGGCTTCAAGGAAATAAACTGGGAATACTTCAGCCAGGGAAGGAATTGGGAGATGACGGAAAGCTATGTATAAAGCTATGGATAAAAACTTCTCAAAGGCTCAGCACCCAGACGCTGACTCACTAAAAGACTGAGACTTAATCAGAAGATTATAGCATAATCTACCCCCCACCCCCACCCCCAGCACTTCATCACTCCCATAGCAGGGCTCTAGGACAATGCACTGTGACCCACAAAAGCTAGGTGAGCGGAATCTCTGTGCGGTGCAGAAAGCTGCCAGAAAAGAACACGTCAAATCATTTCCACTAAAACAAATGATAGGAAAAGTGATAAAATTGCACTCTGGCAAAGGCAGAAACTTGTAAGACCCAAAAAATCCAAGCAGTCCTATTGAATTCTGACTTTCACAGGTTTCACAGGGTAATCATGGGTTACAGGTGAAATATCTTCAAGACTCAATTTTCTCTGAGGAATAAACAAGAAGGGCCATAAAACAAGGACATGGCCTGTATTTGAAACCTCTTGCACCTTCGGCTACATTAAACATGAAGCACAGCAACATTAAGAGCTATATCAACATGAATCCTTCAATGGAAGCTCCATTTACCTTCGTTGCTCTTACCTGATACCGCATGTCTACCTTCCAACCACACACAAAACGGAACTAGATATGTTGAATATTTTGGAATGATCAAACAGACGATTACGAAGCACTATCATTACATTGCTGAGGACTCAACCAAAAAAAAAGAACATACAAGAAAAGATGGGCAGGGTAAGCAGAGAGATGGACACTGGAAACAAGAATCAAAAGGAAATCCTAACAAACAAACAAACAAAACCCAACTGTCACAGCAGAATTGAACCATGCCTTTGATGGGCCCATGAGTAAGTCGCAGAGTCAAGGGAAGACTCAGTGAGTCCGGAGACAGGTCACTAGGAATCCCCAAGTGGTCAATAGAAACTCCTCAAGTAAAATACAAAGATTTTAAAAATCATAAAAACCAAACAGAACATTTAATAACTGTGGTGCAACTTCAAAAAGCACAACACACATGTAATTGGAGTACCAGAAGGTAGAGGAGAGAGAGGGAAAAATAGGAAAAAAATACTTGAAGTCATTATCTCCAAGAAATTTCAACAATTGGCAACAGACACAAAACAATAGATCTAGGGAACGACTCAGAAGACGCTTCGTGGGATAAATAATAAAAGCAAATCAATTAAACAAGCAGTAGTAAAATACACAAATACACTCAACTCACCCGAGTTAGCAGACAATCTGCGTAAGCGTGACCACCTGACATCCCTGCATCGTGGGACTGCTTCTTATGTCCAACCTTACTCCCTGTTTTCCTAATAAATCTGAAGACCCCAACTTCAAATGCCAGTTCCGTCTTTTCTTATGGTTTCCCACAAGGGAGTCAGTGAACGACTCTGCACCACGTGTGTGTAGGTTCATAATCTTTTATTTCCTCCATCACCTTCGTCAGAATTCAGAGTGAGAGAAAGCACAGAAAGTGATTACTCGAACAAGGAGATTCCGGTTATCAGATGTTTTCAGGATAAAAGCTTGGGAGTCCTTCCTGAAGGACTTTCTAAAGAAGCTCTATTGTGGAGCGTGGACACGGTAGGGCTGCCTCTCCTAATGCACACCGAGTAGCGGAGTTGTCGCCAGGGGAGGGCGGGAGGAAAACCACATGGGGAGGAGTAAGAAGCAAGGATGAGGAAGGAGGCGAGAGACAGACAAATGTCCTATCAAGCTAAGCTAGTAGATGTCTGTGAGGACAGGGTTCTGTGGTCATTCAGAGTTAGGAAACTCAGGATTCAAAAAAATAAAAGAGCATTTCAACAAGACAGTCTTAGGAGCACCAAAGGCCCT
>NW_022109491.1:4630916-4659229 GCF_000313985.2 Echinops telfairi
CTTAGACCATCGCATCTATTAGAGGCCGGATGGGTGTCTCAGTTCAGTGGTTGGAATGTGGTAAGCACTCCGCGAAGCCATGGGCTCCCAGTCTGGTCCATTTCACACTCCTCCAACCCCCATTTCAATGCCTGTTCAAGCATTTCATGTTTACCTGCTTTTACTAACTAGCTTGATTTATGTTTCTTAATCAGCATTGGAAACTGTGTCTAATGAAAGTGATCTTCCTGGTGATCAACACTGCATCCTGAACCCAATCTAGTTGGAGAGAGAGGATGGCTATGTTGATAAATAGTACTATATACAATTATAAATACATGCAGGCAACACCGAGAATCCTAATGCAGCAGCTAGAAATGAATGACTTATTATTTCACTGAGCGCCCTTGTGGTATACTCTTTTAAACACCTAAGATTTGAGTCTTGTCTTTCAACACAAGATGGGTTTTTTTATTAATGACATCTTTCATTCGATGTAAATGAAGAGAATGGCTCTAGAAGAAGTCTGTGAGTCTCGCCAACTTGACAAGTCCGGGATGCCTGTGTCAGTCTGGGTAGACTAGAGGAACAAATTCATAAACACGCATATGTATACAAGGGAGAGGTTTGTATACAAGAGTACTTGAACACTGAGAAAACATTCCAACCCAGGCCAGTCCAAGGCCGTAAGTCTGATATTAGCCCATATGTTCCATACCAATCTATAAAGTCCTCTTCAGACTCACGAAACACATGCAATGAAGCCAAATGCAGGACCATCACAAGCCAGTGGGTAGAAAGTCCTTGGGTCCAGGGGTGTGGTAAGCATCTTGGTGCTGGCAAGGGTCTCTCTGTGGCTTCTCTGGCTTTAGAGGTCTGGTTGCATCCATGTGGCTTGTCTGGCTCAGGGCATTAGGGTAGTCTTATGTGTCTTGTCAGCTGCAGTGTCTCCCAGGGAGTAGCAGAGAGAGAGATGTCTTCTGCTTCCAAGGAGGAAGTACCAGATTTCCCAGAATTCTCAGAAGGTCATGCCCACACAGAAGTCTCATTGGCTATCTCCAGACTGACAGCTTAGACTCCACCCCTATACCCTTAATCCTTACACTGACACCAAATTAGGTGACTACCACAATGCCCATCTGGGGGACTCCCACAGACAGCATGCTTGGTGGAACAAATTAGGTGTGAGCATTTAATCCATGTTATTTAAAAATGTTCAGTGCATCCATATCTAAACATGGTCAATATTAACAACATACAACCCAAACCAAACTCATTGCCAGTGCATCCGCACTGACTCATGGCAGGGACACGTATTATGGGGTAGACCTGGGCTCTAACTGGCCTTGGTGTCTGTAATCTCCACAGATGCTGCTTATTCAGGCTTTCTTCTTGGGTGCAGTTGGTGCTGGGCTTGCACTGCCAGCCACGATGTTAGTCTACAGCATGCACCACCTGCACGACCCAGGGACTCTTTTATCAGCCTAGCCTATGCATTAGTATATGATTTCCAATATTCTTACAGTATGTGGCTGCTCCCTAGAGCTGGTTTATGAGTGACATGCAAGTTACTAGTAAAAAGAAGTTACCAGTAAAAAGGGGGAGATAAAAAGGGGAGAGAGAGAGAGAGAAAAAAAGAGAGAGAGAAACTTCCTGGTTTCATTAAAACATCTTTAAAAGACTCAGGTATCGGTTGGGTATGCACGTCAGGTCTTCTTTGCTGCCTGCGCCTAGGGCTTTGGGCTGTGGCTGGCTGCAGAATTACTCCAGAGGCAGCATCCCCGGGAGTTCTGATGGTTTCATTCACCTCGGAAAGACACGGTAATGAAATCATGCCTTCTAACATGTTCCAGGTCTATTAAATAAGCGCGTTGAAGAATCCCCACTCCATCTGAGATGGGCCTGTCACATTAACCTAATCGCACTCTCCAGGCTTCAGGCCGGACGGAGCCTTCTTGGGATGATTTTAAGAATTAATTATTTAACTTTCCTATTTCCACTTAATAATCTCTACAGATTAGTGCCATACGCTTAGGCTTTGGTGATTTGCAGATGTGTCTAATTACTGTTCTTGGTAGCTCCAAGCTTGGCTTCCTTTAAGGTGCTTGTTTCCATCCAGGGGAAGGATTGCTGAGCTAGGGCATCTGGAGGTGGGAGCAAACTTTGTCCAACCAATTTACTAATACAACCTGTCACGAGGCTCGCTGCGAAGATGCTGCCTGTCAAAGGCTTAATCAGGGAGAATAATCTTGTCCACTGTTGCAACCGGGCAAGTCATTGTTTATAACTTTAGGGAGTTCTGTTTTGTTAACTTCAGAGAGACGCTGAAAGAGAAACCCTCCTAGAAAAGTTGAGAGAAGGTCGGGGAGAGGGTTTATTTGGGGGATCTAGGGCTTATTCTACATCGGTGAAATGCTAAGAAGAATTCCAGGCAGTTTCCAAGATTGAAGGCACAGCTAGTTAGGGGCATTGTTGAGACTCGGAGGCACTGCATCTGACTCTCAAGAGGTTCTTTGCTGTGAAATGGATTAAGTGCTCTGTTACTGCTACCCCTCAGCCACGCCCCGGCAGCAAAGACCTAGTGATCTGTTTCCCTATAGATGACAGGCTAGGAAGCCCTGTGGGGGGATTTCCACTCTTTTATATAGGGATAGAGTTGATGGAACTTACCAACAACAACCATTTGACTCTTTTTTAAAGTCATCTTACTGGGGGCTCTTACAGCTCTTATAACATTCCATACACCAGTTGTATCAAGCAGATTTGTACATATGTTGCCATCATCATTTCCAAAACATTTTCTATTTGAGCCCTTGGTATAAGCTCCTCTTTTTCCCCTCCCACCCTCATGAAGCTTTGATCAATGATTTTTTGTTATTATCATGTTGTATCTTACACTGCCCATTGTCTCCCTTCACACACATTTCCGTTATTCATCTCCTTTGGGGTTGGGGTGGAGCTATATATGCAATCTTGTGATGGGTTAACTATTTGACTCTTGACCATGATGTCTCCCCAAATGACTCGCGCCTGACTGGTTACTGTCCCCAATTAGCAAGATGCACATCTGTTAGTAAAACCAAGCTCTGACCATGATATCCGTCACTGAATTAACTCACCCAGTGAGTCTAAGTTGCCCCTGGTGATGGGGATAAAGTGTTCTTCCGAAAAACCAGCTTGTGCCCTATTGGTTTTCCCTTCCCTGAAGAAGGTGATTGGTTGTCATGCTCCCAATTGCCTAGTAATCACCCTCAAGCCCTGAAGAGAAACCACACCACCATTTGGAGCGCAATAAGGGAGCCCTGGATGGCTGGAAGGGTGAGCCTCACAGTCCAGCTAAATCCACCTTCTCTGAAGTTAAGCTTCATTGCACCAGTGGCTGGTGATCTGTCTGAACTGAAAAGTTAGGCCCCATCCCAGGCCCTCTCTGGACTATGGATCTGAGTCTCTGGGACTGTGAATGTGGTCCTTTTCCCTAGCACTAAATTTCTCCTAAAATTTATATTCCTAAACATTATTTTTAATGTTAAACAACCCCAAAATGCATTTTTCATGTTTATTGCCAGTGCATAAAATTACAATGCTGTGAACATTTTTAGCAGCATACCCATATCCTGATCCATAATTTAAAAGGTGACTTTAGTGTGGCAATAAATTCCAGGAGACATTGAAACCTCTGCAGAAAGTATATACATTAAGGGCCAGCCATTCAGCCAACATTTGAGGGGCAGTGGTTAATTATTATGCTTCCACCATTAGGATGGTGGGAGTGCATGATGGTTCCTGGGTAGCTCTATTGGTGACAGAAGTACTGAAGGGTTGGATTTTCAAGAAGGAGCCTAGGCTTTACAGCAGCTAAGCCTTGGATGCTAGTGGGAAAGTTGACAGTGTGAATCTTACAGTTGCTCATGAGAAGAAAGAGGGGACAGTCCACTGCTGTCCAGATGCAAAGTCCTGGAAACCATGTGTGGGAGTTCTCCTCTGTCCTATGGGATCACTGTGACCAACTAGATCGACCATTCACTATGATCGACTAGATGGCAATGGATTTGATTTCGTGGGGGGCGGGAGGGGACCGCAAAATCTCCCTCAGAAAGGGTGAAGTTTCATGCATGCTACTAGAGTTATGAGATCAGGGTCGGAGACCTATACCTTCACAGATTTTCCCCAATGAAAATAAAGAAGTGAAATCCACAAACACACACGTGTCTAGGCTCGGCTGACTCCACTACAAGGTGAATGCCGTGTGTCAGGAGTGGGACTATTAGCTCTCGTTGGCTGAGTTGCACGGTTTGAAATTAATTTTTTCCCCTGTATATTTTGCTCTCCTGAGGTCCTGACCAATTGCCACTTTGTCGGTGAGCTTTTTCTAATTTTCAAGGAAGGCAGGTGGCGTGTGAAACAAATCAATTCCCCTTCAGGAACCAGATCTGCACGGCTTCTCACTTTAGCTTCTGCTGAGCCGGACACAACTGAGATCTTTGCTCCAAAGGGTATGAGGCCCAATTAGGAAGCCAAGGGATGATGGAAACTGTTTCCCTGGGCAAAGGAGCCACACCTGGGTGGCTTTCCAAGCGGACACTGCGCCCTGAGGGAGGCTAGAGGGAGCTTCTGGACAATGAGCCCAGCACTTGGAAATGGACATCCAAGTGCTGTCCCTCCAGAAAAGGCTTTGGCGTGCCAGGCAGGTCATAGGCAAGTACGAAGCACAAAAGGAACCAGGGATATTACATAACCCTCCATATTGCACGTGGGCATGCATTCACCCCAGACCGTGTGCTGGAGATGGCTCCCCACGTCGGCAGCCTTACTCTATTTAGGCTAATGATGCCTGGGACGGTCAGAGCTACTGCTGCTCTGGAAACGGTAAGTACCATCTAGAACACCCACCTCCCCCCGGGAAACTCAGTCTGTTAGGGCTTTTCAGATCGGATGGATTTTTTAATCGAGCTGCCAGACTGCTTTGAAAGCTAAACGGATACCCACCCACAGGCTGCCGGTCAAAGCTTAGCAACGCCAAGTATAAGGTTTGGGTGGACATTTCTGCTCTCCCCCCAATGGGGTGTTTGACTACTGTCCTCATTAGGGACTCTACGTACCTTAAGGGAGTCTTGTTTGTGTCGGTGTCTGTACGCAATTGGGCAGCCCTTTTCTTCCTCGACATTTCCTCTAAAAGACATTTGAATTACTTGACAGATGAATTTGATGGGACAATATTTACGGCTTTGATGCAGGTGAGTGGGTAAACGTACACGGCGGACCTCGGCAATGCAAATCTTATACATCTGTCTTGTGTCCGTAGACAAGATCAGAGAGTGTATTTGAACTCGCAAGGAAATATAAATTTAGGAAAGTTGCATGTGAGGCCAGGAATCACTTTACTTACAGCAACTGTGGGTTCAGGCTCCCCGACAAACATCAAACCAAGAATCCCTATGGTCATGACATCAGAAGGCTCCATGATTTTCTTCGTAGCCCGGTATTGGACACTCAAACAGGAAATCTTTTGCCATGGCAGGAAGATCATCAGCAAGTGGGGAGCCCAAAAGAAACTGGGGAAATTAGCATAGCTCTCCATATTGCACGTGGGCGTGCATTCACCCGAGACCGTGTGCTGGAGATGGCTCCCCACATCCTGATGGCTCCGATTGCTGAGTGTGAGAGGAAACCAAAGACCCACCAGTCCTGCTGGCTCTGGTCCCCTTCACAGCAAACAGCCTCTAGTCGGGTTTACAATTATGAAGCTCGTCCTGTGTACGCAGTGAGCTATTGGAGTCGGCCAACTCCGATCCACAGTTCTATGGAGGCCCATTCACACTGTTTTTGGTGTTGTTGTTGTTCTCTAATCCCACCCAGTTTCCAGACCCAAGGCTGGCAATGTCCCTGCCCTCATCTTACTCAACCCATCAGTGTCGTAAGAAGTTGACTGTTACCCCATTCGCCCTCTTATTTCTCTTTTACTGGGGTAACCGTTCCCACTTATAGATTTCTCTACTGTCTTCCTTTAAATCCTTCCCAGTCTTCTTTGATGGCTCCCACCTGTCCACGATGCCCGGTCTCAGGATGGCATTTTGGGATTTCTGGTCCTTCCTAGCTACACTCTTTGAGTGATGTGTACAGGTTTGACCATAATCTGTGATCAGTAACTACCAGATTTTGTCAAACACTCTGTCCATCCGCCCCCCCAACTCCACTTATGAGTCCAGCTACATACTGATAACTCCACTTGGATGACTGAATCTGCATCTTAAACTTAACACGTCGTAAAAGGTCACTCTACATTTTCATCCAAGAATGTTCCATGGGCCGATAAATGGCCCTGCCATCTCTCCCGTTTCTCAAGCTGAAGGCCTGCGGCTCACCCTTGAGTCTTCTCTCGGCTTCATTCCCTGACGTGCCACCTGTCAGCATGTCCTGGGCCCACAAAGCACCCCTCATCTGCTTACTTCTTCTCCATCACCATTGCTACCAGCCAATGTTTCTTGTTTGGATGATTTCCAATGCCTCCCAGTGTCTCTCTCTACTCCTGGCCTTCAACAATCCACTTTTCACAGCAGTGAAGGTTAGCTATAAAACTTTTAAAATCCAGCAGATCATGTTAATTCTCTACTGCAGGGCAGTGAATTATTCAATATGGCTCTTCTAGCTATACTCTTTATTACTCTCATCAAATTACCTTTTCCTCGTGGGGCTGCATTAGGAGACGGTGGAGAAAGACACTGATTAGTATTCTGTTGTGAGTGACTGTTTACAGGACTAATTGTGATTGTCATCCTGCTGGGTATAAAAGGAGCCATTTCCTGAGCAGAAAGGGGAAATCTCACTGCCAGGAGAAGAGAAGAGCCAGGAGTGGAGAGTGTCCTTTGTGCCCCAAGATTCCTGTGCACTGACTCTCCTTGATCCTGAAGATAGATCTGACACCAGAACAGCATTGGAGTCAGGAGCCTGAGGAAAGCACGGAGGGGTGGACATCCCAGCCCACAGAGCAAGTAAAGCTGAGGGCTTTGGGAAAGGAGGCTGGCTTGTGGAGTGGGGTGCCTCTGGGCACTTAATTGGAGGATCTGGGTTTGCTGAGCCATAGAGCTGGAGTTGTGTGCCTCTGGATGGAGGTTTATAGTGCTCTGGGAATTTATTGGCAGCCCTAAAAGAGCTTTGTAACTTTTCCAAAGCAGGGTAGCTGACGGGCCATGAGGCTGAAGGCCAGAGGGAGAAGCTGCCTACAGCCATGGCAGAAAAGAAACTGAGCATTTCTTGCTTAAATCGTCACACTTTATCTTCCATAATAAGGCCCCAACGGGTAAACACCCTCTGTGAGTTCCGTGTAGCCATTGCAATGAATTCTCCGGACCAGCCGAAAAGCAGAGCGAAGGAAAAGTGGAGTGGGTGAGAGGAATGGTTCGTGTCAGAAAAAGGTAAACAGAGGCGGGGTGGAGGCAGTGCTGATGTTTGCCTTGTGCCGATCATCCTTGGGAGCCAGAGGTCAGATGGGGCCACCACACCATTTCCTCACCTACTGAGAACACACCAATAGCTAGTAACACACGGGGAGTCAAATTTCAGTGCATCATCTTATCACTTGCGGTAGCAGGCCGCACATCCTTCTTTAGGTCCCTCTTCTACCATTCCGCCCTGGCCCCACTGTGATGCACAGATGTTCTAGAACATTCCAAGTTTGTGCCTCCTATGGGCTCTAGTATTTGTTTTCTTCACACAGACTCCTGAGTCACCGATCCAGAGCACCCTATCCCCGTCAACGCATCGTTTCACAGTCCTAATGTCTTCTGTCTGTCGTCACTGTCTGCGGTGGTCTTGCTCATGTGTTATTTTCTTGACTTATGGTCTTGTCTCTGTAAGCTAAAAGGCATGGTTCCTGAGACCCCAGACCTTACTCCTATATGTCTCTGGCACTCAGAACAAGCACTACAAGGTCTAAGAGTTTCATAAACATGTATTTGCTAACTGAATAAATGCATCTACTAGTGAAATTTAGATGGAATCATACATACTCTTTGCCATTTTATGAGGGTTTTAGTCTTCCTTACTTAACTACATTGAAAACTTTTTAAAATTAAGCATTCTGTTTAAAAATTTCTTAGAAAGACCGAAGAAGAATTGATGTATTTGAATTGTCGGGTTGGCAAAGAATAGTGAAAGTACCGTTGGCTACTAAAAGAACAAACTAATCTGTCTTGGAAGAAGTACAACCAGAGTGCTCCTTAGAGGCAAGGATGGCGAGACTTCGTCTCACATACTTGGACGTGGTGTCAGGAGAAAGCCGTCTCTGGAGAAGGACATCATGCTCGTAAAGCACAGGGACGGTGAAAGAGCGTGAGGCCTTCAACAGGACGGACTGACGTAGGGGCTGCGACAATGGGCTCAAGCACAGGAACAATTGTCAGGCTGGTGCAGGACTAGGCAGTGTTTTGTTCCATTGAGTGTAGGATCCCTATGGGTCTGAAGCAACCTGATGGTCCCTAATAACAACAGGGTCCTTGCATAATGGGCCCCTGCTGAAGATGTGGTTAAAGCTCTCTGCTGGTCATTACAAGGTCAATTGTTTGAGTCCACCAGCCGCTCAGTGTAAGAAAGCGGTAGTAATCGGCTCCTACAAAAATTAAAGCCTTAGAAATATATTTTTTCAAATAATTTCTTTATTGTGAATCCGATGGGAACTTTAAATGGCAGATCGTCAGTTTTGTATCCCATGGTTGTCAAGTTATCAAACCCTCCTAATATAGCCTACCCACCCCCTTGGTTTTCTCTGCTTCCTCTGGTGGTTTATTATCTTCCCCGTCACCTACTAATCTCTAGCCTATTGCTTCATCTTCCCTCCCTCACCCTCATCACCCACATTAGTAACCTCTAAATACTGCATGAGACCACTGTTTTAAAGAAGAATAAATAGAAGGAGGAGAAGAGGAGGAAGAAGAAGAAATAAAGACTTTCACAGCAATTCTTTAGAAATCTTATTGGATGCTTCAACTGTCCTTTGTGGTTGAATTAGAATTGCCTTCACAGAAAAAAACTTTAAGGTCATTGCAGATTATAATAAATACTTATTAATAAATTAACAGATATATGATATGTTTACAATTTTTTAAAAAGCTGCTTTCAGGGTTTCCTCCCACAGGACAGCCATGTCCCCCAATTTGCTTCCAGTTATAGTCAACAAAAATCAAAACTGTGAGAAAAATAACCTAAACTCAAAAAAGACTTTGCTAATAAGGTCAATGGATGCTTACATCGAATCTCAAGAGCAAGCAAAATGATTAATAGAAGAAAGCAGAACTAGGTAACCTAGGGGTCAGGGAGACAAGTAATGCGGTTGGTGTTGGGTGTCTTTAAGGCGGTTCTGACTCACAGTCATTGTTATGTTCCAGGCCATTGTAGCCATTGTTTCAACCCATCTGGTCAAGGGTCTTTCATGGCCCGTGTACTTTACAAAGCATGATGTCCTTTTCCAGGAACTGGTCCCTCTTGATAACATGTCATAATACAATAGATAGAAAAATACAATTATGAAAATCCTCATAGGACCCATGGAGCAGTGCTGCTGTTCACTCACTTAGACATTCCCCCCGTTAACGTGGTGCTGACTCCGTGCAGAGCTTTGAATGTAGAACAGTGAGCTAGAGATGCTGTCGTGGCTTTTGGAGGCAATTGACCAATGAAGGAGACACATAGTCATACAAGGGTTCAGGTAATTACAATGTCAGGTGGACAGTGGTAAAATAGGGAATCTCAGGAGCTACGGTGGCCCAGAAAGAACCCTTACCAGCTATGAGGTTATGAGAGTGTCCCAGAAGAAGTGGTTGGCCATATGGTGCTGGTGCTATGCCCATCACCTTTTAATGAACATAAGAATCACCTAGGAAGGTTTTAGACCCTTGTAATTCCCTCCCAAAGAGTCTTCCAGAGCCCAGGTGGTGTCTGGTGTTAGGCACAGGGGGGCTAACTACAAGGTCGGCTGTTTAAATCCACTAGGCATTCTGCAAGAGAAAGGTTCTGACTCCAGGAGACCCTAGGGATCTATTCTATCCTGTCCTACAGGGTCACCATGAGTTGGATCAACTCAATGGCTGTGAGTCTCTAAGATCCTAACGCAAGTGACCTATAAATCACATTTTTAGAAACTGCAGAAATCAGTGGTTCTCAACCTTCCTAATGCCACGACCCTTTAATACAGTTCCTCATGTTGTGGTGACCCCCAGTCATAAAATTATTTTCATTGCTACTTCATAACTGTAAGTTCTGAATAACTTACATAACTGTAAGTTCTGTTATGAATTGTATTGTAAATATCTGATATACAGGATTATTAGGTGACCCCAGTGAAAGGATTATTTGACCCCTAAAGGGGTCATGACTCACAGGTTGAGAACCGCTGTGTAGATCTTGAGCAACTGTTAGAATTGGACTCTCGTTATGTTTTTGTTTAATCTTACCTCTCCATCCATCTCCCTGATCTGTGGTCATGATCCTTTATTTGTCCAAACCTCAGGCCCCTCACCTGTGCAAGAGGGAGTATTGATACCAATATAGGGGGTCATTGGAAAGACAAATATAATGGAGCTGAGCCATCAACACTATGCTTCGCACAAGGAAATACTTGATAAGATGGGCAGGTATCACCCGTCAGTGTTACCACCAGCTTATTCAAGGAGAGAGGGATGTTGTAAGCAGAGACGATAAAACGGAGAAAAGCCAAGAGGCAAGTGAGAAATTTGGTCGTTAGGACCAGGGTTACCTAACATAAGAGAACAGGAATTGAGCTCACTAGTCTAGACCAATGGTCAGTAAACCTATCCCACTCCCTATTTTTGTAAATAAAGTTTGTTGGCACACCGTCTTATTCTTTGCGTATTGTCTACAGCCCTGGCTGGGTACGGTTATGTTAGGCTGCTCACCACAGGTCAGCAGTTTGAAACCTCCAGTCACTCCTTGGGAGAAAGATGAGATTTCTACTGCCATGAAGATTTATAATCTTGGAAACCCACGGCAGCAGTTCCACTCTGTCTTAGAGGGTTGCTATGAGGTGGAATCGACTCAGTGGCGAAGTGTTTGGTTTCAGTTTGGGGTAGTTGCTTTTGCATTAAAACAGCAGCATTAAAGAATGGCGAGAGAGCCAGCTGGCCAGAAAAGCCTAAACTATGTAGAAAACACAGGCCAACCCTCAGTCTAGGGCACAGGTGCCCAAACTTATTTGGCCTATTGTCTCACTTGTCAGGAAAAAAATTAATTTCTCAGTGTCACCTTGGCAATGAAAATGTTTGTCCTATCACCTATCATCAAGGATACAGTATAGACAGCTTCTTTTGCAGCCCTCCCCCATCATTCTGGTGCTCTGTGGGGATGGGGTGGGGGTGTGTGTGGTATCACTCACTGTTGTCTTGGTAGAGTAGTGGGTGGTTGGGGTTTGGGATTCTGAAGCCTGATAATTGGAATGTGAATCCCAGTTCTGATATCTACTGGTTGTGAGACTTTGGGTAAGTAATATAACCTCTCTGCACCTCGATTGTGTTCTAAACATAAGAACAACCATCGTTCTTTCTTCATGGAGTTATTAGCTAATATAACTTTTCTATACATAATGAATTCACATGTGTAAAGTTCTTAGCCCATTGTGTGGCATAAAGCCAGCCCTCCTCAACAATTTGACATCATCCCGATGAATACAGGTTCAAGCTCACTGACATCAAGTTGAAATCAGCTCATGGCAATCCTCTAGGACCGGTTAGAACCGCCTCTGTGAGTTCCCTGGACTGTAACTCTTTATGGGAGTAGAAAGCCATCTTTCTTCCAAAGAGCAGTTGGTGCTTTCAAACTGCTGACCTTGCAGATTGCAGCCCAATGTGTAACCTCTCTGCCACCAGGACCCTTTCAATAAAGTTAATGGCTCAAATATGTTGCTTGGTATTGCGTGGGTTATGAAAACTGACGTGGAAGTGTTTTTTCTTGCTATGGAATGGGGCCAAGAAGATGGAGGTGGAATGGCTCTTTTGCCCATAACGTGTAATAGCTGAAATGGAAGCCTCTCAATCATGCCCCTTCCAAGCCTTGCTTATTTCACCTCCGTTCATGGCAGCAAACAGAGAAACACCCAGACCCTCCAAAGGGGTCTAGCACCAAACACACAATCTATCACAGACACAACCAAATTCTATTTATGCGAAGAGACACTTTGTTTGTCTCACACATATCATTTTATTTTTTCGCCCTGACCACCTCTCTGTCTGTTGCCTCAGCTGTGGTGGCATTCTCTGAATACATACTGTGGGACTCATTTTCTTTTTCTATTTTGGTTCCTTCCCCAACCACTTCTCCTCTGGTGAATCGATCGATGCCTTGCCCAAGATGGCTCTGTTGGAAGGTGTTGCAAACAGATCTGCTACATAAGTGATGATCAATATAAGAAGAGATTTGGGAGGCAGGCAGCAAGGATGCTTGATGACTTACAGTCAAGGGGATGAACACTTTTGGGGTCCAGGTGACTCAGTGGGGACTCTTATGACCCCGACTCCATAGGTTCGAAGTGAGTGGTAAATCAGGTAACATATGTGAAGTAGCTGCCACGGGAAATGTATGGTAGTTCCACTCTCAACCAGATTCCCACTGGTTATGACCCGATAGCGGCTCTCTGTATAGTTGCTGTGGTGCTTACATCATCTGGTGTCAATTTGAAAGCATTACGAGTGAAGGGGTGGAATCTGCCCTGTCAATTCAAGAGATAGCTCATGAGGCCTGTGTGGGCATGGCCTTCTCCTGAGAATTCTGGGAACTCCTGTATTTTCCTCCTTGGACACGGGAGACACTTCTCTCTCTCTTTCTCTGCTCACTCCCTCTGAGACATCCCTGAGGAGAAGCCACATGGATCTACCCTCATGCAACCAGACTTCTGAAGTTGGAGAAGCCACATAGAGATCCCTAGCAGAGCTCAGATGCTTACAATGCCACTGGAGCTATAAGGCTTTCCACCCACTGGCCTGTGATCTTCCTGCATTCGGCATCATTGCGTGTGTTTTGTGAGTCTGAAGAGGACTTTATAAGTTGGGATCAGACATATGGACTAATATCAGACTTACGGACTTGATCTGGACTGGGCTGGGATGTTCCCTCAGTGTCCAACTGCTCTTGTACATAAAGCTCTTTCTCATACACATGTGTCTCCATGGATTTGTTTCTCTAGTCTACCCAGACTGACACAGAAGCCAGTGAGTCGGCTGCCACTCATTACGACCCCACGGACAAAAGAATGAAATGTTGCCCAGCCCTGCACCTCCCAGTCAGTCACATTGATTGTTACGTGTGAGCCCATTGTTGCCATCACTGGGTCAGTCCATGGAAGGTAGCATATAAAAATCTCCCAATAGGCGATTCACTGGCTTACTATGACTTTTCACAGGGAGCCCTGCTGGTGTCGTGGTTACCTGTTGGTCCACGGGTCAATGGTTTTAAACCACCAGCCACTCTGAGGAGTGAGATGAGACTTTCTATTCCCGTAAAGTGTTACAGTCTCAGAAATCCAGAGGGGCAGTTCTACCCTGTCCTATGACACCAATCAGAGTCCACCTGATGGCAGTGATCTTTTTTATTAATTATAGCAGTAAAATGTTGAAACAACATCAAGTTTTTTAACCAACTGCCATCGTATCAAACCTGACTCATAGGGACCCTACAGGACAGGGGAGAAGGGCCTGTGTGGGTTTCCGAGACTAATTCTTGACAGGAGTAGAAAGCCTTATCTTTCTTCCTAGGCCCAGCTGTTGGTCTCAAACTGCTGACCTTGAAGTTAGCAGCCCTGATTGTAACCACTATGCCACCAGGGCTCGTTAGTATTTTGGAGCAACGCGCCTCCTCCTCCCAAGTACTCGGCAGTGCAGAGCCTCTGCTCTCATGGGGACATCATCCTTTTTCCTCAAAATATTTAGGCAGTTTCGGACTGTTATTAAATTAAAATGTTTATCCCTCAGGAGAGAAAACAACCAACTCCCACGCCAATTCTATTTTTAAAGCAAAAAGCCTTGTCCCCCTCCACCAACTCAAATCTTCTCTTATATACAATCGACATTGCACGAGTGTGTGTGTGTGTGTGTGTGTGTGTGTGTGTGTGTTGCATTATTTCAGGACTGAGTTTATACTTGGGCTCATTTTGAGAGCCAATCTTCACTTCCTCTTGGGTTGGAGCCAAGACCCAGAGGGTTCTTGGCAGAGGGAATACTGTGTACTCTTGTGCTGTGGGTGCAACCATCCTCCTTGGATGGGGACAGCTGGGAGTCTCCATAGCAGAGACAGACAGGACCATGTGTGTGTGGCCCAGCCATGTGCTCGCTCGCTCGAGGGGAACACCAGACACAGCTAGAGTTAGTGTTGGTCTTTACAGCGGGATGAACACCCAGGTTCCTCCTGTGCTCTGCCCCTGCATCCCCATCCCTAGGCCTCTGGTTGCTTGACAGTCAAGTGGAGATCACTCTTGGGCAACTTGTGTCCCCAGGCAGTGAGGGTACACAGACACAGGGAACAGAGATGTGATGTCACACTTCTGGCCCAACTTTGGATGCAGAGCCGGTGGGAGAGGGCATCTGACACTTAGGAAACCATGTGATTCTAGTTGAAAGGAATGTTCCTGAGTCTCAGGCACCCAGCGGGGTGAGGCCCCAGTGGGAGGTCCTCATGCAGACAGACCAGGTTTGCCTGGTTTCCTACTGGGAGAAAGTGGAGCCTGCCCTGGGAGGGGAGGGACCTCAAGGGCTCCAGGGAAGGTGACTTCATGCCCTACCCATTCCCTTCAGAAGGAGCTTCCATGTACTGCTGAAAAAAAGATATCCGTGCATCCAAAGGAAGAGAGAGGTCATGGCCCTCCCAGATAAGGTCCTTTAGAGACCCCAGGGTGCAACATCATAGACCCCAGGAAAGGGTATCCGTGGACTTCCAAGAAGGGGTCTCCATGGACCCCAGAAAAGGGCAGCATGGACCTTAGGAAGGAACGTCCACTGGACCTCTCAGGAAGAGCCCACTATACACCCCAAGAAGGGGGCTCCATAAGCCCTCAAAAGGGGCCTCCATGGATCTAGGCACCCCGCCCCACCCAGGAGGGTACCATCGTGGGCTCCAGGGCCTTGCCCAACCAGGCCGGGGGGCACGGAAGAAGAGGGTCAGAGCCCCGTGGCTGTGCCCACTGCCTCTTAGAGGGCTTGCTTCTCCCCCAATTTATCAAATTGCTTTGCATGAAAGTGTACTCTCCCGGCGCCATGGCAACCGCGCTCTCTAAGCTGATGGAAATTCTACCTGCGCTGCAGACGGCACCACACTCTCGGAAGTAGTGCCTGTGTTGCGAGCGCTCTTAGAAAAATAATCATCATCTCAGACCAAACGCCCACCCCCACCGGGGACCACCGGTGGGCGAGACCAGGATCTGCCAGGCAGACAGCCTTACCCAACCTCACGGCTTCCTCCTTGGCGACACCGAGTAGCTCCTAGGACCCTCGAACCCCCGTTTCCTTGCTTGGAAGTCAGAAGTTATAACATGCCCAACCTCACAGGGCTCGGCTCTCTGCCTGGCATGTACGGAGTCCCTCTGGATCGCTGAGCAGCACAAACACTTTGTGATGTGACCGGCTTCTAACTTAAAGGCTGGGGATTCAAACACACCTGGTAGTGCCAGGAGAGAAAACCTGTAAAGTTTGCAGACAAGAAATCCCAAGGAGCTTCCGTGGGGTGACCATGAGTTGAAATCATTAGAATGGGTGAGGAGGCTCTGGGAGGGGTGCAGACAGGGAGAGCAGTTGGCTGCTAACGAAAAGGTGGGAGGTTCCAGTCCACCCAGTGGTGGCTTGGAAGAAACACTTGGGGAATCTACCTCTAAAACACAAGCCAAAGAAAACCTTACGAACACAATTCTGTTCTGACACACATGCAGTCGGCAGGGGTTAGAAGGGCTTCGGCGATCGGTTCTTAAGTAGACACAAACAAGAAGCGCTGTCTTATGCACTCCCCTCCCCTGACTCACAGTGACACTGATGGATAAAGATGGGGTGGGGTAGAATCTGAGGGCTGCTCCTCTCTGGGTTCCTCTCCAAGCCTGTCCTCGTCCATTGGTGGGTGTGTTAGTCCAGGTAGACTAAAGAAACAAATCCAGAGACACTCATATACATGGAAGAGAGAACTTTATATCAAGAAGTAATTATGCATCAATAAAACAGCCCAGTTCAGATCAAGTCCATAAGTCCGACATTAGCCCATATGCCTGATACTAGTCCGTAATTTCTTCTTGAAATTCATGCGGCACATGCAACGATGCAGAATGCAGGAAGATCGCAGGCCTGTGAGTGAAAAGTCTTTGGATCCAGTGGTGGTGGAAGCATCTCCTGGACTCTGGTTGCCATCAGCATGGCTCCATGTGGCTTGTCAACAGGAAGGTGAGACAGAGAGAGAGAGAGTGTGTTCCACCGCCAGAGATGAAGAGAGTCAAACTCCCTGAATCTTCATGAGAAGACCACGCCCACAAGGAGGCATCAATCAGACTGTGATCTGATTGACGGGCTATATTCCACCTCTATCTATAACCAATTTATCAAGTCGACTTGGAATGATGTAACTACCCCAGTGGCCAAGGAGGTGCTTTGCGCTATGTAGCAGGAATCCTCTCATGTTATGCCCAGGAGTCTCCCCTCCTAGCACCCACCCGTGCCACTGATGCCCCACCAGGCTCACCTGGACTGGGTCAGCCCACTTTCCCCTGAGAGCCCTGTGCTGAATACAAGGCCCCATGGGTGTGTCTATGCCCACCATGCTCTCAGGGAGGTGAGCCAGCCCTGGGAAGCCTCTGATGGCAAGCCTAGGAGAGACGGACCCACTGTTAGCATACCACTGATGGAAAGGGAAGCAGACACACAGGCCCCCTTAGAGATGAGAGCTCTGTGGCCAACGCTCAGAAAGAATAGCATCTGACCCAGCATCACTCCGCTATGAAGGGGCAGGCCACCTCCTACTTGGGGCTTGTGGTGGGCTCCCCTCCCCATGAATAAGAGAGAGTAATGCTGGCAGCTGACACCCTATGGGTGTCACTCTATGACACTCTATGGTGCCTCAGCTTCCTGACGGAGCGTATCAAAATTCATTGACCGGATACTCCCATCACAGTGGTCAGGAAACTCAAGGCAAGATGCGGAGGGGGGGGGGGACATATGGCTCAGAGAAGGCAATTACATCTCTGTTGGTAGGAAAACGAGGAGAAGAATCCTCCCATCTGGGGAAAAACACTTAACAATACTGGTGTGGAGCCCAAGGGGAATGTGTACTTGGTTCTAGGTTCCCAATTGGATAGTTTTGACCTAGTTTCTAGGCAGCCCTTGGTGACCCGGTCTCTGTGCTACAGACCGCTGGGGATTTAGACTCTGTTCTTTTGAGATGCACAACATCCTTCATAGACCACAACAGATGGCCTTGATGTGGAAACCCCACTAAGTGAACTTGGCTTTACCAGCAACTCCCTTGTAGCCATGTGGTTTAAGACCGGAACTCCAAAGTGTGAGAAGAAGCAGGTGACGACCAGCCCAAAGACATAGAACTGGTAGACGTTGGACTTTGCTTGGAATCACTTGTCTTGGGGCACCCAGTGAGTGGTAGCCTAGGACTACCACACACTTGCCATGTCTGTGCCCTTCTTGCTTCCTAAGGACAGGCATCTGGTGGGCATGGCTCTGCTGTTGTCAAGATGCACCTACGATTCCCGGGACCCCTGGAGCAAGATGAACTTCTCTAAACTCTCTGCTTCATATAATCCTGAACCCTGACCTTAAACCAAACATATCCCCTAAAATCGTTTGTAACTGGTAGCCATCTACCGCTGACTCAGTAAAGAACAGGGGGCGTGAGCACAGTGCAGTGCTCCATTGAAGAACTTCGTCTACAAGGTCAAGTTGATGATCACAACTGAAAAAGTGAGATCAGAAGCTTGGCTTATATTCATGGGAAAACCGAAAACCTCACTGCCACGAGGTTGATTCCAACTTATCGCCACCCTTTAGGACAGGGTGGAAGCGTCCCCAGGGGTTTCCAAGACACTTGCCCTTCATGAAAGTAGAAAGCCTCATTTTTCTCCTGCGAGAAGGCTGGTGGTTTTGAACCGCTGAACTTTCGGGTCACAGCCCGATGTATAATCACTGGAGGGAGGTAATCCAGAAAAGGATGGTGAGCGAGGTGGCACAGTTATAAGAATGTAATCAAAAGCACTCCCTCCTGCACTGTCTTGTTAGACGTCATTCATTCGGTTCCAACACACAGGGAGCCTGAGGACAAAATAGCCCCTTGTCCCGTGCCATCCTCACCATTGTTTTTATGGCCATGCCCATCACTGCTGCTACTAGGTGAACCCATCTGGAGGATGGTCTTCCTCGTCTTTGCAGCCCCTCTACTTTTCCAAGCATGATGTCCTTCGCCAGGGACTGGTCTATCCTGATACCATGTTCAGAGTACATGAGACAGAGTCTCCCTATCCTTGCTTTTAAGGAACATTCTGACTCTATTTCTTCCAAGACAGATTTGTTGGTTGCTCTGGGAGTTCATAGCACTTTCAATATTCTTCAACAACACCATGATTCGAATGTGTTCATTCTGCTTCGGCCTCCCTTATTCATTGTTCAACTTCCACGTGCATATGAGGCCACTGAAAACACCATGGTGTGGGTCAGGTGCAACTTAGTCCTCAAAGTGACATCCCTGCATTTCAACACTTTTACGAGGCCTTGTCCAGCAGATTTACCCAGGGCAATCTGCCGTTTGATCTCTTCACTGCTGCTTCCATGAGCATGGATTGTGGATGCGGATGCTTGACCACTTGAATCCTTTCTCCATTCATCTTGATGTTACAGTTGTACACTATTAGTACAGTGGTCAGGATTTGGGGTCTTCTTCATGGCATCATAGTCTATATCGAAGGCTGCAATACGGGATCCTCATCAGCAAGTGGCCCCAAGTCCTCCTCTCTTTCAGCAAGCAAGGTTGTGTCATCTGCAGATCTCAGGTTGTTCCTAAGTAGTCTTCCACCAATCCGGATGCAGCATTCTTCTGCGTGTAATCCAGCTTTTCTGATCATTTGCTCAGCATCCAGACTGAATAAGTCTGGTGGGAGGACGCATCCCTGGCATTGGGTAATTGCTGTGAGTGTTTCAACAGCAATAAAATAATGCATATTCCAAGTATGATTTACAGGGATATCTGATCATTCAGTGGACTCAGCATGAGCCCCCAAGGCCAGAATTACCCCCAGCTGACATGTGGAAGACCATCACTATACATCACTAGAGCCCAAATGCCATGACCAGCAAGAACTGGAACTTCCTCTTGCTCTTCCTAGCCGGAAATATCTGGAGGTCTGAAACACTGGTGTCTGCCTTCCTTTATACATGACAAAAATTCCATTTCTACAAAGTCTGACTGTGCTAAACGCGAGCCATTTGTGGACTGATTTGTGTTTCCTTTCTTCCCCAGAGGACATGCTGGGATGGGGTGGGGGGGGAACCTGGGGTCTGGGGCCTTCCCTTTGCCTTGTTCCCTTCCCTTTCCACCAGCTGAGCTTTCCATCGGAGACAGTTTGGAAGAAGGAGAGGAACTCTGTCTCTAATGAGCGGGAAAGGGGAGATTGCCCAATCCATGAAGCCCCCGCCCTGCTTTGGCCCACAGGACAACTCAGGTTGTGTCGCCAGGTGGTGCTAGAGGTGAGGTTCTGGGTCCAGGGTCAGAAATGGGGGTGAGTGATTGTTGCCCTGCGTGACTCCTGAGCTGACCACACGGGTGGCCAGAAAGCCTCTGGAAAAGTTCTAAGAACAGTAAGAATTGGAGCCTGAAGGTATGGCCAGGAGTGGGCCTTTGCTGCACAGAGCTCAGCACAGTCCGGACGTCCGCCATCAACTTGCTTTCTTGGGGCAGTCCCCAGGAAAGACCCGTGACTGAAAAGGACATCGGGGTCAAGTCGTCCCCACCACTCGCAAAGCTTAACTGAAGACAAGAACACCCCCCACTCCTGGCGTCTGTTCTGACTCAGCTCTGCCCTCCAGGGCAGAACCGAGCAGCTCCTGGGCATTCCAAAGCTGCCAACCTTTACGGAACTTTCTGCTGCAAAACGAGCAGCTAGTGGATTCAAAATGCCCACCTTGCGATGAGCAGCCCAGGGCTTAACTCCGTCTACCCTCAGGGCTCCTTCCCGGGAAGCAGGGTGTGGGGAAAGCAGTTCAGTTTGTTCAGAGGTCTCCCAACACCGTCTATTGCTTGCTTGCTTTATTTTGGGGGGTGGGGGATGGCATTGTATTTCCTTCTTTAAGCCCATTCCTCCTCTGGCAAGAACGTCCTGTCAGCCACTCCACACGGGGCCTCGCCTACAATAAGCACTCAATAAATAATTCGTGGCCATTCTTTTTAATTTGGGGAGCACGTGAGGAGGACTCCTGTGGGGGAAGGGGCTTTGTTATTTAATGCTCGTCCAGCCTGACAGGTGTAACCATGCAGGTTCTCCGGCTGCTAGGGACAGAAATCCATTTTGGTTCCGTTAACGTGGGGGGAAGAAGAAGAAAGAAAGAAAATAATTTATTGGGAGAATCTGCCACAAGCTGCCAAGTGAAAGAAAAACCGTAGAATCCGGTCTCAGACGAGACAGGAACGGGAAGTGTTGCAGCCCTTTGGAGACGCAATGGATGGGCAGAGCCAGGATGAATCATCCTTTGTGTCTCGCCCCGCAAGATTCAAATTCCAGGGAAATGGAACCAGCTGGTCCAGACTGCATCACATGCCCATCCCCTGGCTACAGAATGGGGAGGAAGCTTGGCTGACATTTCCCAGCCCTGGGATCCAAGGGTCAGGAACAGCACCTCCAGTGCAGAGCAGGCACCATGAGCTAAACAGGCGCCGAGTCTTCTACCACGGGCACGTTGCAGTCTCGAGTAAGTGGGCATGGCAGTCCACTGCCGGGGAGCAGAGCTAGCCGGTTCTTTGTTGTTTTCTCTCTCGCTACTTCTCCACCCTTCTCCATTCTTTCTCTTTTCTTCCCTCCCTGCATACCTGTCTTACCTTTCTCTTCCTTTCTCTCGTGGAAGGCATTACGTAAAGACAGAACATGAAAACACAACACACATTGGTGCTAAGTGTTCTTTGCTGCGGCAGTGTGTATGTGCCGTAGACAAGTTAGGAGCGTGGGGGCTGTGCCTACCACTGGGACTTGAGTGTTAACCCCTCTCCGTCCCAGCTGCGTGAGTTTCCCAGGTGGCCTCCCCATGGCACTGTCTCAGGTATTTGTGTCACCAAACCGGCTTCATACATTCCTTCTAAGGGTTGAATGACTTCATGCATGTTAGTGTTTAGAAGTCGGCCAGACACGCAGTTAGGGACCAATCCCAGCCTTACAACATCTGACTTCTGAAGGCACAAGGATTTCCGCACTCAGGCGTGAATTGCAAGATGGGTGGTTCTAGCCCAGGAGGAGAAAGAGCTGGCACTTGGCTCCAATGAAGATTATAGCCTAGAAAATCGAACTCCAACTTATGGGGTCACGGTGAATTGAAATCATCGTAAGAGTACCCATCAACAACAAAGGAGTCTTACAATAACCATTATTATTGGTGCACACACACACACATCAACTACAAAGTACTAAAACTCTCAGCGTTGTTGGACGGGAATCCTTCTCTGAAAGTCATGCTGTTGTTACTTTTAGGGGCCTTCAAATCAGGTCTGACTCATAGCGACCCTGTGTCCACAACAGAACGAAAGACCGCCCGTTCTGCACTGTTCTCACAATCATTGTTGAACTTGAGCCCGTTGTGGCAGCCACTGTTATCAATCCATCTTGCTGAGGGACTTGCTATTTTTCATGACTCTCCTACTTTACCAAGCGTGATGTCCTTTTCCAGAGACTGGTTTCTCCTGACACCACGGCTGAAGCACGGGAGATGGAGTCTCTCTCGCCATTCTCATTTCTCAGGAGCACGCTGGCCACACTTCCACGACAGGTCTGTTTGTTCTTCATTCATTGAAGGGATGTGTGATTCTTTTTATCCCTCACAACTTGTGTCTGCCTTTCCTGTTCCTGTAACGTGACTTGGCGTTGGCTTCTTTAGAAACTTGAGCATCAGAAGAGCAACATCTTCCGCAGACCCGCCCGAGGTCGTTTGGAAGGAGGCTGTGGGCAGGAAGCATGCGGTTCTTGATGGGCGTGCATTGGGGGGACAAGCCAGGGTGTGGGAGCACCACTTCCTATCTGAGAACGATGACTGCCGCTCACCAGTCCCATCGTGTGTTCCCCGCGGTCACCATATGCAGCGGTCTTCTCTAGGGTCAGCCGGAAATGAACACACTCTTCCCAGGGGGGAGTTGCTTGGGGAATAAAGAACTAGACTCATCTCCTGGCTGTCCTGCCCCCACCCCCACCCCCTGTTCCCCCACGTCTCTCTCTCTGCCTGCATTTCCTTTTAACATGCCAGCGGTCCAAGCGACTAATGATATATTTTGTGTTGTTGTTTAAGAGAAGCCCTTGAAAGCCATTCTGAGACTGGGGTCCAGAAATCTAATCTTTGTTTGATTCTGTGTTTAGTGGGGATTCAAATCCCAACTTAATTTAATCTTTCGACTTATCCTGCAGGTACTGCCTGATTATATTCCATTGCCACCCGTAATAGGATTTCAGGGACAGGGTCTTGCTATTAGTGCTTTGAGAAACAGAAGCAGAACAGAAAGTTGTCACTGGCGTTAGTCAATGAAGCCCACTCTAAATGAAGGACTGCTCCCACGGCGAGCTTTCCCACCGCCTCGTCTGAATAAGCTACTGCCAGTCTACACCTGAGAGGCTGCCTTCCCACTGGTCTCCAGGAAACCGGGGATTCCAGCTAAGAGGCAGAATTGGAAAGCCTTTACCCAGAGATGTGTTGAAACAGCCCACCCCGATAGCAGGTGCATCAGTAATTTGGGGTTTGTTCATAAAGTTGACAAGCCGCACCACCAGTCCTTCTTCGGGACTGATCAAAGTCGGTCATTTTCAATCCTGTATAAATGATTTATAGTCCAGGGACCTGGGGGAGGGGTCCATCTTTGTAATGAGGGTGCCTGGGTTAGAAGGTTGGCTTGGCTCCTCCTTTGACTAACTCATTTTTTTCATCCATAAATTGAGGCTAGGGATCCCATGACTCTTCTTGAAAAAAAAATACTGTGAATGTATGTATTAAATATTATCATGAAATTTTTTTACAATTTTATGCTCTCATTTAATGTGGTGTTACTCTTTTTTAGGAACTTTTATTATTAATCATTTTATTGGCAGGCTCTTAAAAATCTTATGACAATCCATCATTCAGTTGTGTTAAGCACACTTATATGCGGGTGGCCATCAACATTTCCCAAACATGTTCTTTCTACTTGAGCTCTTGGTATCAGCTCCTCTTTTTGCCCCTCCCTGCCCCACCCTTGTGAGTCCTTGATCAATTATAGGCTATTGCCTGCGACTGGGTGGACATTCGCAGAGTGAATTCATTTGCTGCTCATGAAACACTTTGTTTTATGATGTTGGCTGCTATTCCTGCAGGGGACAGGCGTTCTTTCCACTTCCTTCCTGGGTTCCCTGTGACCTTTACTCCTTCTTCCTTGCCCCTCCCTACCATCCACGCTTCAGTTTAGGGGCAAATGTTGCCAATTGGGTTCCAAGGAGTATAGCCCTTTGAGGTGGTGGTGTTCACTGGAAGGACCCCCAAACTCCACCAACATTGACTATATTCTGACTCATGGCCACACCACCCCATCTAGGGTTTCCAAGGCAGGTCTATCCGTTGGTTGAAAAGTGACCTCTAAGGTAGGTTGAATTCCATTTTTGAGGGGTGTCTAAGGGATTCCACTAGTCACTATCTGTAAGCCTGGTCTTCGGAATGATTTCCTTTTTCTCTCTCACCAGGAGTAGGGTCTACTTCTGTGATCACTTTCACAGCTGCTTGTCATGTGACCATCTGGTTTTTCTGGCCTCCAGCGAGTGGGGGATAAAGGTCACATGGCCCATCAATCCTTCAGCACAATGGGTGCTGTGAGTCTTTGGCTTTCTTCGCTCTTCTCTCTGGAATGAAGGAGTCTAATAGTTGCACGGAGTTGGTTGCTGGGAAGCTTTGAAAAGGCATCACCAAAGTTGGATGTGCAGCATTGCCTCGGTCCACCCTGTTATCTCAACTGACAGAGACAGCACCAGAAACGCTGGTTCTGTGTCTCCAAACCAGTGCCTCATTCCCTCGAGGTGTTTGCTTAGGGCTGTACGTTTCCAGAACCACCCCCCCCACTGTATGCGCAATGATATCCACGGATATATTTGTAGCACATGCACTCTAGACATATCCTTGGCCAGACCGATGTGTGTTCCTGAGTGATCTCTCGCTTGCTTCAGCGAGTGTAACTGCTAAGGTGATGGAGGAAACTCCAGAAACGTTGTTGTTGTTAGGTGGCAGCAAGTCAACTTTGACCCATAGCAACTCTCTGCACAACCGCATGAAACACTGCACGGTCGGTCCTGCACCATCCTCACCACTGCTGCTATGCCTGAGCCCACTGATGCAGCCACTGGGTCAGGTCATCGCACTGGGGTCCTGCCTATTTTTTTGCCACCCCATCACTTCATCAAACATGACATCCTTCTTAGGGGACTGGTCTCTCCTGAAAATATGTCCAAAGTGTGTAAGAAGAAGTCTTGCCCTCCTTACCGCTCTGTGCGGGGCACTCTGGCCGTACTTCTTCCAACACAGGTTGGTTTGTCTATGGTACTTTCCACATTCTTCTCAACCCCACAATTCAAATGCATCAACTCTTCTGTGGTCTTCCTTATTGATTAGGAAACCTTATGTATCCCTTCGAAGTATTGTCAGAACAGGACAGTGGAAGAAATAACACACACACAAACAAATAGCTCGCCCTGCCAAACCACCAGGCATAGTGAACCATTTTGTGTGTTCATTCTTTATTCTGATTTGCTAGCTTCCCTACACTGGGAGAAATGGACAGGTGCAAAAGACAGGGGAGCAATAAACAGTGAAGAGTCTCTCAAACTCGAGAGCCATCACTAAAACAGGCGTATTGTCACCTACCACATGGACAAGATGAAAACTCTTCTAGCCCGCAGTCTCTATCAACATCACAGTTCTTTCTTGCAAACAACCCCGGCTCACTTGGGTTTGTAGTTCCATGAAAGTGGTTTCCTATAATGCTGTTGAGTGATTCATTGCATCTCTGGGAAGGCTAGAGAACTGAGTCCAGGATTTGGAACCATGCTCCAAACCTAGAAGGCACACATACTGGGCCTAGCAGGCGGTGCTGTGGTTGCCCTACTGAAGCCCATTGACCACTAGCTGCTGTCTGAGGCCTTTTGTCCTGAGTCCCTTGCAGATGCTGTCTTACTCAGGACATTGAGCTGGATGGAGCTCAGCACCCCACAGGTGGACATCCTGCTGGTCCCCCTGCTTCTTCGCACCAGCAACCCCCATTCCAATTCTTATTGGAAGAGCCAGGATGACATCTCTGCTTCCAAGATCCAAGGAATAGTGTCTTTGAGTTTCAGCATCTGTGGGGGCAGGCAGTGCCTACTGCAGTGCTAAGAGGATGTCCCCAGCTTAGGAAAGGCTTTTTATACCTGCGAGAGGTGCAACATGGCTTCACCTTCACTCACCAGCAATTTTACAGTAAGAGGCCAAGCCACAGCGCCTGCCATCCAGTTGAGTGTGACTCACAGAGACCTTGCATAGGTTTCCGAGACTGAAAATCTTTGTGGGAGCAGACAGCCTCATCCTTCTCCTGAGGACCCACTGGTGAATTTGAACTGCCAATCTTGCAACCCGACACCTACCCCACGGTCCCACCCAGACTCCTTACAATAAGGCACACGGAGCTTATGATCCTCCTAAGCTTTGACTGCATAATCATTCCATTGCTAGCCATGGAATTATATTGAGGTGGTGGTGTTCACTGGAAGGACCCCCAAACCCCACTAACATTGACTGCATTCTGACTCATGGCCACCCCATCTAGTGTTTCCAAGGCACTTCCAAGGGAAGTTTTCAAAGAAGCAAGTCCTTAAAACCAGTGCAATGGTTTGGTTGGCATTGTGAATGAAAAGCTTTCTATAGCTCTATAGGTATGAATTGGGGGGGAAATGAAAATACTAAACTTTTGAACAATTAAAGGATGATTTAGAAATAGAAAGTGTATTATTTTAAACACCAAAGTATACTTGTATATACTTGTAAACAAGTCTACTTGTAAAAAAAGAAAATTAAGTGGGAACCAGGAAAACAAGCATTTATAATGGAATCAGGAGCTAGGTGCCGTTTTCTGAGCTTTACAGGAAGGCTCTCACCAAATCATTACAAGCAAGGAAGCACTCTGCTAAGTTCAAAAGGAATTTAAGGAAATTGCCCCCAGAGAAGAGGGAGAGGAAGGGAGTAGCAAAGGTCCCTAGAATGTTTTAAAGAGGGCAGGCACAGCTCCATTGTTATGCTTTAGAATCTGCCTCAAATGCCCACTTCCTGTCAGCCAAGGGAGATGGGGCATTTATCTGCTATAACCAAATGCTGGCTTTTCCAAGTTCACTTTTGAACTGGATGCTGGACTCATCGCCTGGCCTCTTTTGTCACTTGATCCCTGTCTAAGGATTGCTGTGGGTTACCATTCAAAAATAAATGTTTTGTTTGAGAATACTTTTAGATTCGAAGAAACAATGGCCAAAGTTCCCATGTGCCCAATATCGGTACCCTGGTCCCCATCTTACAATCAATCAGACGGTGCATGTGTCATGATTAATGAGCACGTTCACACAATGGGCTGCTGACCACAAGGTTAGTTAGGAGTCAAAACCACCAGCCGCTCCATGGGGGAAACACAAGGCTTTCTACCCCCATAAAGAGTGACTATCAATTGGCATTGATGGCAGGGAGATTTTTCAGTTTATCGATACAATGAGGAACTCTGGTGGTACAGAGGTTAAGTGCTTGGCTGCTAAAGGAAAGGTCAGCTGTTCGAACCCACCCACTTCTCCATGAGAGAAAGAAGAGGCAGGCTACTTCTGTAAAGAGTCTGGGGCAGTTCTATTCTGTCTTATAAGGTTGCTGTGAGTTGGAATTGATTAGCCAGCCTTGAGGATTCCTAAAGCCCACATGCTACTCAGATTTCCATCCTTTTTACCTACTGTTACTTTTCGGTGCCAGGATCCCATCCCAGGGACCACATTACCTGCCATCATCCTGTCTACTCAGCCACCTCTTGACGGTGACAATATCTCGGACTCCTTGTCATTTGATGACTTTGACAGTTGAGAGAAAAAGCAGTCAGGTATTTTGTAGAATGTTCCACAATTGTGGTTTTAATGATAAGACTAGGGTTATGGGTTTGGGAGAGGAAGTCCACAGTGGTAACGGTGCCATTTTCATCAGAGCCCATCAAGGGCATCTGTTATCAACATGACTTACCGTGATGAATGTGGACACTGATGCCCTGCCCCGGGCAGCATTTGTCAGGTTTCTCCACTACCAATTACTCCTTACCCCCTTTCCATACTGAACTCTTGGCAAAGACAAGAATGTGGGTGCCCACACTTAAGGGGGGAGGAGTTAAGCTCCCCACCCTTGTACTTCCTGTAGACCCACTGTTTTTCACTGCCATTGCACCAATTCTGACTTCTAGACGTACCCAATGGGCAGAGTAGAACTACCCCTACAGGTTTTTGAGTTTGTCGATCTTTATGACAACAGTAAGTCTCACATTTTTCCATCGGAGGAGCTGGTGGTTTCAAACTTCTAACCTTGTGGTTCACAGCCCGATGTATAGCCCAAGATTCCCCCAGGGCTCCTGCATAATAGATTTGTCTATTATATCCTTAATTTAATCAAGTATTTAAATCATCATGGACTCATGGATGTTTGTTGCCTGCAGTGGAGTTTCTTCATATAATCCTTTGTTTACATTGGTTCTCTTGTTGTTGGTATTGTTTGTGCTTGATCATCAATGCAGTGAGTAAAATTGTGTCCCATTTTCACCCTGAGGCAGCTGAAGAGAGTAAAGGTGTCTATCGCTCTCCTCCTCGGTACCATGGACTGCCAAAGGAACAAAGAAACCCGTCTTGGGAGTGAGACAGGCAGAATGAGCCTTAGAAATGAGGATGGTGAGATTTTGGCTCGTGTCCTTTGGGCATGTTGTCAAGAGAGTCCAGTCCTTAGAAAGGGCTGTCATGGCCTTGGAAAAGAGGAAACCCTCCATGGGATCGATGGACACAGTGGCAGCAACAATGGGCTGAGATATCACGGCCATTGTGAGGATGACGCAAGGCTGTGCAG
>NW_022109491.1:4660463-4676402 GCF_000313985.2 Echinops telfairi
ACACTGTCTCGATCCTCTACGTCTTCTCAGTTGTCTCTCCATCTCAAACTGCAAGCATGCTCACATCACCATCACTGCCTTCGTCAGCACTTTTAACATGAATGTTTTTTGAATCCGAGCGTGTCCTGTGATAAGCCACTTGTACGTGTTCCACTGAATCCTGTCATCCACTCAGTTGTGTAAGTATTATCATTACCCCGTGAATAGTGCAGATGGTCAATCTGCTCAGCTGCTAACTGAAAGGATGGAGGTTCAAGTCCACCCAGAGGTGCCTCAGAAGAAAGGTCTGGTGATCTGTCTCAAAAAAAACACTATATATATATATATCATAGCCATTGAAAACCCCACAGAGCACACATCCAACCATGATACTCACTGCCGCCAAGTCAATGCTGACAGATAGTGTGCTTCTGAGACTGGAACATCCCATCTTCCTCCCAAGGAGCTGCTGGTGGTTTCAAACTACCGACTCTGCAGCGTGTAACCACTATACCACCAGGGATCCTTGGCACACATCAGGCCGCCATAAGTTGGAATCAACTCTTAGGTAAGTGGTGGTGGTGGTGGCCATTTTTAGTCCCATTGACAAAATTAGAAATAGGGTCTGAGAAAGACAGGCACTTGAAATACTGGTCATGTCCCTACGCAGCCACCCACTTGCTGCCATGTGTCAATCCAGCTCATAGCCAACTGACAGGACAGGGTAGAACAACCCCACAAGGCTTGCAAGGACGGAAATCTTTCCAGAAGCAACCTGCCTCGTCTCTCTTGCATGCAGCAGCTCTGAGGGTTTGCGTCACCAAGAGAGTGCTTTCCCCGCTGTGCTACTACCAGGAGCCTTTGTCTTGAGGCAGCAAGGCCCGAAAGGCCTCAGAGCGACAGAGAAGGCAGGGTTGGCTGGAAGTACAAGTTGCAGAATGAACTTGCAGCTCCAGAAACAGCTGCTGCCTCTGCCTCTTGTTCCCTCCTGCTGAGCCCGGCACAAAGGCACTTCCCTCCAGTCTCCTTCAGAGATCACAGACACCCCTACTTCTCATTCATGCCTCTCCTTCCAAAGAGCAGTGTTCAAACACAACAGAAACCACCACCACCACCACCACCACCACCAGATTGCCTCGTCAAGCCCCTACAGAGGAGAGGGCACCGAGGCCCGCAAGAGCAAACAAGCCTGACAAGCAAAATCCCACGGATTATCCCAAGTCCCCTGGCAGGGACATTTGAACCGGAGCTTGCCTTAATCCACGCAGTGATGAACAGCTCAGTGGTGAGGACCTCAGGCTAGGAGGTGGAGGGGTCTCGGGGGACAAGTCAGGCATCTGATCTGAAGTCCACCCCCCAGCCCCCGTAATGGCTTTAAGGTCAGCGGGACAGGACACTCTGATTCTGGCCTGAAAGATTTTTGATTTATTTATTGTTTTTAATGGGTGGGAGCAGCCTTCTCACCAGCAAGGTAAATAGTTCATGGGTTATTTATTTTATCTCTAGTCCTGCTTAAATTGAGTTCAAAATAATTAGATAACCCTGCAAAAGCTGCGACTGGTACTGCTAATTCCACTTAATGATTTTCCTGTGCAGTTGCCCAGAGAAAGGGGTTATCTGTGAAAACAAGCTTTAAACTATTAATAGAGAGAAAACGCCATTTCAGCAGCTCACCCCAGGTGAAGGGGCGCTGGTCACTAGCAGGCTCCGGCTGGACAGGGGCCCGGGCCCTCAGTTCCCCCAAAGGCCCTTTCCTGCCCACTTGAAGTTGAGTGTTCTGTCCCAAGCTTCACGGGCAACTTGCTCCCGACCCCTTACACCATTTGTGGCCTTAATTGAGGGACCTAAAAAAAACAAATTAATCACCCCGGCCCATAAAAATGACAGAATTCATATGGTAGTATTCTTCATTCCCTCCAATTTGTTCTCCTGAAATCCCCGCAGCGATTTATTTGCTGAATGTGTGAATTTTCTCTTTCTTTCCTCCTTCCCTTCTCCCCCCACCCCCAGAAAATTACAAATTGTTGTCAAGGTTAACGAGTTAATATTCTCATTCAATATTTATTTTCGAGGGAAGACGGTGGAAGCGTCGCGACCATTCCTGTTCTTCCCTCCACCGCATAGTCTGGCTTCTTAATCAAAGTGACAAGGACACTGTCCTTTCGATGATACTCGGAATCATCGAGACTGAAAAATGAGCTTTATTAATCAGCAGACCCTGATTAATTATTATAAAGTGCGGCGCCTACATTTCTGTACATTTTAATAATTCCTGCGGAAGGCTAACAATGTCCCCTGTGGTTTGGAGTCTTTGGGGTTTGAATTTTTCTGAGCAATGTCGCAATAAATAGTCAAGAGAAGCACTGTTCTCTCTTTAATCCATTCTGCTTCAAGCCGGCAAGCCAGGCAAAGCCTCCTTTTTTGTCCAATTTCCCATCTATAATTCATCATTTGCATACAAAGTAAGGAGCTCAGAATCAGCGGTTTCATCAGTTTTCAAAATACCAAGGGACAGTGGGGGCGATTTATCGCAGGGCACATTATCTAGTTCACACAATCAGGATATTTCTGTGGAACCCCGCCTGTCATGATTTCTTGATAAGAGTGGCCTCCCAAAAACTCCACGGGAGAAAGGTCACCCGTCTGACGATCTCTGGTGCGTCCAGAGTCCCTGCTCTGTTTTCCCAGACATACCCGCCCCGCATCCTCATCCGCAAAGGAACACAGCCCGCTCCAGAAGAGCAGGTGAGCTTGTACACGACACATGCCCGAGGCTTCTGACCGTGCCTGGCGGGCATCAGACAAAACTCATTCACTCACTCACTGCCGGTGAGTCGATTCCAAGTGATCGAGCTAGACTCTCTACCTTGGCTGGAGTGGTGGTTCCACCAGGCCGTGCCAGTTAGCTGGGGTCACTTTCTACCCCTGGTAATCCCATGCCTAGTAGAGAACTGGGCTCCATGGGGAGCTGCTTTTTTAATGGTGATTTTTCGAAGGGAGATTGCCAGGTTTTCCTTCTGAGGAGCCGCTGGGTGGACTCAAAAGCACTGACCTTGGGGTTAGGGGCAAGCACATACTGTATGCTGCACACCATGGGAGATACAGGTGTCCAAACTTATCCACAGGAAACTGAAGACCTGTGCATTTCCCTTGTATAAGGTCTACCCCGAATTACATTTTGAGTGAAGAGGGTGATCAAAATGGCAACATAGGAACGGGCTTCCAAAAATTCACGGGAAAATTGCAGATCTCTCCATTGCATGTGTCCATAACAGAGGAAACGCCCATGTCTCTGATGTGAGAATAATGAAACAATAGTTATCATGAATGGGCACACGTTCACACATGGTTTTGACGGGCTGCCTCCTGATCTGAGAATTTTGGGGCTTAAATGCTGAGGCCTTAACAACGTGACCGAGCGTCCAGCAGCTTTTGACAATCGACTCACTGAAACGGGGCTCCCGACACTGGATGGTGATGAGGTAGCTCCAACTGGGGGTCCACAAGCTACCACAGGGACATCTTACGTGGACAATTGTCAAATGTGAAGCTTCTACACATCCACATTGGCTGATCTGCTGGGCAGTGAGTCTCAAGTTCATCACACCCAGTAATACCATGGTGAATCACCCAACATGTAATAGTGATGAGTTAAAGTATACCGATGCTTTCATATTCCTGCACTTTAATGGCCACTGCATTCATGGAAGACTTAAGAGCATGGGAACGGGGTAGGATTGAGGGGAATCCCTGCCATAGATGGTTACACGGCTGTGACAACAGAAGTGTGTCATGGAGGAGTCAGACAGTAAGCCTTTATGTCAACTTGCACGTGTGCAAGGGTCGTTGAGCTTGTCCACATGACCACATGATGATGCCTCTTGGTTGGTGCAGTCTTTTAATAAGAAAGAAGCTGGTTACTTCCTTTGTCTGTCCCTGCCCCTCCACTTTCCTGCTGGTGGGGCCTCTGTGCCCCTCTCCCGTGGCAGACCCATGTGGGCCACCCACCTCAGAGAGCTGCAGGAGCCCGGCCGTGTTTCCACGGTACTCGGATCCTTGCAACTCTGCACCCACAGCCTTTGACCCTCCCGCATGCTGCTTCACCCTTTTGCATCATCGGTCTGTAGCTACATGAGTCTGAAGAGGACTCCGGCTAGCATCGGACTCATGGACTTAAGTTAGACTGGGCTGGGATGCCTTCTTGATCTAGTTATAAAGCTCTTTCTTATACATATAAGAGCGTCATTGGGTTTGTTTCTCTGGACAACTCAGCCGAATTCGTGGAAGGTTCAGATAGAAGGGCCTAAGGCAATTTTGCAGCATTGCTTGCCACCAAGAACCCCTTGGGAGGAACGGGTTAGTTCCATTTCAGCCTCGGATCGATGTGGTGCAGAGAGACAGAGCAAGGAGCATGCAGTGGGATCTCCATGGACAGACAAGGACAGTTCAGTGGAGGGAGCATGAATAGATGGGGACACCAAAGAGCAGAACCCTGACTCCACTCTGCCTCTGGCTCCTGGACATGCTCAATGAACGTAAAAGATACTCCCGAGAGAGAAGGGGAGACTTTGAAGTGAAATATGTTAGTTCCCTCATTTGACATCATAGGGACTTGCATCGATTATGAATTAGATCCCTAAGTTTATCCTATTTTTGTATGCCATCGAGTTGATTCTGCCCTATTGAGACCGTATAGGACAAAATATGACTGCCCCATAGGGCAGCTTTCCCCTGTTGTAATCTGTACAAGAGTTGATCTCCAGGTCTGTCCTCCTTGCCGAGCTACAGGGTGTATTCAAATCACCACCATGGACGTCATCAGCCAAGTGCTTAGCTTTTGCTCCATTAGATAATCCAAGTAACAGCACTGTGATAAGTGAAGACGTGTCTTTCTCTTGTGTAAGCCAAGTCTATTAATGCACATTCTCATCTAGTATGGAGTTTCCGGCATGCTGCTAGGACTCGGGATTCTCTTTGGTCTGTCATGCTTTCTGTGAGGCTTTCCGCATCCAGCTCTGCTTGGGCCCAGTGTGGCTGCTGGAACGCCAGCCATCACTTCGGCATTTCAGTCCAAAAGGAAAACGAAACCGGAGAAAAGCAAAGGACAGTTAGGTCTTCCCTACTTGCACGTTCATTTCGTGGACGGGATGTGTGGCATGGCCACTGTTCACTCAAGTGTGGCTGGGTGCATTTCCAGCCTGAATAAAACCAGCGATTGGCCACCAAGGAAAGGGGGAAGGAATAATATTAGCAGAGCAGTGAACAGTCTCTGCCACAAAGTTCCCAACACAAATTAAGCTGATTTAGAGAATGTTAGGGTAGTTTCTCTAGAGGAGCAAAGCCAGGGAAGCATACAGATCAGTATATGTAACATACTGTCATTGAGTCAGTTCTGACTCAGAGTGACCCTAGTGGGAAGAGTAGGACGGACAGGCTGTACATCTTTAGAGAAGCAGGACGATGCATGTTCTCCTGTGAAGCAGTTGAGTTTGAACCATTGCCTCCTTTTGTTAACAATCAAATATTTAATCAGTGGGCTAACAGAGATCCTAGAAGTATGAATACATTCATTTCAAAGGAATAGGGGCTATGGAAGCTGGGGAACCCCAAATCTCTGGTTTAGACATTAAGCAAGAGACTCTTCCTGACCCACATGGTTGCAAGGTTGATAGACCCACAATCTGCAAGTCAGGCATCAGGCTGCTGGCTCAAGTCCCAAGAATCAGCAGTCGCGGGCTGATGAGTCAGATACAGGACTGAGAGGTAGTAAGCTTTACCAGGGAGCCCATTCATATTCCATTCAGGTGACATCCTCAAGGGAGCCATCCTTCCAATCAACTGGCTGTCCACATTAGATCACCAAAAAGGAAGATGATTACATTATGTTTGCCAAAACCACTGAGATGCATGACCTGGTCAAATGGACATATAACATTAACCATCATAGGGAACATCACAGATATTATTTCTCCTTACAAACTTGATTTTGCGGCCTCTTGTACAAGCGTCACCCTTGATCATATCTCCCCTGGAAAACCACACCAAACCCACTACCTTTGAGTCCATTCTGAGGCAGAGCAATGAGTGGCAGGGCTTTCTAGACTGGGCATGTTTATGGGAGCAGATGGCCTCCTCCCTCTTCTTCCACAGAGCCACGAGGGGATCCCAACCATTGACCTGAGAGTTTGAATCCCAGTGCCCCACCCCGCGGGGCTAACAGGCTGCAGTCTGCAATGGCAGACAAGGACTGAGACATAACCCAAAGGCTTCTCCACAGCGGAGACCCGGTGAGCAATGATTCCCATGTGCCATTGGCAGTTACGGGGGCTAGAAGCAAATGTTATGTTTTCCTTCTCGGTAAAATGCGTTTGCAATGACACCAAAGTCTAAATGGACCCCTGAAAGTCCTGTGGGTGATTCCCTCACCCAACCTGGATGTCACAATGGGAAAATTGATGAAGAACAGCTAGTCCTCCCTTTACAAGCAAATGCGAAGAAAGAGGGAATGAGGATGCTTCCTCAGCCATGATATTTCTGGGAGAGACAGTCCCTCTTACCTTCTCAAGCCAGACATTTCTATCAGGGCAGTGGGTGTTAGGTGCTATGCAGTTTGTTGGGACTCAGTGGCCTGAGGCACAACGAAAGAAGGCACTCCCCAGGTCGGTGGCATCCTTCCAGTTGTTCTCTTTGAGCCCCCGGCTGCAGCCGTTGAATCAACCCGTCACCTGGAGGGCCGCCTACTTGTTTGCTGACCCTCAACCCTCAGGGTGGAGACCTTGTTAAATAACGTTGAGACACATGCAGGTACCCAGGTCAGAGTTGGATGGGTTTTCCTGCACATGCTGATGGCTTTAACGCTTCTGCTAGCGAAGTTCAGGAGTGACATCTGGGGGCCCCAGATTCCTGAGCCTCCACCCCATGTTTGCATTTTCCCCTGCAGAAGTGCAAGTTCTAATCACAGATAACAAGTAAATGAGATTATGATGTTAGCTTTCTCCAGAGATAACAGCAGTCCAGGTCATAAAACTACCATATGGCAGATTTGGCAGTCTTTGCCGCCAGCCACGGATTAATTATCACACAGACAGACTCTGGTCCCCATTTGCGAGTGCCTAGGGGCCCCTGTGGCAGGGATTGGCAACCCGGTGAAGGCGAGAGCCTGTATTATGTTTGGCAGAGACACGATGTGACCTTACTGGGGCCAGTTCTGTCATCTCTTAAAATTTAGCTCATGATTAAGTTTATCATTTCAAATAAACACAAAATGTCAGGTCTCTGGGTCTACTTAGCATGGAGAGCCCAAACTGACCTCGCTCTGATTTAAGAGGGTCCGGGCCAAGGAAATGAGCTGATTAGTTCTCCCATCTGACTTTTATTAGAGTTATCAGATAATATAGTGAGGGTTAAATCTCTGTTCCAATTGGCTGGTTGCCACACACCAAACCCACAGGGTATCCACCATGCTTGCCTTGACATCTCAGAATTACTCATTCAAAGCAGGGGCCATTGGGCGGATCACCCAGGAATTTTGCCTTTCTGTCTGGCATCCACTAACAAGGGTCAATTCCACTCATCTTTATCAAATCCACTCACATGTTCCCTACTTCTTCATCAGTTGAGGATACGTGTACCCGTTGGAATGTCCTATTCCATCATTCACTGATGAGGGCAGATCAGAGCATGGACCTATATATCCCCTCTGGATCTTTAGTCTGTATGTCCCTGTCCCCACCCATGCTTTACTGCCATCCAGCACTAGACCTGGGGCACCAGAGTGCTGGGTGGCTTGCTGTTCAAGCCATTCTCCACTCAATTGGAAACCAGTAAGTGAGTGAAAGTTATAAGGATACATATTTCCTGGTCAGCTGACCTCCAAAAATGTTTCTGCAGATGGGATCTAACCAGTTGGAATTTCTATTGCAGATACTGACTGCTTCCAGTAACTCTTTCTTTAGTCCTGTCCTTATTTTATGAATGCCCCAGCATACTTGTATACGTCAGCACCACGCGATGCTAGACTCCAGGCAGCAATGAACCTGGAGCAGAGGTCCAAACCACAGAATCCTCCTAGCTCATTCAGCCATCGACTTAGTCAATCAATATTAAAATGCCTACTTTGCCCCTGCCTTCTCATCTGACTCATCTTAGAGATCAGCTTGTCCCTAGCTTTATTTTCAGGTCACGTGGTTTGAACAAGCTGAGATCCTTCCCACCAGAATTTTCAGCCCTGCTCCCTGATGAGATGTGCTCCTTCTGCACTCCATTGTACCATTAGTCTCTGCTTCACTTGGCTTCATCTTTCATTCTTCTGCCCATGCATCTCTCGCTCAGCAAACCAACCAGAACCTCCAGCCTATGCTAGCACACCTAAAGGGAGAACCCCCTAATAATGAAGCCTGGCCAAAGTTGCAATGGATAAGTGATGTGATGACTTGCCAAGTCTCTAGCTACCTGGTTAGCATGGAAGAGGCACGAAGGTTGCAGCTCTCTATTGTAAACACCGCAGCTTCTCAATGTCTAGTCCAGACTCCCACAAGGCAATGCTCAACACCTATGTGCTTATCAATAAACTGAGCATTTCACATGTGTTGCCAGGAGGACTGTCCCCAAGATGACGAAGCAGCTACTCCCCGGGGACCTCATAGGTATGGTGCAAAGATAAGCACATGGTGACACTGCAGCGTGTTCAAGGTTGCTGTGATGAGTGGGGTGAAGCGTTGGTATTCAAATATGTGGGTTTTTCCATACTGTGTAACACATTTCTGTTAACTTCAGCAGTACACTCTAGGGGAAGGTAGGTCAGACTACAGCCTGGGGGGCGGGGGTTGGGGGGTGGTGCACATTTGGCAATGTGTTGACATTGTAGAAAGAGTAATACTCTGAACTACAAAGTGTTTTTGATTTTCAAGAGACTGGCTTTATTGAGGGTTGGGGGGAATAAGAGATATTCTCAGAATTTCAAAGATCAAAGCCAGAACTGGGAAGCCCCGATAAACATGATAGCTCATAAAGATGCCGAACCATAGGGCAGGTGCGTGAGAACGAAGGAGCCATATTCCACCTGGAACGGAAATTTTAAAATCAGAGCAACTGGATGGAGGCAAGTCTCAGGGCCTAGAGTCAACCCATTTGGTGAGCATCTGCGATAACGCTGACCTTTCCCTCCTCATGGAGAACCACCTGAATGGGAAGAGGTGAGTGTGACAGGGAAATTCATTTGCTGCTGTTGTTCCAGGTACGGTTGAGTCAGTTCTGACCCATAGCAACCCTAGAACAACAGACAGAAACACTGCCCAGTCCTGCCTCGTCCTCACCATGCTTCCTATGTTTGAGCCCATTGCTGCAGCAACTGTGTCCGTCCGTCTCATGGAAGGCCTTCCTCTTTTTCCCTGCCCTTTTTCTTTACCAAACTTGATGTCCCCCTCCAGCGAATGATCTCCCCTGACAATATGTCCAAAGAACATCAGACAAAGACTCGTCATTCTTGCCTCGAAGGAGCACTCTGGCCATACATCTTCTAAGATAGATTGGTTTCTCCTTTAAGGAGTCCACAGTACTTTTCCTATTCTTCACCAGCACCATGATTCAAACACATTGATTCTTCTTCCGTCTTCCTTATTCAAAGTCCAGCTTTCAAATGCATGGGGGCAATTGAAAATACCATGGATTGAATAAGGCACACGTTAGTCCTCAAAGTAACATCCTTGTTTTTTAATTCTCTAAAGAGGCCTTGTGCATCAGATGTGCCCAAAGTAACAGGTCTTTTGATCTCTTGACATAGCCCAGACATCTCATAAGCCTCTTAGAGAACCCCCACATTCAGGACAGCACCACAGCAATATGGAGCCCGAGAGCTGGCAGTCCATTTACAAGGGCTGACGGACCAGGGCAAAGTTCTCATAACAACGTCTGTCACTAATTAACAGATTACTCATTACATCAGAGTAGTATGAGGAAACTAGCCAATGGGTCCTGAGTTCCTTGGGAACAGAGCTGATGCACCAAGAAGGTTTAGGAACTAGAAGAGTCCTGGGGTCAAGGTGTGGAGAATGGACAATGGATGCAGAATTGCCCACACAAAAAGATCCTAGAACAAAATCCCCCAACACCAGTTGGAGCTACCTGTTTGCTTTGAAAGCCAGTGGGGCCAGAATATGACACAAGCCCTAGAAGTTTTTCACCGCATACCAGAAAGGATTTCTGCTCATATGATAGAAGCATCGTATATGACAGAACCAAGGGGGTGGGGGGGTGACAAGAGACTCTTGAAATGTACTGAGACTTCAACCAAAAGTAACCAAGGGAGGGGAGGGAAGGGTTTTCAGTGGCAATCAGAGCCCCTGAATGAAGTTTTTTAAAGTTTAGTTTCAAGAAAATAAATTTCTTGTTCTGGAACCCAGACTTTGCAGCTGTTGACCTGTGAGCCTGTGGCACACGGAATGAGGTGTTTGGGAGGAAGGCAGAGGAATGGCTCGGTGTACGGGGAAGGCATCCTGAGAGGTAAGTAAGATGAAGATGAAGATGTAAAGGAAAGAGGAGTGGTAGCGCCCGCACAGGGCACTTTGCAAAGGGAGAAGGCTGTGCTATTGGGGCACAGACAAGGGCAAGGAGAACAGACTTCGTCCTCTAGGCTCTGGTGGAGTGCTTTACATTGGGGAACAACAAGGTCAGAGTTAAACAGTGGGCTCCTGTGGCCAGATAGTGGAAGAAGAGCTCTGAACTGTAATGTCGACCCCAGTCAGGAGCCCTCCCTGGTGGTGCAGTGGTTACGAGTTGGGCTGCTAACTGAAAGGTCCCAAGTCTGAAACCACCAACTGCTCCATGGGAGAAAGAGGAGGCTTTCTACTCCGGTCAAGTGACAGTCTCGGAAAGGGTCACTGGGAGTCAGAATCGATTCGATGGCAAGGAGTTTGGTTGGGTTTGGGGAGGGCATAAGAATAACCTGGGGAAAATATGTAATGTCCAAAGCCCTGATCTAGAGATACTGTTGCAATTGGCCTGAGGCTGAGCCTGGGCATTGGCATTATTCAAAGCTCCCCAAGTGACACAGAAGCCCTGGCTGAGAACTTATTTCAGAAGCAAGGGGAGTAGCAAGAAGGGCCCTGGAAGATTTAATGATTCCCAGACAGGGTATCATGGTGAAAGACTCTACAAGAACTTCAAGAATAGATGCAAGCCAGCCAGGAACTGTGCCACAGGGGTCTCAGGGTTGAGGCCTTCTGGCAACGGATTGCCAACCTGTCTTCTGAGGTAGCACTGGGTGGCTTTGAACCCTGAACCTTTGGGTGAGTAGTCGAGCTCTAAACTGTTTGCCTCACCCAGGAGTGGTAGGCTCCATGAAAACAAGAGCAATGTCATTTTGGTTTCCAGACATTTACACTCAGAGCCTGGAACCCAGGGGAGGCCCAGTTACATATTTGCTACAGAAATGAATTCACTTCATCAGATTTTCCTGACATTTTCCCCAAGGGATCCGCTTTGAGAGGTGCTCCCCTGGATGCTAACTAATGAATCCCACATTTATTTCATGTCCTTCCTGCCTTCCTCCTTCCTTATTGCATTCACTCTTGGTCTTTGTCCCCTTCTCTTACTCTCTCATTCGCTTCCTGCCATACCCTTCCATGCGCCTTCTCATTCTGCCAACACATGTTTTGTTAGTTAGTTAGTTCCTACTACCCACCAGGAACCATATTATGAACTAGAGCCAGTGGTGTGAGACTATAAACAAGAATAAGACAGTGTGGACTTCAGGGAATAAATAATTTATCAAAGGAGGCCGTTGAATAATCAAGTAATATTAGCACAATATGATAGCAAAGATAGACTCTGGAACCTAGAGGAGCCCCAAGAAGGGAACTATGGGAGCCCCTCTTGGCATGAGGTGGTTTGGTTACAGTATCGTAGAAAGGCAAATGATTGCACTGAAGTCAAACTCAGAGGTGTCCACTTTGGCAGTACTGGCATTTGGGACTAGATCATTCTATACTGGGTTGTGGGTGAAACCGCAGATGGCCAGCAATAACCTGTGCATCACAGGGTACCCAGTGATACCCTTGACCTCTACCTACTACACACCAGTAGTGCAATCCCAACCACTAGGGTGAGACCATCAAAAATGTCTCCAGGTATTACCAGAAGCCCCTGGGGGGAGAGACAAATTGCTCCCATTCAGAAATCCCTGGTCTAAATATTAAGAGATGAAGCCGTGAGGTTGAGAGGAAGGGCATCCAAGAGCAGCAATATTAAGTATCTGGCACGTTGCTCAATTGGAAATTCCCCTAGTCTTCCATGGGTGAGTCAAACAATGGCGCAAGTCATGATAGCTCATTGTACCTAAGCAGTACATGAGGGTGTGCTAAACTCGAAAGCCCAATCACCATGCTGAAGATTGCAGGAAGAGCCAGGAAGAACTCACTGATGGAAAGAGGGATTTGTGGTATGAAAGGAACCTGGGCCACGTGTCCACGTACTCTGTGCTTAAATTTCCATGCACGTGGCCTTGATTAAGCTTCCAGGAATTTGAATTACACATGTGTCCATGTACATAGATCCGTGTAAACCTAAAGGCAGTCATGGCAATATTGTCTAAAATAGAGGGGGGTGTGTGAAAATGGTCTAATAAATGTTCATTTTCAATGACTTATTTGGTAAATGCTCAAGAACTAGGCAAATGTTCAAAAGAAGGAGATTCATGGCTATGAACGGATGCTGAAAGATCCCCTGCCTATAATTCAATACTAGATTATACCTTTAATAACTTATGTTCGTCAGCAACATATCTCACCTCTCCATCCTGTTTCCTCACCTGTAAAACAGGAGGGCTGAGCAGTGCTGCTCTCCTTGGGTCCTTGTGACATTAGCTGCTTCCACACCTACAGTGAGCGGTAAGGAATAGTTTGTTCATGACTGTGGTTGCCGTGAGGTGCCATCGCATTGACAGAAGGAAGCACTGCCCAGCGCTGCACCACCTTCACAATGGTTATGTTTGAGCCCATGGTTGCAGCCACTGTGTCTATCCATCTCCCTGATGGTCGGTCTTGCTCTTGTTAGCCGGGCCTCTGCTTTACCGGGCATGATATCCTTTGCCAGGGCCTGGTTCCTCCTGATGCCATGCCCTAAGTGCACGAGATGAAGTTTGCATCCTCACTGCCATATAATAAACATGTGTATTAGTGTTGTTATGTTTAAGTTAGAAAACCTAAGTGTATCACACTATGCTTAGTGTCTTTCATTTGTGTGTTTTTTGAAATCTGACTCAAAACTTACACGGCTGAAATATTTATGATGCCTTTCTGAAGAAACTGTTGACAGGTGCTCTATCTGCCAGTTGGAACAGAAACTGGGGACTGGCAGAAAAGGCCCATTTTAGCACTTTATAACCTTCTGTCCTGTTTCCAGGTGAAAATAGGTCATGTGCTGGCAATTCTTTGGGAAAATCAATGTTGAAAAAAGGAACCTGCATCATTTAAAAGACTAATAATAATAATAATCTTAGTTCTCTAACTTCCTAGCACGGTGACCTAGCAGGTTCGATAACTCCTTCAGCCTCTTTTCCCTCATTTATAAATTGCGTGTAATAATAGTCCTTATCCTGGAATAGCAGTGAGGATTAAATGAGATAATTCAGGTAAGGCACTTAGCACAGTGCCCAGCATGCAGTAAGAGCTCAGAAATGCAGGGTAATAATAATCATTTTAGCATCATCATCATCTTCTTCTCTGAACTACACGCATGGTCATTTTCCCTACCAAGGCCATTCTCTTAGACCCCATAGAAAAAGGAGCACTGGTTGAAAGCCAAGCAGAGAAAGCCTGACAATTCCCTACACCTCCAGATTAACCCCATGGATAGTGGGCGACAGAGCTGCCTGATTTAAGAAGGTAGAGTCAACAGCATTTTGACCTAGGCCACCATTGGCATTTTGGAGCTTGGAAACTGTGGCCAAATAATTACCCTACATAAAATACACTTCCTGCTCCCAACAGAAATGCAACAAAGAAAAACAAAAACGATTCCTCTCTGTGTACTGAAAAAGGAGAGAGAAAATGCCCTACATCCCTGTATTTTGAAGAGATGATATCATCAAGTAGCTATCATTCATCACCAATTTATGAGAATCAGCAATGCAAAGAAGAAAATCGAGTCAGGGTGGGGATGGAGGACAGTCATATAATTAACACTGACAGGTGCTTGGATTCTGTAAACCAACATTAGGAAGCCCACAGAAAACTACGGTGTAATGTCAACCATCCCTAGAGCTGGCAGGGGAGTGGACTATGTGACCCACAGAGTCTCCATTCCCTCTCTAATGGCTGCTGTTCTCTGGGAGGCATCTCTTTATCAGAAACAATAGCTTGTCTAATTGATGAAGGCTGGGGAGGCAGGGAGAGAGACCAGTTACCTGGCAGATATCTGAACAGTGAGCCCAGGAAGTGAGCAATGCAGTAAAATGAAGAAAGGCCAATTGAGATGGTGAGATCAATTAGAGGGTGGAACATGAGTAGAGGCCAGGAAACTTCTTTGCTTGAATGTTTAAGATGGGTTAAGTGACACAGTCTTTCAGTTGCAAGAATGGGTGGTCTTAATATTTTTTTCAAATGTCAATCACATTGATAGCATGCCTTTCAGTCAAACACTTCCTACAGTATTGGTATGTCTTTGAGTCTCTGGTCAGTATCTCAAAATAGAGCTTAGTGTGATCCCATTGTTTTCAGATGTAAAAATGAAGATGAAGGGATCAATTATCTTTAGTATATATTGATATAATAATAATAATAATAATATATTATGTTACACTCTCACTGCTACCAAGTCAATTCTGACTCACAGCGACCCCTATGACAGAGTAGAACTGCCCCTGTGGGTTTCTGAGACTACAACTCTTTACAGGAGTAGAAAGCCTCATTTTTCTCCAGAGGACTGCTTGGTGGTTTTGAACTACTGATCTTGCAGTTATTGGTGTGATGCTTAACTCCTTATACCACCAGGGCTTCTTTAATATATTACAGATAACTGATATATATCATCTGTACATAATACGGGTTTAGATACATATTTCATAATATCTAGGATATACATTATATAGTTATATTATTATATCACAGATATTTGATGTATTATATATAATGTTCCAATTAACTATAATATTAATGATATGTGTTATAGAGATATGTGGTATGGCTTTTATAATATATATCAAATATCTATAATACATGTCTATAAAGTTATATAGTAGAACAAACTATAATGCATATCTACAATACATATGACATATTCTAGATATACTGTGTAATAGATCAATCACCTATAATACATATCTACAATTAGATGATAAATATTATAGATAGATTACATAAAAGTAATATATCTACAATGTATTATAAATAATTGATGACTTTTGTCTATAAAAACTTTTGTGGAAAAACTGCATTGCCTTTTAATTCTATGTTTCCCTTGACTTTCTGGAGCCCTGGATATCAGAAAGTATCATATTGGAAAGAATTCTCATGAGAAACAGCAATACCAATGCCATGCTCTAATGTCTTCCAATATATATGAGGGAGCTACAAAAAGCTCATAGAAAATGGAATCAAAAGGTAAAGGAATTTTTCCAAGAACTCTTTGAAGACCCCTCATATTAACAATATTCTCGAAAGTAAGCAAGTGGCCATTTAACCCAGAAGCAACAAAGTCCACATGGAAGCAGTACACCAACATGTGTGATCATGAAGGGTTGAGGGGACCAGGTATCAAGTACCAAAGGCGGGGGGTGGGGGGGAATCATATCATCGTGAATGAGGGGAGCACGAGGGCCTGGTTCCTCCTGATGCCATGCCCTAAGTGCACGAGATGAAGTTTGCATCCTCACTGCCATATAATAAACATGTGTATTAGTGTTGTTATGTTTAAGTTAGAAAACCTAAGTGTATCACACTATGCTTAGTGTCTTTCATTTGTGTG
>NW_022109491.1:4676502-4679921 GCF_000313985.2 Echinops telfairi
GGAACTGGAAACACAGGGAATCCAGGACAGATGAACCCCTCAGGACCAGTGGTGAGAGAGGCGATACTGGGAGGAAAGCGGGGGTGGGGGTGGTAGAAAGGGGGAACCAATCACAAGGATCTACATATAACCTCCTCCCTGGGGGATGGGCAACAGAAAAGTGGGTGAAGGGAGACGCAGGCAGTGTAAGATAAGATAAAATAATAATTTATAAATCATCAAGGGTTCATGGGGGAGAGGGGAGGGGGAAGGAAAATAAGGAGCTGATGCCAGGAGCCCAAGCAGAAAGCGAGTTTTGAGAATGATGAGGGCAATGAGTGTATAAGTGTGCTTTACACAATTGATGTATGTGTGGATTGTGGTAAGAGCTATACGAGCCCCAATAAAATGATTTAAAAAAATACAAAAAACCAATATTCTCTATTATTAGAATCAACATAATAGCAGTGAGTGTATGTTTCTTTTAGTTTCATATTAGGAATAGTATCAGTAATCAACGTAGACTAGTTTTGTTGTCTTTTTAACTCAGGCCCTTTTACTACATGTATGTAAATAGGGACCATTTATTTTTTCATAACAAATGTGAATGAGACCACTAATTTTTCTCCCTAGAATTTGTTTTGTTAGAGCGTATGTGAAGTTTTGTAGTGCATATGTGTTTAAATGTTGGTCACCACTCTTTCGTCAACTCTAAAGGTACCATCACTCAAGCAGAATCTTGAGATGTTAAAATGTAGGGATGGGGAAGTGCTTTCTAGAATTTGTTCATAGAACTTAAGTACACCTTTTCAAGACATTTGGCTGCAAAGTTACCAAGTGAGATCCTGAAACCTACCACTTCTAAGCGAGTTGTGTGATTTTGCCTGGCAGGCCAGGAAATCTCTATGGAATGAATTTTTTCTTAATATCCTACTGCCAGGGATACTCCCACTATTTTCCCATTTGAAGAAATCCACATTTGCTCCTCACCCCTTAGCTTATTAGCACTGCTATTTTCTCAACTACCAATCCAAACGTGAGATTATGACATGATCACTACTATGATATTCAGTTGAACCCTAAAACTTATTTGTTGATTGCCCCTGAGTAAAATGTCTTTTTTTCCCTCACATGTGATGAACGCATGTGTTATAGAGTAGAACTGGGTTCTATAAGGTTTTCTTGGCTATAATCTTACAGAACCAAATCACCAGGCCTTTCTTCTGAGGTACCACTGGGTGAGTTCAATGCATCAACCTTTCAGTTGGCAGTTGATCGTAAACTGTGCCATGGAGGGTCCTTAAAATTAACCCCAGGACTCAGGAGACCTATTAAAAATCAGCCCTAACTCTCGGTAAAGATCATTATATGACAAGGAGCCTCAAACTGAGAACCTTTAAACAGGGAAACAGAAAACCTGTTGCCTTCAAGATGACCCCAACGCCATCAATCTCTTGAAACGGCAGCAATGCTACTCCAACCCCTCAAGTCCAGTCCCACTCCTACAAGTCTAGGCAATGCCATCACGTCTGCTCCACCACCTGGTAACTCCATGTAGAAAATGGCTTCAAACACCGGGTGGGAAAATAGAATGAACAGGCAATGGAAATTTCTCATGAACTCTGTCAAGCCCCCATTGTATGTCAGAGTAGAAACGCGCTCCATAGGGCTTCCAGGACTATGATCTTTTAGAAGAACACTATCAAGGCTTCACCCACACCCTAAAGGTGCCTCTGGGTAGACTTGAATTGCTGACTTTTAAGTTAGCAGGCAAGCACTTAGTTATCTGAACCACCCAGAGGGGCGGGAGGATTGGGTGCATCTTAGCCCCTTTCCAGAGCACGCCTTGCTCTACTCCACTGCAGTGGCCATGCCAGCAGACCCTCCAAAATCCAGAGAGAAGCTGGAAACCTCCATTTTTAGGTGAAACCCCGTGATTTTTCAATGTGGGCCGTCACTGTATTTCATCAGATCTAAGTGTCGTGGCTTAAGAAGAACCATCATTTCAGAGATGTTTAAGTGTAAATCAAACAAGTGTATTCATTGCTATCACTAAAGTGTAGTGTAACCTTACTTCTTAGTTAAAAAAAGAAAAACACCACACATGATATCTTTTAAATTTAAAGTGCTTCCAATTGTTTAATGCAGATGTCAATTCACCAAAAGGCTGGCTATGACCCATGGGTCACTAGTTTGGGGGGTTCTGTTCCAGCTTACAGAGTTTCTAATATCCCATTTTGTTCTCATATTTGAGCAGTAGTACAATCAACCCCCCTTTTATTGCTTTTGCTGTAATATTCCTCGTTGGATTGGTTGGATGCACATTGCTCCGATGTGAATGAGGTATGTGCATTGCTCCGGCATTCAGTTTTAACACGGAGGAAACCACTGAATAAAGAAATTAGCGGTTGTTTCCTGTACTATGGACTCTTCCTGACCATCAACTAGGAGCCCTGATGGCGCCCTGGGTTAGGCGTTGGGATGCTAACCTACAGGTTGGTGGTTCCTCAGAAGAAAAATGGTCTTAAATGGCGCTGTTGAGCAAGCATGAAACTGCTCATTGTAAAGTCAGTGGTTCAAACCCACAAACCACTTTGAGGGAGAAAGATGAGGCTATGTGCTTCAGTAAAGGTTTACAGCCTCAGAAATGGGTTGGAAATCACTTGATGGCAGTGAGTTTGGTTGGGTTCAGTCGGTTCCTGTCAAGAGTTACAGTCTTGGAAACCCTCTACAGGGTCACCGTGAGATGGAACTGGCTCAATGGCAGTGGATTGGGATCATTACCATTTCATCGGAAACGAGTGCCTTTGAACTGCTCAGAACACATGTCACGTCAATCCAAAATATGAATATCACTTTTCCCCAATGATAAGTCCCCAGGGGCCAGGCCACTGTGGGATAAAACCATTTCAGCAGGAGGAAATCTTTAGGAAATCGGCTCTCCCCACAAAGGAATGCACTTTGTAGGGAAAATACAGGTTGGTTGGATTCAGAAAGGTGTTACCAGGTGTCCTACTGAAAGGAGGAAGCTGAGCTTATCTGCACATTGAGAAGGGGATGCTCCATTCCCCTAGGCAAAGTTAACCGTATCATTAATTGTGCAGGTGGTCGCTTGGAAGGGCTCTAAGCATTCCTCAACAGTAGCTTCCAAGAGACCTGGCCAATATAATTCTCCTTGATGTCATCCTATTTCCCCTGCATTGTTTGGTTCACAGAGATTCTATTTCAACACCAAGTGGCTCACTGGGCACCACTGTGTCCCAGTTTACTTTTCTGTGAAACGAATGAGGATTAAGGAGAAGGAGGAGAACAAGGACTTTGACTAAGGGTTTAGGGGCACTGGACTCCTGCTAAGCAGTTTAGTCCTATGCCCTCAATGTACACATCGTCCTTAATGGAATATCTAGGACATAAGATGATATTGTGCTTTTAATATCCCC
>NW_022109491.1:4680148-4688513 GCF_000313985.2 Echinops telfairi
GGCTGGTGGGTTTGAACCAACAAAACTTTGGGTTAGCAGTCCAACACTTACCTGACAGCGTCATTATAAAATCAGATGCCAACAGAGACCAGACTGGGACCACAGCTGAGAAACCCAGCTGGGTACCGCAAAGGGTAAGAGAGCTTTTCCCATTGGGCAGCGGATGTACAGCTGAAGGGAGAGCCTTGGTGCAGCTGCAGTGGGTCCACACTTGCTGTTAAGAATGGAGTCGCTGTGCTGTGTTTGGTTCTTCAAGAGAGGGGAAAATCCCTGGATCGTGATGTATGAAGCTCCTGGTTTTAAACTCTGGCAATAGGTGGAGAACTCTGCAGGTGTTCACCCTAAGCCCGTAGGCCACACGGGGTGTGGCCTGTACTCCTCGCTTGCTAAGCTATCTTGATAAATATGAAGACATTCAGCTCAGGTCTTTGGCTCATGTACGTTCTCTCTAGTTCCTTTCGTCGTTGCTGTTGCTCTGGTGTGCAGTCTAGTTGATGCTAACTCACTGCAAACCCCCAAGACAGGGTTTCCAAGGCTGCACATCCTTAGGGAGACAGACGGTTAGATCTTGCTCCCAAAGAGGGGCTGGTGGGTTCCAATGGCTGGCCTCCCACACTGGACCACCAGGGCCTCTTTCATAAGAAGCCTATAATATCAGGCAGAGTCTCTGGGTGGTGCCTGCAATGAATGTGTTTGGTTACTGACCCAAAGGTTGGGGGTTTGAGTCCAACCAAAGGGGCCTCAAGAATGGCTTGGCCATGTGATCTGCATCCAGAAGGTCGTGGTCATTGCCAACCTTACAGAGCACAGCTCTTTGATGATATATGAGGTCACCAGGGGTCAGACTCAGCTGGACAGCAACCAATGAATGAACACTATGCCAACTGTCAACTCCTTGGTTGGCAAAACTGTCCTTATTTACCTGGGACTTCCCTGGCTTCAAAACAGAAAGTCCTGGGGAACCAAAGTCCCGGGAAAGTGGGCTGGTTGGGGACCGTGGTCCCCTAGCAACAGCTGGGACAAGACCTGTGCATCTGAGAAACTCCAGAAGGTCCAATCACCTGCTTTTATAAGACTTGCTCTTTCAGGAGAGGGTTGCCTTCCTGGAAGGTGCTAATTGGCTCCAGCATTTGTGCCTCCACTTCAAAAATTAAACCTCTCCTGTCACCAGGGTGTCACCTTCCCTAGGACAGTCTCCACAAAGCCAGTGCTGGAGAAATCGCAGGGAAAGCTGGCAGGGAACACAGCCGAGGGCAAGCGGGCGTGCCCCTGGAAAGCCGGGTTGCTATTTGTCAGAGATTCCTAATCCGAGCCCAAGTGGGATCCGACCGTTCTTGGGGAGCCACCAAGCTCCAGGTAAACAGCTAATGAGCAGGCTGCCAGTTCCAGTTCTATCAAGAGCCCTGGGAGACGCAACCATGCCATTTCATAAAATATGCAGATGATAGTGCGGGGAGAAGCACACAGGCTTTGGAAAATGATTCACACAACCTAAAAATGATGTTGAAAAGGGAGGAATTAAATATTCACAAAGTGAGAGAAATTAAGGCATATTAACTGTTGGAATGTGGAAATGAAATGACTAACATGCCCAGAGCTGATGAGAATGGATGATTACAGATCCTGTCAAAAGTTTTCCTCTCCCGATGAAGCGGCGACACGGAGGTGGGAGTTGGCTGGTCAGGGCAAAAGGAAAAAGAGAGAGAGAGAGAGAATGAGGCAGGGGAAGAGCTACCCGATGTTGACAGATCAGAGTTAAAGGGAGAAACACACAGCCGTGATTAACATTAGGCGAGATTTTGTGCTGAGGGTGACCTCTGCGTTCACCAAATGAATACTAATTACCAGCACCAAACAGATTTTAAGTTGGCGCCTGTCGCGCCGCGGTGCTGAATGTGGCGATTAAGTCCCTAAGCAGAGTGGCAAAAACAGAAAGCCTAGAGGCTGGCAAAGCTAAATTTGGTGAGGTCACTTCCTACACCCCCACCCCCATGTCGGAGGGGGTGGGGATGGCAAGCCAAATTGTGGCCCATCCAAAGGAGAATTAGCAGTAATTATTGTATAATGTGTAATGATGGGATTTAAATGGCTAACACATTTTCTCTGCTGAGATCATTTAGACATGATTCATACAAATGATTAAATTAATAGATCTTTCTCCTTTCAGACTGCCAGGCAGCTTAAACTAGATTTTTCCAACAGAGATGGATCCCGGCGAAATCGTCTGAATAGGGAAATTTACGGAAACGGCAGGAGAAATCGCCCCCGCGGGCCAGAGCGCGAGAGGGTTGGGTGAGATCCACCGAGCACGCGGCCGCTGCTGTCGACTGGACTCTGTTTTCGCTTTTGCAAACCTACCTCTATTTTTTTTTATTTTATCAGCCGCCTGGAAGTCAGAGAGGCAACACTGAAAGATCAGCAGAGGCCTATTGGAGCTGGGCGTCCGCTCCTTCGAAACAGCCGGACAAAGAAGAGTCGGGCATACATAGCAGTGCTTTTGCGATCCCCATAGGCCGCGGGGTGACCCGGAGACACTGACCAGGGATGCCGATGGTCTTGGCACGGGAGAGATTTGTGATGCCCAACGCTTGCGATAGAATCCGGGGTGGGGAGAGAAATACGTCGCAAACACAAACGAGAGCTCAAAGCCCGCTCTGTAAAGGCACTGCTCTGGTAACCTTTCCGGCGGTGGCACCCAGCCATTGTCCTGGGGTTTGGGGCATGCAGTCTTCCCCAGGCCCCTCTCACAAGTAATGAGCAGCGACGAGGCGTGGGCCGCCGCCACTATGGTTTCTGCGTGGAGAGTTCCTCTAACCCCTATCAGCACCACCATAGCAGAGGAGCAAATTAACAGGCATTTAGGGAGGGAGCCCACAGCTCGCGGCGCAGGCATGGAATAATTAACATAGGCTTGGTACCTTGGTGGCATCCAGGGATGGAAAGAGTCATCATTCACAGCTGTGATTGCCTCGAAAAAAATCGCCTTACTTTATGGCTTTGTCACATCCACAAGCAACGCCACTGCCGGTGTAAGTGCCTGATCAGAATCCTCTGGCATGGCTGCTCCGCCAGGATCCATTGCAAAGCTGTGGCAAAGTGGGGCCTCCCGCAGCGTCTAGAGCAGCAGTTCTCAACCTGGGGGTCGAATGACCCTTTCACAAGGGTCGAGTAAGACCATCGGAAAACGTATTTCAGGTGGTCTTAGGAACTGAGACACCGCTCCTCTATCCCTCTCCAGGAGGGTCTGCCCACCTGCAGATATGCCCACATATGAGGACCCAGCGTGAAGACAGGTACCCAGGCTACATCATGCTTCAAGACAAAATGTCATTGATTTGTCATTAGAAATAAATATTTCACAATATATAATGACATATTGTTTGTGGTGAATCACTATGCTTTCATTATGTTCAATTCGTAACAATGAAAATACATCCCGCCTATCAGATATTTACATGACGATTCATATCAGTAGCAAAGTGACAGTTATGAAGTAGCAACAAAAATAGATTTATGGTTGGGGGTCACCACCACAGAAGCAACTGTATAAAAGGAGTTGAGAATTGCTGGTCTAGAGTGTAAATGAATTGGAGGCAGACCCATCCCCACCCATACTGGCAGCCAGAATCTCTGTTTCCTCTTTCTTGGCTGCAGCCTGGCAGTGACCTTGTGAGGGTGACTGTTGTCTCACTATGTCGCCACTGAAGATATAGAGGAAGGAGCGGGTCAGGTGCACATGCTGAGAAATAGAGACAAGATGAGACTTGTAGCTGACTTTGCTACAACGCCCACACTCTGCCCAGTGCAAAGAGCCCCCAAAGGAGACTGAGGTTGGCTGTCACTGGTTTCCGCTGTGCCTCCAATGCTTATGTCAGGGGATCACTGACAGCCCATTCACAAGTGTTCCTCTCTCGGCTTTCACTTTTCTCACCTCAAGTCCAAGCTGTCAGCTCAGCCCCTGCCCTTGCCCATTCATTCCACACAGTGCTGGGAGAAGGGGGAGTGGCCCAGGGGAAACCCACTGAGGGAATTCCCTCTGCCTAAAACTATCACCCTGTTTTCTCCGTGGGAATAGAATTAAGATGGACAATAACTGGATTACAATCAACCGATGCTCTGATTGACCTTGAATATCCCCTGCACCCATCCAGCTTTATCTTCCCTCTCTATCCTTCCGGGGCTTTCATTGACATCCAGGTGGACACCCAGGGCATCCCCACGCCTAGCCCTGGGTAATGCGCCAATACTTCTGCTTGGGATCTATTGATCCTTTGCCCCCTTTTTTTGGTGGCAAGATTTTTTCCCCCTCATACTTTGGATCATCCCTTAAACTCGATTTCCTCACAGTTGTCAACTGTAGCCACCAGGTCCAGCACCCTAGCGGTGCACTAGTGAAACACTCCACTGCTAACTAAAAAGGTTGGGGTTCACAACCCAGCAGCTCCTCAAGGGAAAGACCGGGTGACCGACCCCAAAGTCTGCTGCTTAAAAAGCCTGGTGTGGCAGTTCTACCATCACCGGATCCCCATGAGTCAGACTTGATTAAAGGGCAGCCAACCATGGCGGCTCCCCAATCTAGTGAGTGTTCTAGATGTTCCTGCTAACACGGTATCTGTTTTTCCTCCCACCCCTCACAGAGAGGTAAATTGAGTGTGATTCGTAAGAGTTGTAGAATAATATCTGCGCCCATGCTATGTGGTGACAGAGCATGTTCTCCGCACACAGTAGCTGCTCAGTAAATGCGTGCTCACTAAATGAACACTGGAAGGAATCCATGGGAAAGGACACAAAGCATCTTTATGCTCAACCAGAAGCATTTTCACCTGCCCCTGCCCCTGCCCCGAGATCTCACACAACACAGCCAGCACCCTCGCCTGGCTTACAGGGACCCCACTTGGCAACAACCAGGAAGGATTGCATCAGCAGCAGGAGCACCTTTGTTTTGTCAGAAGGGCCTGATGGCGGCCCCCAGAGAATCACATGACTGCAAAAACCCTGGCTCCCCCAGGCAAAAGGAAGCCTGTCCTCCTCCACCAGGCTCTCACACTTCTACTGCAGGCTTCTCTAGGGTGCTTACCACCCTGCCCTGTAATTGCCTGTTTGTGTGCTGGCTCCCTCATCACACTGCTGGCTCCCCAGGGCTAAGAACTTTCAGAGCTGGGCCCTGCACCCATGAGCATCAGCTCCGGCCCTTAGCAGGCACTGAACTCAGTAAATACAGCAGAACGCTGGACCTGATGCTAATCCGTTCTAGAAGGAGAGTCCAGACGTGACGCAGTTGAGTTCCGAATAAATTTTTCCCGTAACATATCTGAAAACAGATAATCCATTCTCGACCACCAAGTTTTTAACCTAACCTTGCCTTTTTAGACAAAACATTACACAGAAATTTCAAAGTAAATAAGTTCAGAGTTAAATAATATAAGTTGAATAAGAAACACAACATTTAAAAAGTTTTCAACAACTACAGTATGGCTGGTACCTTGAGATTGCTGAGGATCTGGATCTGTGGACACAGACGTGGAGAGGAGGTGTGGAGAGACATTGTTTGGCAGGGGAATCTCCTTCCATAAAATCAACTGGCAGCTGCTTTGCAGGAGTTTTTTCCCTTCCTTGCCTTTTTTCACTAGGACCTGGCTGGCTTTCTCTAAACAAAAAACAAAGAAAAAAAACTCTAATGTGGTCTGCTGTTGGCATTTGCTTAACTGTTTTCTAAAAGGGTTACCAAATTATCACGAACAATATTAATAACACGGTTAACCAGTTCCTTATCATGAGGATTCTTTTCAAAAAGTTCTGTCTTAGGACCCATGTTTTTTTATCATCTAAAAAAAGCCACAAAAACTAAGAAAATTATAGCAAACCACTCGGAACACAGCTACAAAAGGCTCAAACAACGCGTACTAACACCACCAACTTACTAACACCACCAACGAATGCCGAGTGACCAAAACACCAACTGCTTTTGCTTACAAGAATCACGTGCGTCAGGCTGGATTCCAATGTTTTGTTCAAGCTCTGATGCAAAATTTTCTCAACATTTCGCATGGAAATCCGAGTAGGTCGAGTACTGATGTGGTCCAGTACCAGGGTTCTACTGTCTTTGCTGAAAACCTCAGTGGGTAAAGTGAGTTAGCAATGGAATGAGTCGCTAGAAGAATCCCTACTTTCACAAACTCAAACTCACTGCCATTGAGTCAATTGTGACTCAGCGTGACCTTGTAGGGCAGGGTAGAAGGCCGCTGGGGGTTGCTGGGGGTGTAACTCTTTCCAGGAGTAGAAAGCCTCATCTTTCTCACTCTGAGTGCCTGATGGGTTCAACCTGCTGACCTTGCAGTTGGCTGCCCAATATGAAACCACTTATACCACCAGGGATCTTATCAGTGGGTTAATAATGAAGCAAGTGTGAAAAAGAATTCAGCCAAATGCTTCCTAACATGCGGCTCCCCATTGATGGTACACATGGCAAGGCCCACATAGATAAATGTTTCCAATTTTAATCCCTAAATAATGGAGAGGGAGCTGGGTTATTGGTGGCAATGCTATGGAGTTTAGACTCTTGGTGACTCCCTGGGGCAGAGCAGATTGGGGCCATTGTGTTTTTTGGGTTTTCATCTTGATAAAAGCACGTCACCTGGTTTTTCTCCTGTAGAGCCTCCTGAGTAGGTTCAGACCAACAGACTTTTAGGTTCGCAGCCGGACGTTTACCTGTTGTAGCACTAAACCCAAATCCTGTGCCCTCCACCTCCTGGTTGGCAGTCCCATGCTCACCTCATAGTGCCACCACAGCTCCATGGCCTAGCCAGAGGCGTGTCAGTTACCTACGTTCAGACACTTGGTCTGAGGACAAAACTTTCCACATTGCTAGGTAAATGGTCAGACAGAACACAGTGGAGGCTCACTTTACATAGAGACCCAACATAGACTTAGGGCTCTCCCTGTAACTTTCCACAAACCTAGTGATCAAAATGTAAACTCAAATGCAAACTAGGAGACGTGTATACCCATTCTTTACCCCACCCCCCAACACCGGGCCTTGCTGATAAAGGGATCTGGTGATGGGGTGGGTTACTAAGCACCTAAGGGTGGGGTGGGTTACTAAGCTTCTAAGCACCCAGTTCGCTACCAACCACAGATAGAAGTTCAAAATCACGAGCTGCTCCTTAGAAGAAAGATAAGGTTATTTATTCCCCCCAAATATTTGTAGTCTTGGAAATCCAAAGTGGCAATTTTACTCTGTCTCATAGAGTCATGGTGAGAATTCACTGGATGAGTGAGTTTGGTTTTGTTTTTTTGGATGAGTGAGTTTTTGCAAGTTGCATTTTACACATGAAGAAATGGAGGTCAATGTGGCCGAATCCCCCAATGTCACAGGGAGAGAGTCAAGGTGATTTTGTTTTTGGTTTTTTTTTTAGCTAATAGGTTATCGATAGGGTCACTATGAGTTAGAACGGACTCAATGGCAGTGAGTGGGTAAAGGGTATTAAATTCAAATTCTCCTTTCAAAGAAATTATCAGAGTAACCAATCCAAAGTTAAGTAAGACGGAGAGTATTGATTTGGAATAAGAAAGATTAATCGAGACCAATGACAAATGTTACAAACCTCTCCAAATAGAGACAATAACAAAATACCTTCTCAACTACCTGACACTTGGAAATAAGATTTTGATTTCTTCCACCTGTTTTGGTTCCAATCTTTGACCACCTCTTTAGGCCAAGGTTTCATAAAATGTCTTTCTATCGCCTTACCTCTAAAGTGGCTGCTCAAATCGTTTACTTATTTATGTGTTATAGTCGTCTAGCTGTGAACCTCAAGGTCAGCACTCTGAAACCACTAGCTGGTCTGCAGAAGAAAGGTGAGGTTTTCTAGTCCCATAAAAAGTGACCATCCTGGAAACCCATGGGGGCAGTTCAACTCTGTCTTCTAGAGTCACCAGGAGTCAGAATCAACTTGATGGCAGCGAGTCATGTTTTGAGTTTTTATAACTATTCAGTCATGCTTTACAGCTCCTTATTGGAGATTCATATACATGTGGAGGGTAATTGTCTGAGGTGGCCAAGGTAAGCCGTAGAATTTCAAGGTTGAGGGTAGAGTGACTAATCTTAAGCACTGGAGGACCCCCCCCTCCTGCCCCCCCCCCACCCCAGTGATCACTGTGTCACGAATGGGCTGATTCATGGTATATCTTGAATTTTATATTGTTTCCTTGGTGTGTTAGTCTAGGTACTTTAGAGGAACAAATCCACAGAAACTCATGCATAAGAGAGAGTTTAATATAAAGGCTAAGTGCACATTAAGAAAAGATCCCAACCCAGTGCTGCCCAAGCCCACAAGTCCAACATTAACCCATATGTCCGACACCA
>NW_022109491.1:4688613-4691723 GCF_000313985.2 Echinops telfairi
GGGTTTGAGGCTATATTTCAGAATCTGATTATTTTCCCAGATTGGAATATTGCTTCTCCTGGCTTGTATTCCCCCATCCAGAGTGTCATATAAAACACTGGTTTCACGGCTTCACTCGGTCCCATGTCTGTCCCCCCACTTGGTGAGAGCTAGGCATGGAACGTGGTAATGGGAACCTCAGGCCTCCTTCCCAATGATACGGCTGTTATTGATGTTCAAACCAGAAAACAGAGTTGGCGTTTAATGGAGAGTCGTTTGCCAATGCAGGGATGGGGGGGGGGCATATTTCCTGAAATTTGGTTTGGGGGAAAAGGGGAGGGTCCTTTTCAAAGCTGTACAGTGCTTTCTCCCAGAGCAGGCACAAACAGGAAGGAAGACCCACCTTTCCTTACACACGATGGCATTTCCCAAAGATGTTCTGTGACCAGGAGATGCTGCGTAGTCGAATACAAAAGAAAACACTTCATTTGAAATCCCTCTCTCTGGTTTTCATAATGCACAGAGCACAAATAAAATGCTTGGGTCCAACACTAAACCACATAAACAAATTCTACCTTTATCTCTCCCCCTTAATTTCCCAGTTGCACTTAATCATGTAATAACTCTTGCTCTTCTAAACATCCAGCAAAACGGGTGTTCCAGAAACCACACTTTGGATACTGTTGCCGTAATTAATTCATTCGGGTCTTTCAATGGCTTTTGACACTTGTAATGAATAGATTTTCTGCAGTACGGTACCGGAGCATCTGCTAGTGGGGAGAGCTGTGTGATAAAGCTAGTTGGGTTTTACTCTTCTAAGATGTGGAAAACAGTAAAAAAAACACTTGCATAAAATAAGATCGGTGGTTTATGTAATCAAGTAACGGAATTTCAAGTCTAAGCATTTGAACTACCTTTTGGCAAGATTCCTAAATGACAGCACTGGGCAACACACATTCCGGTGCCTCTACTGTTAGACTTGTTTCTGGGTATATTTGACCTACTGGGTCAGATAAATGGCTCCAGTTTTTTCCTCTTTTTTGAGTTACAGTTTTTGAGATATAGACTATATGCTGTATACCGCTCTTCACTCTGCTCGCCCACAGGAAACAAAAAATCAGTATATTTTAATGTAGTGTTAGCTAGCCTGAGATGGGGGCAGTGCATGTTAAATTTATCTAAAGCAGTTTGTTTTATACTAAATATTTAGGTCAAGTGATACTTCGCATCTAATCCTTTGATCCAAAGATATATTTGAACGGTGCAAATTACATGAACATGGAATTTCCCCCAAGTATCATTTCACCTTTATTAGGAACTGAAAAGCAGGCAGTTCCAGTCTGTTATCTTAAAAAGGGGCCAGCAATAACAGTTTCTGTCCAATAAACAGGATCCCTGAAGACACCATGGGCTGAATGGTAAACACATAGTCAGCTGTTGAAGCCCACTGGCTACTCTGCAACAGAAAGAGAAGCCTGTCTGCTCCCAGAAAGATGTACAGCCTCAGTAACCAACAAGAGAAATTCCACGATGCCCTGTAGGTTTTGTGTCCTATAGAAGGATGCTGTAGAGAATCTTGCTTGTTTTTTGCTGGGTCTGGTTCTGGCATCGGGCTCACTACCTCCAGATCTTTAGATGTGAACCAACGCCGGCCATGTTGCCCACCAATCCTGGGAGCCATCAGTAGCCTGGCATTGGAACGGCCATCTGACCTATGACCTTGGGTGCATTTGCTTCTCCAATCACAAACCTGACCTGCTGACCTGGGCTTCATCTCTCTTTGCCGCCTGTGGTGTTCCTACCCGCAGTAGCTATTTATCTCTGCTGTGCCTCCCAATGAGGTCATCAAGCTGTGACCCGATTGAAAGGGTAAACTCCGTGCCTTCACTCTTAATACCCTTAAGTTGACAGGAGATTATGTAACCACCACACTGGGTTCATGAACATATATGCTCCCGAGAGAACAGAACTCATGTTTTTAACTAAAGGTCAACAGGAAGCAGATCTTTTACTTCCTAGTGAACATGTAAGAAGCACGGAACACTGTCCCACAGCGTGGCTTCTGGATTCTTCTATCCCAAGCCACGCTTCTCATCCACCCCTCACTTGTGGTGTGGACACCCAAGAAGAAGTATTCAGATGCTAGTGTGGCCCTTGTCCCTGACCTTCCCACCACTACCCCAGTCTCAAGTTCACTCACACAGTGTGGGTTGGGATGTGCCAGAAGTCATCTCTGCACCAGAACGTAGCAATGCCTGAACCATAAATATAAGTGACAGAAGACCATATAAAGCTGCCATATTAAGTGCCAAATAAACCTGTATTCAATTCCACTTTCCCTTAACCAGATCTTAAAACTGCCACTGGCCATTTGAATGGCACCTACTCAAAGGGACACGTGAGGGAGACAATTGGACTACAAAAGGCAGCATCTCACCTACCACGCTTAGCACCTAGGGTTGGCAGGAGGAGCCCTCGTGGTGTTAGTGGTTACCAGTTGGGCTGCTAAGCACAAGGTCAGCAGTTCAAAACCACCAGTTACTTCTCGGGAGAAAGACAAGGCTTTCTTTTCTTGTAAAGAATTTCCCACAGGGGCAGTTCTCCTCTGCCGTGTCAGGTTGCTATGAGTCGGAATCAACTTCTTGGAAGTAAGTGAGGGTTAGCAGGTACATAGAATTGTGGCACGATGTGGAACAGACACCTCTTCCCAAAGCTCAGGCTTCTGGCTTCAGGCTCTGAAATGCAGGACTCTCCAGCAGGGCAGCTTTCCCCTGTGCCTGAAGGCCTCCCCAGTCCAAGAAGCACCTGCCCTCTCTGGGGACATCTGCTTGCTCTGGATTAGCCACAATTAATAATCAGAGGCAGAGACACAGCCACTTCTCGTATATCAACCGCTCTTCTGGGAGCGGGCTGTCAGCCTCCGGTTCGTTTTTCCTGAGATCGGGAAATTGATCGGTCACCAGTGTTGTGTGGATGGCACTCAAAAGGGATCATATTTATTTTAGCTGCAGCTTCAAATCAGTGGCTATCTGCATTATGAAGAACATCCTTCTATAAAACACATTTGGTCTTCATTTTTCAAATGCTCCTGAAGGGAGCATATGGTAATCTGTTTAACTCTGAATTCCACC
>NW_022109491.1:4692050-4715027 GCF_000313985.2 Echinops telfairi
CACCAGGGATCCTTGAACCCAACAGAGGTAGCATTATCAATGGGAAGGATGGTTGATGAATTTTCCCAGTTTTCAGGTAAGACTAAAATTTCTTCATTTGAAGAACAGAATTGGTTCCATCCTGATGCATTAAAGTACTATTTAATGGTAAAAGATTAGATCCAAATACATGGTGAATGCCAGGTAAGTGTTGGGCTGCTAACCACAAGGTAGGTAGTTCAAACTCACTAGCTGCCCCATGGGAGAAAGCTGAGACTATCCTGATCCTGTAAAGATTTACCAGCCTTGTAAATCCTGTATACAGTCACTGTGAGTTGGATTCAACTCAATAGCAGTGGTTATTTTTTGCTGTTGCTCTGTGTTTTGCTTGTTTATTAAATAGCCTCAACTAAAACAGATTTGTTATACAAGATGAACCAATTCACTTTGAAATCCAAGAATTCATCAATCCCATCTTATGATAGAACAACAATGTTTCTATTTAATCAAAGGTAATAACCTGAGAATAACCAAATGATACATCCCCTGACCAGCAAGGCCCATGAGGTAGCTGTGGTCCAAACCCACCTTCCCTGTGATCTCTTTTGGATTCATCTCAGATAAATTGCTTCTAATCACAGTCAATGCATAAGGCTTGAAGGTGGGCTACCATCTCCTCAGCACTAACTCCTCTAAGAAAAAGTCATCTTGATAAATCATTACAAATTATGCTAATAATACTGCCTAGCTGTCACTTAAGGAAGGCAGGTAGTGCAGTGGTTAAAGTGAAAAGCTACTAACCAAATGGTCCAAAGTTCTATCCTTTCTGTAGGTGAGAAAGATGTGGCCGTCTGATTCTATAAAAATTGCAGACGTGGAAACCCTGTGGGGCAGTTCTACTCTGTCCCACAGTCTCTAAGAGTTGGAATTGATTTGAAGGCAATGCATTTGGTTTAGGGTTTTGGTCTCTGGGACTTATTTAATAATAAAAAAATTAAGACAGTGAAACAAGCCATTGGGTCAATGTAACAACCCTGTCAGACAGAGTCGCACTGTCACCCAGGGTTTCAAAGATGAAGCGTTGCACACCTATAAAAAGTCGCAGTCTTGGGAACCTACAGGGTAGTTCTACCCTCTGCTGTAAGGTCGCTATGAGTCGGAATCAACTTGATGGCAGGGACTTTGGTTTTGACTTTTAATTTTCAGGAAGCAGACGACCTAATCTTTCTCTCTCAGCGTCACTGGTGAGTTTGAACTGCTGAGCTTTTGCCTGGTAGCCTAGCACTTACCCTTGGTGCCACCAGGACCCCTGTTCATGAAAAAGATTGAGCTTAAATAGAAGGAACAATTAAGACTAAAGATCAGCATTTGTGATCCGACACTAGGCCCTTGAACTTGGAATGCTAGATCCGATTTGTGAAAAGAGAAGGAAAAACTTCCCAGAAATTAGCTACCATCTATTTTTATGATGAGTAATAATAGTCACAAAATTGCCTCCACTCTCCAAACTCTCTCCTTTATCTCTGAAAGATGGCATTTCCAAGACCCAAGGCACTGAGCCGAAAAGTCATCCCTTTCTTCCACCTCAATGGCTGTATCCAGTTGGTCTGCAAGTCCTATTGGACCCTCTCCCTCTGACCCCTTCCTAGTCCACTCCCCTAAGGCACCTCAGCCTGTGTTACTTCTTTCTAGAGAGGCAACGTAGAGCAGTGGAAAAGCAGGGGGCATCCCAGCCAGACAGCTCTGTGCCCAAGTCCAGGCTCACATTTCAGAGCGGTGCCTGCTCATTATAAGCCTTGGGATCTCCAGCAATCCAAGTGGAGATGCCACTGGGGTAAGGTGACCAGATTTAAAGCGGGACACCGTTAACGGGGGAGGGGGGAGGGGTTCTTGATTAAAATTTTGGTCTATATGGACCAAATAGACCGTTCCCTAGCTTGTCGTGCATTCTTTCCAAAAATCGGGACTTTTTAAAAATGCCAAAAAATCGGGACTGTCCCACCAAAAGGGGGACGTCTGGTCACCTTACACTGGTGGCAGTGGTTCTGAGCATGGGACCAGAATCACACCTGCCTGGCTTCCATGCCTGTCTGTCCATGTGCTCTTAGGAAAATCATTTACCTTGTACCAGCCTCAAGGGCCCTGGGTGCAATGGTGAAGTGGTTGACTGTTAACTGAAAGTGACAAACCTACGCAGCAGTTCAACTCCGTCACATGGGGTCACCGTAAGTCACAGGTCAACTTAGTGGCACCTTCTAACCACAGCAAGACTCAGATTCCTCCTCAAGACGATGAGGGTGGTAACAGTAGCTGTCTGAGGTGCCCGTTATGAGAGCACATTTGAGAGGATGGGAGTCAAGCCCGTGGAGCAGTGATTAGCACAGTGCGCACACTCAGAAATGACTGGATCATTCGTACTTAGCTGAATCCTGGTCTCACCAGGACTCATTCCGACGAGACCTCCAGACTTGAGTCTGGAGGCTTCAGCACCACCCTCTCCTAATGCCTTGCACTTCTCACGAGGCCCCAACTTGAACTCTGTCTACCACATGGGTTGACACCTAGACCAGCCCCTGTTCTCCCTGAATCTGCTCCCCATTTGCATTCTGACTACCACACGGCAAAGGTGCCTCATTTCCCTGTCCCCTTGGCTTGCTAGCTCTAGAGCCAGCACTTGGTCTCACTTGAGGTGCATGTAATTGGCAATAAATAGCTCCTGACAAGAAGTAGCTGATGCATTTGCTACTCGGGCCTGTAAAGCTGGATTCTCATGTGGTTCATTCCATATCTGATGGGCACCCATGGGCTCCTGCAGTAGGTGGAACTGAAACACCTGCTTTCAAAAACTAAACCTCTACAGGCGGCTTTCAACCTCCCTCCCCAAAGCTGGAAGGGTGCCATGCCTATCTCACCATAGGCATATGGAGAGTTAGGACTTGGATTCCTCCAGGTGAATCCAAAGATAGAAAGTTCGTATGTGGAACAATTACTCGTTCTATTCCTTTCTCCACAATGCTGCATGGGAGCAGTTGGATCAGTGGGACAACCATTTCCGTATAGGTGGGATTGTGGTTGGGTTTGGGTTGTGTTCTCCCCCAAGAACAAGCCCTGTTGCCATTGAGGCAATCCCTATGCAAAGGGGTCCTGCTTAGATGTCTAGATGGTGAGTCTTACAGGAGCAAACAGTCCAATCTTTCTCCCAAGGAGCAGGGTGGGTTTGAACTGCCATATTTGGGGTTTGCAGACCAGTGCTTATATCACAGCACCACCAGGGATCCTTGAACCCAACAGAGGTAGCATTTTTAGTGTTTAAGATCAAGCATTGGCTTTATTAGGGACCTTGTTCTTTTCTCATCTGTGAAATGGGAAATAGCATTCTTACTTCATAAAGTTGTCAACACAGGTAGATATTTAGAACATTATGTGTCTAGGATATAATTAGTACGAATTAGTGTTAACCGCACCTAGTCTATATAAACTAGGTGCCCAAGCTTATTTGGCCTACTGGCCCTTTTCAGGAAACGGACAAACAACTCAGTGTCCCCTGGCACTGCAATATGTTTGTACTCTAGCCCCTAAGCCAGGATAAAGTGTAGGTATCTGCTTTCTTAGCTGCCTTCTTCTACCCCACCCCCCCACCCTGCGCCACCATCAATCCAGCACTCCCCAAGGGGTGATGATGTCCACTATTTCAGAAGCATGGTCTAGAGTAATTGTATATAAGCCTTTATTTCCCCAACATCACTCTGCCCTGGACTAGTTAAACTCCATTATTAAGTAAGCTTTTGTACATTTCCGTTATGGCCCATCTGTCTCTGCGTGTACCTACATGTCCTCCTATGTGCCAGATCTGGTAGCAGGAACTTGACTATCTGGCTTGGATGTGTCTGACACTCCGTAGGACTATTGGGCGATGTGATAGAAAACTACCAGTGATACAATCATCAGTAGGAGGCTAGAGAAGTCTTCCCTGAAACAGTGATATTTAAATTGAGCCCTGACTATCACAAAGGAATTAGCATGCAAAACTCCAGGAGACCAGAACTCCAGGCAGGTGGAGAAAAATATGAGGAATCAAATATTTATCTCCCTGACATGTGCCTCACCAATCTAAACCAGAGCCCAGGACACTATAACTTAAGGGACCTCCCAGCTGGTGGGCAGTTTTTATACAGCAAGGTTTATGGACACCAAACTGTGCACCCCATTGAAGCGTTTTCTGTTTGGGGATAGCATCTTCCTGGGCTGCACATTTATGTATTTCTCCTTCCTACTTTCACGGCAGAACTGAGTCAATGCACTAGAGACCACAGGGCTCCCAAGGTCTAAAACAGGTGCTATCTGGCGCTATAGAGAAGGGTAACCAACCCCTGATCAAGCTCATAGAGGGCAAGGGTCTTGTTCCTCTGTCTTCTCTGCTGCTTCCTTCGATCACAGAGTGACCGTCACCAGGGGTCAGGGAGTTCATCTGACTGATGGTGACCCCATGTGGGTCAGAGCAGAACTGGACTCCACAGGGCTTTCAGGGGCTGAATCCCCACCCAAACCTTCACCCTCTTACTTTTGAGTCAGTTCTGAAACACGGTGACTCTGTGCTGCTGAGGAAAACTGCCCCATAAGGGTTTCAATATCTGATTCATCTTCCAAGTAGATTCCAAGGCCTTTCTTCCACTCTGACAAGGGAAACAGTTTTCACTCAAATATGAGCCCAAAGGTTGACTGTTCAAATCCACCCGATGGCACACGCACAGGCCTGATGATCTACTTCCATAGACTGCAGCTAAGAACATGTTGTGGAGTGGCTCAGCGTTGTGACCCACGGGGCCACTGTGACTTGGAATTGACTCAACAGCCATGTGGGTTTTGGAAGTAGACACTGGGGAATTCTTGCTGGAAAAGGAGTACATGCAAGATAGGTGGTGTCTGTGACGGCTTCTTTTGGTTTGGGGATACTTTTTTAAAAACATGAAATCTCTTAAAATGATGGTTCCAAAATTCAGTTTTCTCCTTGGAGAACATCACGGTTTCCAACTGTACAAAGAGGCATTAGCAAAAAGTAGGGCCCAAGATCATAACTACACATTCTATCCCTCATGTAAATTTCCTGCAAGGTATCAAGATTGAGATTGGTGTTGCCCCCAAACACAGCAGCAGTGTCTCTGTAGAATGTTTAGTGGATCTGGCAGGACCCAAAGAGACAGAAATGATTCCTTATCAACTTTCTAGGTAATCTCACGATGGTGTGCATCACGTTAATTCAGAACAACATTCCTCAACTTGGCAGACACCAAGTGTGTTAGGCTGGTTTGACTAGAGGAACGAATCCAGTGATACTCATATATATATGTGTAAGAGAGAGCTTTATATCAGGAAGTAATTACATATCAAGCAAACATCCCAGCCCAGTCTAGATCGAGTCCGTAAGTCCAATACTAGTCCCTAAGTCCCCCTTCAGACTCAGGCAGTGACATACAATGATGCAGAACAAAGGAAGATCTCAGGCCAATGGGTGCAAAATAGCGTGGTTCCAATGGCAGTGGACACAACTCCAAGGCTCTGGCAGATCTCGGAGTGGCCCACCACAGGAAGGTGAGGGCAGGAAGAAAGAGGGAAGTCCCCAGGGCCCTCCTTATGAGAAAGCCACACCCATAAGGAGGTACCATCAGGCTGTGACCTGATTGACAGGCTAGACTCCACCTCTACACTTTCCAATATCAAGTTGACATGAAATTATGTCACTATCTACCACACCAAGGTTGTTCAGCTATACCACTCACTGACGTTCTAAGCAAGACAATCTGTGTTGCAGGGATGGTTTTTGACACTGGGCTTAGTAACATCCTTGACCTCTATCCCCTAGATGCCTAGAGCCGTTTCCTCCAGCTGGGACACCAAAAATGTCTTTAGACATTGTCAATGCTTCATTTGGAAGCATGGGGACAAAGTCATCCAGTTAAGAAATAGTAGGATACACGGAAAACTTCCTCCTATCACTGGGTGAGCATTTGGGCACTGAAATAAACACACTGGAGAATGAATGATGAGAGACCTATAATGCTTACCAGCCAGCCTTGTCATTGCAATCACCCTGTGTATCATCTCTACCCAGGGGGAGCCTCGCTGCCAGTTAAAAATGACAATAATTCCCAATAATACTACAGAAACCAACTTTTCCTATGGTGGCTAGGACTTTTTAAAAGTGCATGATTTAATCTGAAGTTGGGAGGTTTTTGGTCTTTCTGGAGTGGGGATATTAGTATGGTAGTGATATTAAGAGGTTTCAGGCACATTGAAGGATCATGTCCTTTTAAGGGCTATCTATAAGGAGTTCTGGTGAAGTAATGGGTTACACACTGGGTTTCTAACTTCAGGGTCAGTGGTTCAAACCCACAAGTCACTCTGAGGAAGAGAGATGAGGCCTTCCACTCTTGTTAATATTGATAGCCTCAGGAATTCACAGGGCAGTTCTACCGTATTCTACGGGGTTACTCTGAATCAGAATTGATTCAACAACAGTGGGTTATATGGAATGCAATTGATGATGGCAACTCGAAAGGCTAAATAAGAATCTAAAGGGGCAGTGAATTTCTGTGAACAGGGAGGAACCGTAGAAGCCAGAGGAGCATAAGAATGGCTGTGCAACTTACAGAGGGTAATCAGTGTCACTGGATTGATTGTACACACAGAAACTTGATTGGTCTAACTCCTGCTATGGATATGTTGAGCAACAAAAATAAAATAGAATGTATTTTAAAGAAATGTAGTTTTAAAAAAACCTCTCAGATACACAGGTAAGCCAAGTGCTAAGATACCTGAGCAGCTCATAAATGAGATGTACAGAAGAAACCCGTAGGTCCTCTCCTCATCCAACGGAAGGGTTGTATGTAATGTCCAGTGAGATGCAACACCGTGGGGGGAATGAAAGGCAAGCTTTATCGACAGGACACTGGGGCTGTGACCAGAACAAAGGAGGGAGAAGAGGGAGAGAGAATGAGGCATAAAGAAAACAGTCCTCACCAGTAGACCAGGGAGCATCATGATACTGAGAGAACAGACTGGTATTTCCCAAGATGTCATTTTACTTGAACACTCAATAAGTCCATGGAAGTATCACTTAATAAACCCAACGATGGATGGGACTGGGCAACTCTTGTGGTGGTGTGCTGTCCGCTCAATCCCAACTCAGAGAGACTCAACCGGACAGGGTGGCACTGCCCCCCAGGGTTTGGAAGCTGCCAGTGTTACCAGAGCAGTTCTCCAGGTCTGTACTCCCAAGGAGCTGCTGAGGGCGCTCCCACCGCAGACTGTTTGGTTAGTAGCCTAGCACTTGACCATGACCCCGTGAATGCTCCAATGTGGCACGCAGGTGGGTCCAATTCTTTAATAAAAGAGAAAAGGGCAGTGAAATGACCTCCATTGGGAAGAAGAATTCTCAACAGGAAGCTTGCCCCAGTCAGACACGGAGTCTATGCACGCACGGAAACTTGGTGCGCTTCCTACGCCCCAAACAGTGGCTATTTTAATATGATGTATCTTATTATTATACTCATCATTCATCTTGTTGTCATCTATTTTTGATTTATCACAATCTCATGTGACAAAGTAGAATGGCCCCAAGGGGTATTTTTAGGCTGCATCCTTTATGGGGTTTTGTTTTCTTTACGTTGAAGCATACCAATGTAAAGAAATGTAAAGAAAACATGTTTTGCAACATAAAGAAAGCAAAAATTCTCACATCTGGACCAGTCAGCAAGTCAGCATCATGATACATAAAGAACAGATTGCCATTGTCAAACTTTCCATTTTACTTAATTACACAATAAATGCCCATAGAAGTAGCAGTTAAGAAACCAAACAATCAATTGAATTGAGCAAATCTCATACAAAAAATAAAAAGATCTTTGCAATGTTAAAAAGCAAGATGCCATTTTAAGGACTTTAAATTTGCACGACTCATCTTATTTTCAGTTGTCCCATATGCTTGCAAAACTAGGCAGCAAACAAAAAAATAAAAGAAGAATCACTGCCTTTGAATTATGGTGTTGGCTAAGAATCGTAAATAGACCATGGACTATCAGAAGAATAAATAAATCTGCCCCGGAAGACGGACAGCCACGATGCTCTGTAGAAGCAAGAACGGCAGGCCTTTGTGTCAGGTGCTTTGGACGTGTGATCAGAGAAAGCAGTGGCTGGAGAGGACCAGCACAGTGAAGAAAAGGCTTGGCGATCAAAGAGAAAGACCTTCAAGGAAAAGAATGGACATAGTGGGGCAAGGACGGGCTCAAGCGTAACCACGACTGTTCAGAAGGCACAGGGCTGGGGAAGTAGGCTGTCCTGTTGCACATAGGGCCATTATGGGTCAGAACCTACTTGGGGGCACCTAACAACAACAACAACAACAACAACAACAACAACAACAAATCTTTATGGGTGCAGTTAGCCAGGGCTCCTCTCTCCCAGAGCCAGTGGGTGAGTTTTACCTGCCAACCTTCCTCTCAGAATCCAGGCGCTTGACCATTGCTCTACTATGGCTCCTTATAATCATCTTTATGTATCAAATCAGTGTGTCAATGATTTTCCTAACCAAGACGGGATCACAGATTGCAAACTAGCAGCCTACGTATGTAGGTGTGTATAACATATGATTCCTGATTCCAATTGTCAGCCTTTTTTAACTCCTGGAAACTTTGCAATGAAACAATTTCAATCTCTTACCTATTCTGAAAATACCAAATGATCTGGCAATTACACCACATCCACATGCTCCAATGATGACAGCCCACTGGATAGGGTCACCAGGTCACATGCTTCCCGTTTGTGGTAGTCTCTGCTCCTCCTCAGGGCCTGTACCTTGTCAGTGCACACGTTTGAGCAGAGGCTTAGCAGCTGCTGCCTTTTCTGCTGCAAGCATTTCCAGAGATTGGTTTTATCTTTGTCCTGTTCCTACAGCCAGCCCTTTCACTTTTAAGTTATCTTGCCTCTCGTGAATTGGCCAAAGAGCAACAGATTCCAAATCCAAATACGTATTACAGAGATCTCTTTGTTAAGTCTTAAACAGGATGTACTAGGCTAGGGAAAGAAAAAGGGGTTGAGTAGAGGGAAATTTACATCAAGATAATGGCTCACACAGTTGTAGGATTGGGTAAGTCTAGAAATCCAGCCTGGTTTTCAGTCTGTGGCTCAGGTGGTAAGTTGTAGGCTTCTCCTGACTCACGAAGCTTTGGGGACTGATGAACTCCGGATGAGCAGGAATACCACAGGCTGCAGAGGTGACTGAATCCAAATTCCGCAAATCAGATGGCAGGCTGCTGATGGTTCTCAGGAAGAGCAGGCAATATGGCAAGCTGTTGGCTCAATCCCAAAGAAATGAAGGTAGACGAACCAGCTGCAGGAGCCAGACCCAGCAAAAAGCCAGCAAGATGTTTAACCACATCATTAGCAAGAAGTCATAAGGTTGACTAGGATTCATAGAAACAAGCCTAATTATAGAATATGGACAACAAAAGAAGTCTTCAAAAATTATGGTTGATCGTAGACCTATCACTGCCCCAGGCAGCGCTACAGAATCGAGAAATAGGCCAGGATTGGGATTTGTCCACTCTTGTAGATTTACAGTTTTTGTTTTAGGGCCCTTTAATCACCTTGGTCAGAGTATGACTCGTTATCATGTGACCCTGCTATTCCACTTTCTATTAAGCGCATGTCCAGACAAGTCCCCTGACAGTGATAATGGCTAAACCAAAGAAAACAAACAAACAAACAAAACAAAACAAATCCAGTGCCACCAAGTCATTTCTGACTCAGAACAGCTCTATGTGGAATTTCTGAGACTGTCAATCTTTACAGGAGCAGACAGCCTCATCTTTCTCCTTGGAGGGGGTGGTGGGTTGGAACCACTTACCTTGCAATTTGAAGCCCAACACCTAACTCATAGTACCACCAGGGTTGTTGAGCCCAAGCCTAAACCCACTGTCATCTTGTCAATTCCAATTGATAGTGACCCTATAGAAGGTTTCCTAGGCTATAAATCATTATAGGAGCAGATAACCTCACCTTTCCCCTGAGTAGTGGCTAGTGGATCTGGCTGGCCAGACTCATAGTTAGCAGTTCTGTAGTGCTTAACCAACAGAGTCACCAGGGTCTAATGCCCTGTGATTGGCTCACTCATTGCCATCACATTGATTTCCCCTCACAGTGACCCTAGGATTGGAGTATAACTGCCCCTTGGGGTTTCCAAGACTGCAAATCTTTATGGGAGCTAACAGCTTCATCCCTGGGAGAAAGTGGTGGGTTCAAACCACTGACTGCTGTGAGCAGTTCAATGTACAAAGGGGTACCCACTTCCTCCAAAAATAGGGGGAAAGCTCTGTTGTGAGGAGCGTTCAGAGTACTTAGCAATTTTCCCTTGAGGTGAGCATTGAGCAACTTGCTCTGAGTTAGTGCACCCAGTGGCATGTACTAGGCTAGGGAACCTTCCTGGGAACGTTCTCTCAGGTCACAGTGAATTTTTTTGTAAAAGCAGTTTTATTCTAACCTTGTTTTTTGTGATGGCTGATTTAAAAGAACAGTGTGTGGCTGTGAAATTCTGTTTCCTGCTTGGGAAAAATGCTGCAGAAACTGTTGTGATGTTGAACACAGCTTATAAGGCCAGCACTATGGGAAAAACTCAAATGTTTTTTTTTTTCTTTTCGAAATGGTGAAGTGTCAATTGATAATAAACCTTGTCCGGACATCCATAAACTTCCCAAAAGGATGAAAATATAGACGTAGTGAATTTGGAGGTTGTTCCACCAGGTCAGACTGTTAATTAAGCTTTCTATTTAGAGGTTCTGAAAAAGATTGCATAACAGCATGTGACAACAAAGGCTTGCTTTGTGGCAGACCGGGGATTGGTTTTGCCACCATGACAATGCACCCGCTCACCCAGACATCTCAGAGCACCAGCTTGTGGCAAAGAAACAACAACAAAAAAACACCCCAGAATACCTTTCTTGTCCCACATACCTTACTTACCTGACCTCACTCCGTGCAACTTATTTTTATTTCCGCAAATGCTGAGGGACATGAAAGGACAGTGATTTGATGACTTAGAAAAGGTGAAGGAAAAAGTGAGGGACGTGCTGTCAGCCATCCAAACAGATGAATTTGAAAAATGTTTCAAAAAATGTAATCATAGATTTGAGAAATGTATTAAGTGTAATGGAGAGTATATTGAAGGTGATAAGGTTATTTGTAAATAATAATAATAATAAAATAATTAAATAGCTTTGAAAAAAATTCCATTTGGGGAGGGCAATCCCTTTTATAACCCACAATAACCCTTGGGTTTCTCCAGGGCTAGCTAGGGAGTCTCAGTGTAATCGCAAACACACTCTACCTGAGAGAAAAGCTTATTACATTACTGGTTCATGATCAGCAAGAATTCAGTGGAGGCTGAATTTATGTCAAGCCTCAAAATAGAAATTGAGTTCCCCATGTAAACAGCAGCCTTTTGCAAACCAGGTGCCTAGAATGGAAGCTCTACGATCGCACTTCTTCCTAAAGGATTGTCTGATTTATCTTCTCCCAGTGTCCTCTTCAGTTCTCTTTTCCACGCAAATATATACTTTGCTTATGGCCAAGGAGCTCTGGTGGCATAGTGGATTATGCATTGAGCTGCTAATCACAAGGTCAATGGCTCAAACCCATCAGTCTCTCCACAAGAGAAAAATGAGGCTGTCTACTCCTGTAAAGATTTAAAGTCTTATACAGGCTAAGGGGCCATTCTACTCTGTCCTATATGGATGCTATGAGTCAGAATCAACTCAATGGCAGTGACTTTTGATTTGGGTTTTCTCAAAATGTGAATTGTGAGACAAATAGATATGATGCAGAGGGAAATGTCAGAGTTTTGTGCTTGAATCATTTTAAAACAAAACCATATACTATATATACGCGAGTATAAGCCAACCCAAATATCAGCCGAGGCACCTAATCTGACCACAGAAACTGCATTAAAAATGTGCTGAAAAACTCGACTTATACATGAGTATATACATTATGTGCACCAAGACCTTCTTCAAGGAAAACCAAACTACTGCCATCTAGTCAATTCTGACTCATATTGGCCCTATAGGACAACATGGGCCTGCTCTTGTGGGTTTCCCAGACTGCAACACTTTACTGGGGTGGAAAGCCTTTTCTTTCTCCCACAGGTGGCTGGTAGTGTCAAACTGACCTTGTGCTTTGCAAGAGAACGTGTCATCCATTATCCCACCAGGGCTCCTGCAGGACTTTTCAAAGCCTGAAAAGTGCAAATGTGCTCCCAAATTCTCCTTGGGAAGAGCTGAGTAGGTGAGCATTTCCAAATATGTCATGGAATGTCTGAAAACTCTAGTCGATTGTATTTGCTTGCCCTTTTAGAAAGTCAGCAGTTTCATCGTCTCCAGTATTTTTGATAATTGTGTAGCAGGCATGTTGTGAAAGAGGAGGAATGTCTGGTTATCTGGTTATCATGGGAGGGGCAATTTGTTTTGCTTTGCAAAGTGAGGTTGCTAAGAAGTTAAAGGTAACCATGGTACATTTTTTCAAATGTTCATATATTTAAAAAGTTAAACACCCCAGGAGTAGGGAAAACATTATCTGGATAAAAGACCACACTTTCAACTCGATACACTTGGCTTCTGAAATGTGCTCTGTGTTTTTATTTGCTTCATTTCGTTGAAAATCTGTGAAAACTTTGTCACAGATTGTCACCAACGTGTAAAACTGAATTTAAGAAACATTGGTCTATATCGCATTGAATCTGGCAACAGACACGAAAACCGCTGCAAAAATAGTCCGTGCTTCCCCAAAGAACCAGTGTTTCCAAGGAAGGGCTTTCTGGTGCAGCCGTTGGGATCCTTTAAAGAGCTATGCAGAGGTAACAAAGGTGACTGTAAGGGGGCTTTCCTTTTGAGTGGTTTTTGTATATTCCTTCTTAGGAAACTCGGTTTTCCATTAAACTCTGCCTGAGATGTAGGGCATCTGATTCTGGAAAGGACTTCCTGGGGATGCCCTTTGTGGACTGACATTGACAGGGATAAGGAGGTGCCTCAGCCTGGGTGAAATGGATGACTTTGACTGCTTGGATTTGAACAAAGAGATACAGAAGGTGCTACTTTGATAATGGAGTCAGTGGAGTCTAGAATCTTGAAAATATCACTTTAAATCACTGGAGATTAGGGGGGGAAGTGATGATGCTTAGGGTGATTAGGAGGTAGCAACACAAGATGCAAATATGCCCCAATGAGGCATCATCTAAAGATCCCTGGTGGTAGGTATTCAACTGCTAACAAAGGTTGATGGTTCAAAGCCATCCAAGAGTTCAGTGGGAGAAAGATCTGGTTATCTGCTCTGGTAAAGAGTCCCCAAACCCACTGTCATCGGGTCGATTCTGACTCATACTGACCCTATTTAGGATTTCCAAGGTTGTACCTCTGTATGGAACCAGCTGGCCTCCAGGTTCTCCTGTGGAGCCACCGCTGGGTTTGAAAGACTGACCTTGAGGTTAGCAGTCCAACATTTAGCCAATAGAGCCATGGGCCTTTTACAGCCAGGAGTATCCAACAAGGAAGTTCTACTCTGTCACCCTCAAGAGGACTTCCAAAAGTCCATTTAAAAAATGGAATGAGAAGACAATGACAATTTGCCATGAACTCATTGACGGCTCCTCATCTGGTCAGAATAGTGTAGGCAACAGGACCTAATGACAACATTCCTTATATGACTAGGCCTGTAATCCTTGGCCTATGGCTAGTGAGTTGTTAATGGTTAGGAGCAAATTCTTTGATTTATTCTGGGTAACAACTTCATGACCCATTCTAATGTACTTTATAAAGTCATCTCCATCCAACCTTCACCCTGCTTTATGGGGGGCTGAGGGGGAGGGCATTTGGCCCCCTTAAATTAATTGGGATGATAAAATACAGTGTCCAAAGAATCCATTTGTATTTTTAAGGGAGAGTTTAAACTTTGAAAATTGTTCTACAGATTGATTTCCTTAGAAGAGATAACTCCTTGAAGGCAGGAACTTCACGCACACGGATTAGGATGCTCACTGCCTGGTGCCTGGTCTGTCCTCATTAAAAGTTATGAGTCAGAAGAGACACAGAGGCTCACAGAACACACACACACACACACACACACAATGCTATTATATTTGAATGAATTTCTTCTAGACGATATGTTTTGAATCCACCCTGCCGATTCTTGTGTTTTAATTGTTGTATTTAAGCTATTTAAATTCAATTTAATTATTGGCATGTTAGGGTTTATGCCTGCCAATTTATTTTCAACTTGTTCTCTCTGCTTTTCATTTATCTGTCTTCTTTTACCTATCTTCCTGTGCCTACTTGGGGGAAAAAACACTTTTAAAATTTCACACGGATTAATTTGTCTTGTGTTTTGGCGTGTACGCTTTTGTCTTGCTCTTGTGGCCAGTGTCCTTGGGAATCACAATCCATTGGTGCCTTCATTTTACCAAATCTGGCTCCCCTTCATAGGCGAGTCAGTGTTGTAACTCTTCTTCCAACTATCTAGCTTCAGTCAGTGAGGGTGGAAGGGGAAAGAAAGTCCACCATCATTGATCTTAGCAACACTTCCCTGCTCTACCTTGCTGATGATTTCCCTAGATTCCTTCGTTGATCATTTCTTTTAGGGTTGTTGTTGTTGTTGTTCTTAGGTGCCATTGGGTCAGCTCCGAGTCCCAGGGACCTTATGCACAACAGAATGAAACACTTCCCAGCCCTGTGCCATCCTCACCATCTTGTTATGTTTGAGTCTATTGCTGCAGCCCCAGGGTCACCCTATCTCCTTGACGGTCTTCTTTTTTGTTGCCCTTCCACTTTACCAACGATGATGTCTTTTCCCAGGGACTTTGCTCTCCTAGTAACTTGTCTAAAGTGTGTGAGACCAAGGCTCATCATCCTGGCTTCTCAAAAGCATGCTGGGTATTCTTCTTCCAAGACAGGTCTGCTTGTTCTTTCAACAGATGGTGGCACTTTCGATAAACTTGGCCAACACCGTGATGACCATATATTGACTTCTCTCCGGCCTTCCTCATTAACTGTCCAGCTTTCACATAAATACAAGGAAATGGATAATAATCTTTAAAGTGACAGTCTGGCTCTTGAATGCTTTAAAGAGATCTTGTGCAGGAGATTTACCCACAAGGCATTATTTGATCTCTTGATGGTTGCCTCCATAAGCATTGGTTGTGGACATAAGCAAGTCAAAAGTTTTGACAACTTCAATCCTTTCTCCGTTTATCAGGATGTTTCCTTTTGGCCCAGTTGTGAGGATTCTGGTCTTCCGTTGAGTTGTCATCCATCTGGGAGTCTGCAGTCCTTGATCACCATTATCATGCACTTCAGCACTTCATGTCCCACTCACTTTTAAAGTACAATTGAGTTTTTAAAATCATTTCACCTTCTATTTAGAGAATTCCTTCAGGGTCATCCTTTAGGGGACACATTCTCGTCGTTTTCCTTTACCCGAAGAGATTCCCACAGGGTCTGGGAGTCTGCCCGGACAGACAGAAAGTCTCTTCCAACACTGGAAGAATATTCAAGCACTTCCTTCTGGCCTCTGTGGGTTCTGAAGAGACATCTTTGGGGGTTGCGATTGGTTTGACCCTACAGGTGAAGGGATTTATTATTTCCATTTCTCTATTATTGCTTTGAAGCTTAATTTAGTTAAGGCTTTAGTTTTCAGACAGTGGACTCTACCACATCTTGGTGTGGGTTTCCTTGGGTTTATCCTGTTAGGGGTTCTGTCTTGGTTTCTTGCGTCAAGAGGTTTCTCCTGTCGCCAAATTGGGAAGTGGTTCATTCATTGTTTCCTCAAGCACTTTTTGGAACCTGCCCTGGTTCTTATTCTCCATTTCCAGGATTCTGATGGCACAGATGATAGATCTTGTGTTCTAACTTCCCGCTATTGGGTCAATCCTATAGGACAGACTAGAACTGTCTCGGTGGGTTCCCAAGATTTCACCTCTTTATAGGTGTAGAAAGTCTCCTCTTTCTCCCTGGGGGTGGCTGGTGGTTATGAACAGCTGACCTTGCAATTGGCAGCCCGATGTGTAATGCATTATACCTCCAGGGTCCCTTTTACTGTAGCTATACAGGTCTCTGAAGCTCTGCTGGTTTCCTTTTCAGTCTCAGTTTTTCAGATTGAGTAAACCCCCTTGTTCAGTCACCAATGTCACCAGCTAATCCTCTGCCCCTTTCCATTCTCTCGCTGAGACCCTCCATTGGGGTCGCTGCAGATCATGATATTTCTTACTTTTAAAATTGCCCTTGGACTCTTCATCGTCTCTTCCATTTCTTTTCTGAGATTCTTTTAAAGCTTGGTTCGTTTCCAGCGTGTTTGTTGAAACATTTTCTAACGGCTGTATTAAAATCTTTGTTGGAGAATTCTCACATCTCTGTCATCTGGGTGCTGACATCTATTCATTGTCTTTTTCTTTTTTTCTTTTTTTCCCACTCCGTTAGAGCTCTTCCTAGCCCTCAGTGTGATGAGTGATTTTTGATGGAAACCTTGACATTTTCAGTTTTATGTTATGAGAATCGGCATCTTATTTAAACCTTTTGTCTTACCTAGTTTCTAAACATCATTCTAGCAGGGGCGATGGGGGGTGGGCAGGTGAATGGAAATCTAGGTTGTCTCCTAAGCATCCACTGATACCAGGAGGCGAAGGTGGCTGAGAGCTATGATCCTATCACACGACAGCCTTGTACTTCAAGATAGGTCTTGTCTTGAACTGTCCTGGTTGACTGTGAATCCTCTTGATTGTGTCATCCCCAGCGAAGGAAGCCTTATGATTCTAGGATCCACAAGGGCTAACCCTGGTCCATTTCATCTCACTAATTCCTAGGATATTGTCATGTTTGATGAGTTCTAATTTTCCTAGGTTCACAATTGGTACATTCCAAGTTCTCATTGTAGTAGAGTTTTGACACCATTTCTTCTCACACCGAGTTGTGTCTCATGGGCTCAGGAAGATCTCAGAGACTGTACTGCATTCATGTCACCACACTCAGCTCCACTTTGAGAAGGTAGCTCCTCCTCAGGCACATTCTAGTGCCTCTGACCCAAGTGGCCCATCCTCCTCCGGCACTACCTTTGACAAGGTTCTGCTTCCATTCATGAAGTCGTCAGTCTCTATTTCAATGCCGTGCATCAGGTTTACAGAGGCCACTGTCTCTGAAGAGGGCAGCCGTTTCCTTCTTCATTGTTCGTCGTCTGGAAACTCCGATGAAACTGGTTGACTTTGGGTGACCCTTCTGGCATTGGAAATATAGCTTCGGGCTTATGTCATAGCTTCCAGCATCACAGCAACACATAAGTCTCCCCAGTATAACAAACCGACAGACAAGTGGTGGCCAGGTAGTTCTTGTTGACATAAAATGTAGCTACCACACATGGGTATCCTTGATGGCCTATGAGATAACAGTGGCATAGTTCCCAGCATTGCAGCACAGGATAGTGGCAAAGGCTGAGAGACAAGTGGTAGGAAAGAGTTAGGGGTGCCTCACTACTGCACCCGTGTGGTCTTCACTTGCACCTCCAGGAACGGGGTCAACATGTTACTGCTGTCCCTCTGACACTAAGCCAATGGGACATTAAAAACCTAAACCACATTCACTGCCATTGAGCTGATTCCAACTCATAAGGACCCTATAGAACAGAGGGCAACTACCCCTGTGGGTTCCTAGACTGTAACTCTTTATAGGAGTAAAAAGCCTCAACTTTCTCCTATGGAGTGGCTGGTGGTTTTGAACTGTGGATCTTGCAGATCACAGACCAACTTGTAATCACTAGGCCACCAGGGCTGCAGAGTGGGAGCACTAGGATGCCTAATTTCAGCCTTAGGAAGGTGGAAATCTGGGCTTCCCATGACACGAATATGTATCAAGCCGTACAAGGGACAAAGACAACATAAGGACACAGATATATCATCAGAATTAGGGAGACCATTAGCAGGAGGTCACAATGGAATCTAAGGACTCCAAAGAGAAACGCTAGTTAAATAAGGCATGGAACAAAGAAACTGTCACAAATGCATAAAGACTGGTGGCAGATGAATATATCACAGTTACAGGTGGGACTCCAGAATTAGGAATAGCACCATGGCTGGAACGTGTACATCGTCAGATCGAGTGGCTTACAAGAGTGGTTCAGGAAAGCCAGGAAACAGCTGATAGGGCATGAATCATGGCTACGTGACCATCAGCACTTTTTCTAGTAGGGTGGTCTCCATCAAGGACACACCCAGGCAAGTCCCTAAGGAGACTGCCCTTCCTGGGCTGGCTAGAGAGTTTCTGAGATGATAAATCTTTAAGGGAGCAAAGAGCATACTCTTTCTCCTGTAGTATGTTTGAACCACGAATCTCGTGCTTAGCAGTGCAACACTTAACCCATCACCCTACCAGGACTCCTTAGATACTGCAATGACCGGGTCCTAGATATTTGACCATCGGTTTCAAAAATTAATTTCTATTCATCCTAATCTCCTCACTTGCAGGTATAAAATATACATTTTCATATCTTGCTTTATCATTTTTCTATTAGCCTCCCTTAAAAACCCAAACTCACTGCCACAGAGTCGATGCCAACTCACAGCGACCCTACAGGACAGGGAAGAAATGAACCCTGTGGGTTTCCAAGACTGCAAATCTTTACCCTAGTAGAGCGTCTCACTCCCTTCCTGCCCCATGCAGAGGGCCTGGTGGTTTTGAACTGCTAACCTTGAGGTTTAGTAGCCCAATGCATAAACACTATGCCCTAGGGTCCCACATAGTCCCTCTTTGAGTCAAATACTTTTCTTTGAATTATCGTTTTAAAACATAAAAGAAAAGCAAGGCCTAAACACTCTTCTGCTGTTGAGAGGGGCCAGTGAGCTGGCTCTGACTCACAGAGCCGCTGTGTGCAACCGAAGTGAATACTGCCCACCCCTGAGCCTCCTGACAATTGTAGGCATTTGTCTTGAGTTTACTTTTACATTATTCAGCGCAGGTTTAAAAAAAAGAACAAAAACATCTAGGCTATATTTTTTCCGTTGTAAATATGTTGTTCTTTTCCCCTTTTTTTCTTTCTTCCTGTCTTTTTCTTTTAAGTTCATGAACCTAAAAATCCACCGATGTTCTTTTGCAAATGAGGGGAAAAATGATTTCAAATCATTGGTCCATTTTTGGCGTGCGAGTAATACGTTTGAGAGGAGAAGAGAGAACCTGAATTGAACTATAGTTTGTAGAAGCAGATCGATGAAGTCTTAGACATGACAAAGACGAGACAAAAGCAGATGATCCAGATGAGGGAGTCCACGAACAGGAGACCATAATGGTCATGTTGCTTGGAGCACAAAGGAGAGGGTCATCAACTCCTGATGGGCCGTGGAACAAAGCACAGCGGTTGTAGGCAAGACTCCAGAAGTGGGAAGAGTCAAGATTTGGATGCAGACATTGCAGATGAGGAAAGTCAAAAGATTGGTTCAGGGCTCTTCAACCAAATCAGTGTATGACTCATAGTCACGTGACCCTACTTCCCCGATCTCTATCAAGGGCACATGGGGGTGGGGGGTGGGGCGGGGGGTGGGGGGGTGGCTGAGGGCCAAGCTGCTGTTCCTTGGGCTCTGAATGGGGGTGAATGGGGGTGGCTGTTCTTGTTATTAGGAGTCATCCAATTGGTTGTCACCCTGTGCACAACAAAACAAAACAAAACAAAACACGGCCCAGTCTTGAACCCTCCCCACAATTGTCCCTGCGCCTGAGCCCATTGTCGCAGCCGCTGTGTCCATCCATCTCCTTGAGGGTCTTCCTCATTTTGCCGGACTCTCTAGTTTACCAAGCAGGAGGGGCGTGGGAGTGGTAGACTTTCAAATCTACTCGACCTGAGGGTGAACCTTTCCACATTACTCGTCATGGAAACAGGAGTCAAGAGATTGAAGGAGTAATTGCATTGGGTAAATCTGCTGCCCGAGACGTCTGAAAAGTGTGGCAGAGCAAGGACGTGACTTCGAGGACTAGGATGAACCTCACCCCAGCCTTGCTATTTTCCATCGCTTCGTAGTCCTGTGAAAGTTCGACATGAAATAATCTTGATCACAGTGCTGGTGAGGAATATTGAAAGTACCTTAGGCTGCCAAAGGAACAGACACATGCGTCTTGGAAGAAGTCCAGGCAGAGGTTCCCTTAGATGTAAGGTTGTTAAGACTTAGTCTCACATACTTTGGACATGTAATCAAGAGAGGCCAGTCCCTTTGAAAGGACCTGATGCTTGGTACAGTGGAGGAGGGGCAGTGAAAAAGAGGAAGACCACCAAGAAGATGAACTGACACAGTGACCGCAACGAGGGGCTCACACCTAACAATTGCCAGGCTAGACGGAGCGGGACTGGGGGATGTTGCATTGTGTTGCCAATAGAGTCGCTATGGGTCGGGACTAAGTCAACAGCAACCTTAAGCAGTGACCAGAAAGAACTCCGTGGAGGTTGCATCTCTGTGGAGACTCCAATGTGGATTTGAAGCTCTCACCATAGGCTAAACCATAGGCTTCAGAAAAGACCCTGCTCAGAATACCAGCTCTGAAACAAGTGCTGCTCTGGCCCACGGGGGCTTCAGCGGGAGTTGTTGATATACCAGGCTTTGGAGAAGGACGCTCTCTACTTCAGATCTGTCTTTCATCCTCAGGCCTCTGCCAGGACTCTGTCTGGACGCTGGCCTTACTTCTTCCAGCCATGTCCACTGCCGTCTCAGAGAAAAAAAGGGAAGAATAAAACCCCAGCAAAAATACAGCTCCAGGGAGAAGAGGTAGAAGTAGTTAATGAAGAGAGACTTGGGTGACAGTCTCAGAATACGGTAGGACAGAAAGTGAGGTCACAGGGTGATGAAAGGAAATTTGGGCTGAAAACGGAAAATGACTTTTAATTATAAAAATTACAATTTGAAACTTCAATTACGGAAAATTCGATGACTAGTGCCACTTGATTCACAGGGAGCATAAAATGTCTCTGTCTTAAACATGCACCAGCATCTACGCATGCATATATTTTGGGGGGATTTATTTCTAAGAGACACCCTGGCTCAATAAACACTCATGGTCCATTACAGGCCTTCCTCTTCTTCCTCCCCTCCCCTCTCCACTCACCGTCTTATGGAATAATTCAACCGATCCCCAAACAGACAGGCAAACAAATTCAGAGTCACTGAGCCAGTCCCAATTCATAGTGACCCTATAGGACAGAGTAGAAGTGAGCCTGTGGGGTTCTTAGATTATAACTGTTTACAAGAGTAGAAAGTCCAATCTTTTGCCTTCAGAGCAGTTGTTAGTTTCAAACCACCTACCTCATGGATGGCAGCCCAGCTCGTAACCCACTCCACCCTATGGTCATATCTACATGTAAGTTAAAGTTATTATTTGTGATCAGAGACCCTATCTATCTATCTATCTATCTATCTATCTATCTATCTATCTATCTATCTATCATCTATCTACCTATCTATCATATATCTATCTCCTGTGTTTGCTAAGATTCGAATGAAGGACCCACTCTTCTTGAAAGACGAGCCATACGAATAGGATCAAATGAAAAACTCCCTTCAAGGTACCTCCCCCGCCTCTAGGCCTCTACCATCCTGGGCGAATGTCTTTCCACATCCTGGTAGTGTCTGTTATGTTTGTCTCTATCACAGAATCTACTCTGTGTGCTACCTGAAGGCAACAGAGAATGCTTGACTTGGTTTGGGATTCTGAATATCTAGCAAGGTGCCGGCCATATTGTTGTTAGTTGCCATGATGGTTGATGTAATATGTCCACTTGGCGCGGTTGTGGTTCTCAGTGCTTTGTCAGATGACTTACAACCACCTTCCACTGGGTGATTGGATACGAGTCACCGATCAGTTGGGATGGGAGTTTCCTTGGGTGTGTGTGGCCTGTCCCAGTATATTCATGGTTGTCATGCACAGTTCACACACTTTATTTTCTCCCTGTGACGCTCTTCTCATCCCTGACCTTTGGTTCTCAGGACAGAATCCTGTGAGAGCCCCTAGCCTGCTGCCTGAACTGCAAAATTTGGGTTCATCAGTCCCTGGAACCCCATGCACTTTCCCGTACCCGTAATGAACCAGTCATTTCCTCAGAATTGTGTGAGCCATTTCTTGAGGTACATGTCTTGCTATATATGTGTGCCTGTGCTTACGTGTGTGTAGATGTCAAGACACTCCACGCTCAAGGACCCAGACTATGATTCCCACCATCAAGCTGCCTCCAATCCGTGGCACCTTGCTGTATAACACAAGGAAACCTCGCCACTGCTGCCCCAACCCGACAGTCACGGATCCATTGGAGCTGGTAGTTGCAGCCACCGTGTGTCCATCACACAGAGGCTTCCCTTCTCTGCACTGACCTCCTGCTTCCACACAGTGGTTGTCCTTTCCTAGAGAGGCCCCTCAGGAGTATGTAATATTTGAATGAATGAATGAAACCCCAATCAACTGAATAATGCTGGAGGAACAAACCAGCAAATACCTGGACGAGGCAGTATCCTAACATCACATCCCCCTAGGGAAGACGGGCAGGCAAAGAGGGGATGTCATGCTTTTCCAAAGAGGTCTTTATAGAATCCTGTTCACGATCATGAAAAGGTAGAAACAGATGGCTCCATGAATATGGACATGGGTAAATCACTCGTAGGATGAACGAGTGATCACCATAGGTTGACATGGGGGAAACCTCAGAAACAAGTATGGAATGGGTGGGGGAGTCAGTTGCCAAATCATGTGTACACTGTGCTATTTTTACATCATAAAAGTCAGAAGGCACACCAAACAGTTCTATGCATTCTGCATAAAAATTACAAAGCAATTGCATGTCTCTTCCAAGAAACTAGAACATAGATGGAATTTAATGGCAAAGGCATCTTCCAAAGGGGAGAGGAGTGGGGAGGAGAAGGGAGGAGAGGAGAGGAGAGGAGAGGAGAGG
>NW_022109491.1:4716379-4723426 GCF_000313985.2 Echinops telfairi
ACACACACACACACACACATGCGCGCGCACATAGAAAATCTATAAGCTCGTCCCTGGCATGCAAAAGCATCCCCCCCGATGTTGATAAGACACAGGACAGTCACTCTCTGCTGACATATTTGTTCTTTAAAAACAAATCAATGGCTTGAGGATTTGGCACCTGAATGCTGAACAACGGCTTGATGAGGCAAAGATTGTCTTCATTAAGGACATTAATATTCATAGGGAGTAGAAAATCTGACACAAGAGAGGACTCACTAACCTTTTCTCATATTAGATTTTTACTTCTTAACACAATTACAGTCCGGCAATGACTTAATTAATGCTGCTTTTCGTCAGCCGCCTTTAAAGAGCTGTCAATTTGGTCCTGCAGAGACTGTCAAGGAAGCAGAAAGACAGTCTCCACAGAAAGTGCCATGACTGACCATGCCAGGCGTAGTAAGAGTGGACAGCACGACTGACCGGGAGAAAAGGGATGGGATTTGAAATCAAGAAGACCTGAATCCGATCCTTGATGAGCTTGGCTACATTTCTTAGACTCGCTAACCCCCAAATGAGATATTTCTAAGAGAGTGCGGCCAAAAAGGCAGGGCGTACACAGGACCCATAGAGGGCCCCCAAGGTGTAAGTAAAAAAGTAAAGTAACTCGCTCTGGTTCATATATGCATAGCTTTATTTGTAATGTGCTTAAACGCAGCTCCTGGGATCAGTGTATGGCTACAGACAAGTTCTTTCAATAATAGACTTGTCTCACTAATGGCCTTCCCCAAAAGATGCAATCAAAACCGTGGTGTCTGCGGGGAGGTGCTGGACCAGTTAAATGTACGGCAGAGAGGCCAGCTTAGAAGGTTGTTTCTTTGGAGCTCAACTGGGAAATCCTGCTAGATCATGGGGGCTCATTAGGAAGATTAAAAATATATACACTTAAAACTGCATTAGTGTGGAGCTGTGCCTGGGAACTTTGTGCCACCTCGACAATGCATTTGCTCTTTCTTCAAGGGGACCAAGTATTATCTCATGAGAATTTTGTTGGGAAATCTTACCCCTTCCACCCTACAGCCCCTGATCTTGCCCCATCATACTTCTTTTTGTTCCCTCAACTCAAAGAGCATTGAAAGGGAACACATCCCGGAGGATGCCACATTGCCATGAAGGGCATAGAATTCTTTGGGGATGGGCTAGAGACAAAGAAACGCTGTCTTCTGCAATATAGAGATCTAGAATCTAGGGCCTAGATAGACGATATGTTGACAACCAATAGGAAAATATTAATATTTGTATTTAACAAAGATTTCTATGATTTTATAGCAGTGCTTTTTTGACTCACATTCCTATCTACCTTCCAGAATCAGCCCTCGTGCATATGAGTGGAAAGAGTGACAGTGAAGGGCGATCATTAGGCATCCAGTGGTAGAATCACTACTCGGTTGGCCTGACCTTATCAGAAGAGTCTTAACCAAGGAGGTGAAGTGTCAGAGGGAAGGGCTCCTCCAGGTCTGTTATCAAACAAGCTGCCATGTTTTGACCTGCCCCTGAGGACCACATGTCAAGGAAGCGTGCACTATATCTAGAACCTTAAAAGATCCCCAGGTGAGAGCAAGAAAGGAGTCTTAGTCTGTGAGTCCACAACTAAAGGAGCCCTTCCAATGATGAGTGGGCTTGAAAGAGAACCAAGAGTCTCAGAGGAGACTCACAGCCTGCCTCAACTCCTTGAGCTCAGTCTAGTGAAAGTCTGAGCTGAGGGCCGATAACCCAAGCCCTGCCACCTGATCATCGGAAAGGCCGAGATGCTAAGTGTGTGTTGTTGCCTTTCTTGCTCCAATGTGGGGTCATTGGTAGCACGGCACTGATGCAGACAGGAACCTCATGATGTGAGCTCAGGCTCTTTTTTTTAAATCGTTTTATTAAGGACTCATAAAACTCTTATCACAATCCATACATACATCAATTGTGTCAAGCACATTTGTACATTCATTGCCTTCATTATCCTCAAGACATTTGCTCCCCACTTAAGCCCCTGGCATCAGCTCCTCATTTTCTCCCCTCCTTCCCTTCTCCCCGCTCCCTCATGAACCCTTGAAAATTTATAAATTATTATTTTGTCATATCTTACACTGCATGACGTCTCCCTTCACCCACTTTTCTGTTGTCTGTCCCCTACGGAGGAGGTTATATGTAGATCCTTGTAATCGGTTCCCCCTTTCTTGCCACTCTTGCCACTGGGCCTGAAAGGATCATCCTCCCTGGATTCCCTGTGTTTCTAGTTCCTATCTGTACCAGTGGACATCCTCTGGCCTGGCTACATTTGTAAGGTAGAATTGGGATCATGATAGTTGGCGCGGGGCGGGGAGGGGGACGAGAGGAGGAAGCATTTAGGAACTAGAGGAAAGTTGTATGTTTCATCGGAGCTCAGGTTCTTTTTGAGAGATAAGCAGCTGCCCTGTCACTGGTCAGAAAATGAATGTGATGGCTGTAATTCCGGCAGCCACCTTGGGTCACGAGGACAAGAGCTATACCAGATAAAGTAGGGTAGAAAATTAAGGGGGACACTGGGCTCTAGACCAGTGGTTCTCCACATTCCCTATACAGTCACCCTTTAATACAGTTCCTCATGTTGTGGTGACACCCCCCCCAACCAGAAAATTATTTTCGGTGTTACTTCATCACTGTAATGAACCCCTGTGAAAGGTTCGTTCAACCCCCAAAGGGGTCAAGACCCATAGGTTGAGAACCACTGCTCTAGACCCTCATAGGACAAGCGCACTAAGCTGGACTGGTGCATGTAAGAAATGACTCTCATGACTGGACCATTCTTTTGGAACTTTTATGTTACGCTCAACCCAACACAGCTCAGCCCAACCCAATCTAATCCTAACAGCTAGCCAGGTCCTGCCCAGGGAAGTAGAGTCTCAGACTCACTGGCTCACAGCTGGCTCTCACCAGTGGAGAATTTGAGAGTTCTGAGTCCCTTTTCCAGAGAAGCACACCCTGAATTCTCTGGCACAGAAGAATCCAAATGACACAAAGACAAAGTTGTTCTTCTTACACTTGGTGGCCAAGAGTCCTGGACACAAGAGGTGGGGTCTTTGTCTTGGATTGGGTGATGGGGGAGGGAAGAGAGAGAGTCCAGGGGAGAAGGAAGATAGAAAGCAGTCCTCTGTGCGGTTGGATTCCTCGGGTCTCGGAGAGATTGAAACCCTGTTCCTCAAGGACTCCATCGCTGCTTTGATTGGAGGAGGAAGAGGAGGTTGAGGAGCAGGAGGGTCATCAACAAAGGAGGGCCAGGTTTTCACATGGTACAGAGATCCGTGCTCAGACTGCAGGCCACTTATTTATTTATTTTTTTCCCCCATTCTTCTTTTTTCCTTCCTGGAGAGAATTCCTCTTTTATCATTCAAACTGCTGATCATCACCCCATGAATCTATGAATATTGCTCACACACACAGAAAAAGGAGCTAATGCGATCAAACGCAACACTAATATTAAATTACTGTAACTCATTTACCTTGCTGGCGCATTTTGTCTCCCCTCCCTCCCCTCTGACCGAGCTTGTACACACACACACACACACACACACACATGCGCGCGCACATAGAAAATCTATAAGCTCGTCCCTGGCATGCAAAAGCATCCCCCCCGATGTTGATAAGACACAGGACAGTCACTCTCTGCTGACATATTTGTTCTTTAAAAACAAATCAATGGCTTGAGGATTTGGCACCTGAATGCTGAACAACGGCTTGATGAGGCAAAGATTGTCTTCATTAAGGACATTAATATTCATAGGGAGTAGAAAATCTGACACAAGAGAGGACTCACTAACCTTTTCTCATATTAGATTTTTACTTCTTAACACAATTACAGTCCGGCAATGACTTAATTAATGCTGCTTTTCGTCAGCCGCCTTTAAAGAGCTGTCAATTTGGTCCTGCAGAGACTGTCAAGGAAGCAGAAAGACAGTCGTCTGAGTGAAAAAGACCCAGGAAGAAATTCAAACACTTAATCATATTCAACGTGCTAAGCAAAGTCACCCATCAACCGGCACTGAGGAGGATTGTTTTGGTTTTTTCGGCCCGTTTCCCTCCATTTTGTTAAAGAGAATCTTGGCGATGGTACCATTGGGGCTGGCCTGCTGCTTGGGTGTCTACGACATGGAGCGAGCCGCAGTGGGAGGCAGCGGGGCGGACGGCAAGGCTCTCCCTGTCTTAAAGACGGGTGAGTTCACAGCCTGTCCCCTCGGGGGGTTGGGGCCATCTGCCTTGTGCCATCATCCTCGGACAGAGGAAGCGTATTGCCCTGCGTCCTCTCCTCAGACCCAAGGGAATTAGTCAACCGCAAGTTTCATGGACCCCCGAGATGTGGCCCAATCAAGCTTTGCAGGCAAAACTTAACCTACAAATTGCTTTTCTCTCCCCCCCGCCCCCCGAAAGTAATTCCAATATTTATCAAGATAAGAAAGGTCCACTTTTAAGGTTTTCTTTAAAGATTTGGAAGATGGAGTAATCCCGGGTTGTGTCTCCTCCTGACTGCAGTGGGCAGCGTGTGACCTTGGGAGTCCTCTCCACTCTTTCCACAGCTCCCACTGCACTTTACAATGGCAGCTTCCTCCTGCCCTTCACCCACCTGGCCCTTCTAAGCTAAGCCAAATTCACTACTATGGAGTCAATGCTGACTCACAGTGATCCCCTGTGGGTTTCTGAGGCGAACTGTTTATGGGGAGAGGAAATCCAGTCATTCTCCCAAGGAGCTGATGGTGGTTTTGAACTGCTGACCAGGCAGATTGCAGCCCAACACATAACCACTGTACCACCAGGGCTCCTCAACTCTAGGCACATGCCATTAGCTCTCTTGTTTTACCCAGCTTGACTTCAGCCTCTCTCCAAACACAATCCCACACTATCTGAGCTGTCAATATTTGTGTTTCCTTCACCCTGTGCTAAGATGATCAGTGTCCACACTATACTGAGAGAATATCTTTCTTTTAATATTCATGGGATACAAAGGGTCTGCTCTTTCCACTTGACTGGAATATTTCTTGTACCTCTTCGCCTAGCTCATGGTTTCTCGAATTTGACCCTATTGCCATTTGGAGCTCAATAATTCTTTTTTATGCGAGACAGGCCTGTTTAGTTGTAGCCCTTGACCTCTACCTCCATCCCATTGGAACAATTAAAATTGTCTTCAGACATTACCCAGTGTCCCATCTATTTGGAACCATCAAAACTGTCTTTAGCCATTTCCAGAGTCCCATCCTATGGCGCTCCAGCTGATTCCAACTCAGAGTGGCATTTGTAGGACTGAGAAGAATGGCCCCATCGGGGTTTCCAGGCTTTATGGAAACTGCCCTAACTTTCTCCTGCAGAGAACCCTAGTCCTAACTGGTTCTTTCTCCACTTTCATGCCCATCCTCAGGGGGCATGCCCTGCTCCGGCAAACTCATTCTCCCTTATGATTTCCCCAAAGGACCCCGTGCATGTATGTCATTGTTTCACACACTGCCCATTGTGGGCTTTTGTTTCAAATGAAGCAAGACAACAACACTTTAACATCTAGATTATACGCAGGATGAGAGTACTAGACATTTCACTTGAATGAATGATTCAACATTTCACAGCCGGTTATAAGATCCACTCTTAATTATGCCACATCGGCAATGAGCTTTCCTAAATGCAGTCTCCTGGGTGAGCACCGGGAAGAAAGGGGTCAGGACATGATTCCTTTCTGAACAGACACCTGGTACTATGGTCCCTGGGACTTAAAAGCGGGTCCTTCTCTGTGACTATTCACAATGGGTGTGCTCAAAGAGATCAAGGTAAGGTCCCACTGTCACACTCTGGACCTTGACTTCCCGTTGGAAAGCTATGATTCGTCCTATAAAAGAGTTGCATTTTTGTCTGCCGGAGGAGCTTCGGGCTATGACTCTGGCTTGGAAGACGGAGTTTCAGAAATTGCAGAAGACTCTCTTTGCTCTGGAAAGAGTCTCTTGAGGAGCACTCGGAAGTCCAACAGAGGCACATTCCCCCTAAGGAAGGATGCTCTCAGATTTCATGGATCTGCTCTCTACACGGGCCAATCACCATCACCAAAAGAGACGGTAACTGGACAAGAAGCGCTGGATTGCCAGAGGGTGCAAGTTACCTGTGAGAGAAGAGGGTAGAATCTGTGAGGCATCTCCCTCTGAAAGTCATTCTTCTCCGATCCTCTTTGACTGGATGCTGATCTGTCTGGACCTGTGTCAAGCCCTCACAAGGAAGTTGCCAAAAGCGCAGGGATCACCCTGGTGCTAGTGATCCGGAAGCCACATCAGTCCCTAAATGTCTCCTGGAGGGACTTGCTCAGGGCACATCCGCAACAAATGCCCGAGCCATCTCAGATCCTGCCAGGTGCGTCCACTGTGGCATCCCAAACTATCTCCTCACAGCCAACCCAAATCACGGCCATCCAGTCGAATCCAACTCCTACTGACGCCAGAGGCAGGTAGAACTGCCCCTGTGGGTTTCTGAGACTGCCACTCTTTACAGCTGTAGAAAGCCGGATCTTCCTTCTGGAGAGAGGATCGTAGCTTGGAACCACTAGCCTTGGGTACAGTCTGGTGCTGAGGTCAATCAGAATGTAATCCACCCCAGAACCACCAAGGGTACTTTAGAGTTGAAGAGTTCAAAGCGCCTTTGTGAGACTGGACTGCATTTATTGTTGTGGTTTCTGTAACCATTCAATCACCAATTGGTGGAAGCCAGTCCTGAGACACAGAAGCAAACACCAGATCATACTGTTCATCCTCAGCACCAGCTAAGCATTGACATGACACAGACAAGAGTTCAAGTACCATCTCTGTCACTTATTAGTTGTTCAGGTTTGAACAAGTAACGGTATCACTGATTTTCAGTGTAATTGGTAAAATAGTCATGATTATTTTTTTACCAGCTAGTATTTATCAAGAGATTTTTATGTATTGCTAGGTTGCTGTGTGCTGTCAAATTGGTTCCAGTCATACTGACCCTATAGGACAGCATAGAACTACCCCATAGGACTTCATAGGCTTTACT
>NW_022109491.1:4724349-4759120 GCF_000313985.2 Echinops telfairi
TTTAAGACCCCAGATGCTATATCTTTTGATAGCGGGGCACCATCAGCTTTCTTCACCACATTTGCTTATGTACCCATTTGTCTTCAGCAGTAATATTGAGAAGGTGAGCACACAATGATATGATTTTTTTGTTCTTTGACGCCTGATCCCCGATCTCTTCTACAGGCATTACTTTTATGAGCAAAAGTTAAAGCTTAATACATTTTCCAGGAACAGGTAGTTTGCAGATTTTTAAGTTAGCCTATAAGTTCAGGGCCCTTTAAAGCTTGGGAATAATTCCAACCCTTATCCTGCCTTCCCTCTGCTATAGGGCTTTGTGTTCATGGAACAAGACCAGGCATGTGAGTACTTAGCACAGGATGCAGCACATAGTAGGTGATCAATAAATGCCATTAGTATAGACACACATTAGTAGGCTCCAACTAAATATTACCCCCTTCTTAACCCTTATTCTCACTGTTTAATGAAACGCAGTCCATTCTTACGGGCTGCCTTAGCTGTGTTCCATAAAGTCACCTCAGACATTAAAGGGAAGTATACAGAACCACTGCTCCAGGGATAACACAGGGCTAGGTTCACAACACTCTCGCCAACTTACCAACACATAACCTTGTGTTACATGGGTTTCTGTTTAAAGACAGCTTATTTAAGCTATGTTGTTCACTCATTAACATTGAACTCCTGGCCATTAGCATTTTCACTCATGCCTGCGTGGCGCTGATTTACATGTGTTTTGTCCACAAGGTACATCCCAGTCTTCCTTCCTGGGCATAGGAATAGTATATGGAACGTTGGCAGTAGATGCATGGACCATTTTCAATGGCAAACTCACCAACAAAAATGAGAGGACATTAACTGGACCCTAAAAAGGACATTTGTTTTTGGTGGGAAGCACACATAGAGCAACTCCTTTTCTTTCTTTCTTTTTATTTTTTTGGCTGCTCATTTTAACAAAATGGGAACATTTTCAAATTCTGAGCCCATGAATCATGTGGGTGGAAGTGCAGTTGGAATGCTCTTTAGAAGCGAGGATGGTGAGATTTTGTCTCACAAACATTGGACATTTTAGCGGGAGGGATCAGTCCCTGGAAAAGGACATCGTGTTTGGTAAAGTCAAAGAGAAGCCAAAAAGAGAAAGCCCCTCAGTGAGATGGATTGATAACAGTGGCTGCAACAATGGGCTCACACAGAACTACAACTGTGAGGAAGTTCAAGGTGAGGCAGTGTTTCCTTCTGTTGGGCATAAGGTCAGTCTGAGTTAAAACAGACTCCACCTAACGATAACACCCCTCCATTATTCATGTGAAAGCTGGACAGACAAGGAAGCCCAGAGAAGACCTGATGCATGTGGACTATGGCACTGACTAAGAATGCTGGCAGTACCACGGACTGCCAAAAGAACAAAGGAATCCGTCTCATAAGAAATATAGCCAGAATCTTACTTAGCAGTGAGGATGGTGAGATTTCATCTCACATTCTTTGGACAGCTCAGCAGGAGAGACCAGTTTCTGGGAAGGACATCATGTTTGGTAAAACAGAAGATCAGCCCCAAAGCAGAAGATGGTCATAAAGATGGGTTGCAGTAACAATTGACTCAAGCATGGCAACAACTGTGAGGATCGTGCCGAACTGGGCGGTGTTTTGTTTTATTGTACACAGGGTCATGTGAGTTGAAGCTGGCGCCGTGGCTGCTATGTGCAAGACCCACAGTTCAATACCACCAGCGGCTCACTGGGAGGAAGGTGGGGGCTTTCCACTCCTGTAAAGAGCTGCAGTCTTGGGAACTCCCCGGGTCAGCTTCTACCCTGTTCTAGAGGCTCACTATGAGTCAGCTCGACTTGATGGCAATGCGTTTTTTTGTTCTTGTTTTTTAACCACAACTAATAGCAACTCCTCATTTGTTCGATTTTATGTGTCTGTATTCTAATTATTTTAACTTGGACTAAATCTATATTCCTCTGTCTTGGGTAAAAGTTTTCCTTCTAAGAACTTCATTTTACTCTTTTCTATTTAAGAAATCATTTGAGCTCTTGATCCCATACCCATTTGCATTTCCACAGCAGGTGAAATTTTTCATACACGCTACCATCAGTGTTGGAATTTCCATGTAGATGGAAGGATCTGGGACCCATAACGACAGCCTGGCATATAACAAGCCCTCATCTGGTGGGCAGGTCATTTTGGGCAAAACTACAGATGTTATAGATGCCCATTAAACCCATTCTGCAGATAAAATGAATACTTACAAAAGACTGTCAATGGAAGTCTGTTTGTCTTAGAAATCTTTCCAGGGGTTCAGGGTTATAATTTATCATTATTAGATTCTGTAGATTGGACAGTTTTTGTTTTCACCGATTATGGGAAGGGAAACTTGCCTTTTCCTGCCGTTGCACAACTTACCCCTATCGAGCCTGGAACATGACCATGGCTGGCTGGGCATGGGGGTACTGGTCTTCCTTGCTTTGCCCAACGTGAACCCAGGGAAATCTTCCTCACAGGTGGCCCTGCGGCTGCTCAGAGGGTGACCCACATTCATCACTGAAGGAACTCACTTATCTCTGGGGACTTTGTGTCTTTTAGGAGTCACACCTGTCACGGGGAAGACTGAGAACACCTTTCAAAGAAAAGCTAATTTACTTAAAGAAAAGTGTGTGTGCCCCTTCAACAATCTTTTTGTGTACTATTCCATGGACAGGATGATGGAACAGACAATTTGAAGCCAAGGCACTTTTCGAAGACACCTGTCTGCAGATAACTGATCATGAAATACAAGTGTCTCCGACGCCCGGGAAGAGGGATGGTGGAGGTGCCTGTGGTGATTGGCTGGGGCAGGGAAGGCTGCTTTCACACCTGGGCTAGGCATATTCTTCCCAGTGCAGGGAAAGGAAAAGGGGAGGTCCAGATCAGAAGCATCTTCATCCTGGACTTGTTTGATATGCTCATTGGATCACGTGCTGGGAAACATGGGAATGATGATGCTCACCCCATCCAATGGGTTCAAAGAAATGTGGGAGGAGAGATTTGTTGTGGGTTGTGGGTGGGATCTTGCTTGAACAATCTCAATATTGATAAGCAATCTGCTCATTTTAGGATTGGAATGAAGATGCAATAAACTTAAAACGCAGTTCCTACTGTTATTTTCATAACCATCAACAGTCGCCAGCATTGATGAGCAGCTACACAGAATCAACTCTAAGGGTTAGTGATATTTATTGAATGTGTACTGGGTGCTGGCTAATCCTCCAAGTCATTTACATACCCCTTTCTCCTCATTCCTGATGATAACCTGAGGTGGAAGGGAATTCCATTTGCACTTGACAGATAGGGAAACTGAGTTGGGGAGAGGGTCTAATTCCTACTCATTATCAGCCGCTTAGCACGGAGAGGAGTTTGGGCATGAGACCAGCTCCCTCACCCTTGAAAACTCATGCTTCTGAAATGACCATCCAGTCTCCACCAGTGGGTCTGAGGATCTTAGGTGTACACCCACCACCCCGGATTCTCACGTATGTTCACAAGTTGCTTCCTGGGCGGCCGCTGAGGAGACCAGCACTCAGATATGGTGAGACTGAATCACTGTGCATGACGATAATCACCGGGGTAGCTATCAAGGAGCTTGGATTGAAAACGAAACAAGGAGAAACAAAGCCTGCAACATGGGTAGCTGTGTTTTCCGTTGATCTGTTCACTAAACAAGTTGGAACCCTGGAACAGAGACGGGGCTGGTGGCATGGGTTCCGGAGTATGGAATCCTCATTGGGATGGCTCACAGCACATCCATATCAAAGGCACTTTGTAAGAGGGGGTGCACGTGGCAGTCTGGGCTCTGTCCAAGCTGCTTTTCTGAAGCAGTTATCGGATATAGAAATGAAGATGAGTTTTTCAGTACAGACTTAGGATAGCTCTCACATTTGCTTTTGATGAATGGGCCATGGGCGGTTCTAAGCGGGTCTACATGTGCTTTATGCCTCAGTTCATCACTTCTGCTGTAATCAGAGAGGAAGAGAGATGTGGAGAGCCACTCTGCAATCGTTCTTAAATATCTCTTTAAATATGAAAATGTCTAAACCCTCAGTGGCCATTAGTTATTTATTGAGTTCCTCCTCTGTGTTAGTCCGGGTTGACTACAGAAACAAATCCAGAGATACTCATGTGTGTGTAAGAGAGAGATTTATATCAAAGAGTGATTGTATATTAAGAAAACAGTCCAGCCTAGTCCAGATCAACTTCATAAGTCCAATATTAACCTATATGTCTGAACCCAGTGTACAAATTCTTCTTTAAACTCAAGCAGCACATGCAATGATGCCGAATGCAGGCCAGTGGGTAGAAGGTCTTGTGAATCCAGTGACGGTGGAAGCATCTCGACGCTGGTGTGGGTCTCCATGTGTCTCCTCCAGCTCTCCGGGTGTCTCAACAGCAGGAGAGGGAAAGCAGAGGGCCTGGGTCTGGCCCCCAGTAAGCTGTTTATCTCTGTCGCACCTCCAAATGAGGTCATCACGCTGCAACCTGATGGACAGGCTAGGCTCCACCCCTTCGCTCAAGGTGACAAGAGATTATGTAACTGCCACACCCTTCAAACTTTTCTCCCTATCAGGACTGCTCTGGGAACCCACATAGTAGCTTTTAAAAGCATCAGGCATGGAATTGCACCTTACAGATTCCATCATCTTCCTGAGGCAAGATCTTTGAAATCCCTTTGCCATGGGCCCTGAGTTTTGTCCATATTATCCTACTGAGGGATGCTCAACTTGCAGCCAATTCTGCCCTCAAATCAAAACTGAACATGAAGAATCCTCCTGAAGCACGTGGGTACTTTCTGTACCCAACCAGCTTATCATCTAGAGACCCACAGTGGGTCACTGGCTTTCTCCTTAACAGCATGCTAATTTTACTTAAAAATAAAGCAAAGCATATAGGGTTATTCCAATTTGTAAAAAATAAAACTATGGAGGAGAAGATGAAACCCCATGACAAATATTCATACCCCAAAATGTCCACTTTATTGGTATATTCTTAGGCTCTAGGGATCCCCCCCCTTTTTTTTTTAGACAGTGTAAAGGGCACTATTCTCTTGCCACTGCTTGGTAACCTCTGGATTCCTGACCTCAAGTGTGGTCATCCAAACCCATCAGCTGCTCCGCAGGAGTGGGAGGAGGCTAGCCGCTCCCATAAAGATGAATAGCCTAGGACCCTCTCTGTAGGGTGGATATGAGTTGCAATTGACTCAATGATGTGGGGTTTGGCTCTATTTACATGCCACTAAATAGGTTTTCTAATCATCAAGAGAGTAGGTAGACAGAGAGGATGTACTTAATAAAACTCAAACGAAATACCATGAAAGCGAGATCTCAACTTCTACACCAAGAATTCATGTTCTTCATCTTGATCTCAAGCCAAATCGTGTTCTTCCTAGTCTCAGATACAGAGCATCTGGTATACTCAAGAGTGTACACATAGCGAAGGGTGGTCCAACTTAATCACCTTTATCCATTCCTCTTTAATTATATTGATCAATATTTTGCCAGACGAAACCACCAGCAGCCCCGAGGGAGAAAGACTGGGCTTTCTACTTCCGTAACCAGTTACAGTCTTGGAAACCCACAGAGGGTTTCTAAGCGACAGCATCGACTCGATGGCAGTGAGTTTTTGCTGTTGTTTGTTTGTTTGTTTGATACCTTGATTGAGAGCCCTACTGGCAGTGGGGGGTAAGCATTGGCTGCTAACCTGAAGGTTCAAACCCATCACTTGTGCCACAGGAGAAAGATGAGGATGCTGTCTGCTTTGGTAAATATTACAGCCTAGGAACTCTATACAGGGTTGCCCTGAATTGGAATCAACTTGATGGCAAATGGGTTTTATGCCATGACTGAGAGAGCCCCGGCGGTGGTATACGTTAAACATCGGACTGCTGACTGCAATGTCAGCGGTTTAAAGCCACGAGATGCTCTTCTGGAGAAAGATGGGCTGCCTGCCCCCTTCAAGATTTACGGAACCTTAGGGAACAGTTCTCTGCTGCCCTACAGGATGGCTATGAGTCAGAATCTGTCTTGGAGAAGTATAGCTGAATGCTCCTCAGAAGCGAGGATGGCGAGACTTTGTCTCAAAAGTATGGGGCGTGTTATGAGGAAGGACCGGGTGTCTGGAGAACGACACGACACTTTGTAAAGCAGAAGGTCAGAGAAAAGGAAGGAGCCCTGTAACCAGGTGAATTGACCCCGCGTTGAAACAATGGGCTCAAACATCGTGATGATGGTAAAGACGGTGCAGGACTGGGCACATAGGGTCATTAGACACTGGAACGGACCTAAGGGCAGGTGACAACAGGAAGCTCTGGTGGTCAAGTGGCTTAGGAGTTGTGCTGCTAAGTGCAAGGTCAGCTGTTAGAGCCACTAGCCGGTCCTTGGGAGAAAGATGAGGTTGTCTTGCCCAATGAAGATGTGTGGCCTCGGAAGTCCTAGGGAGCAGCTTACTCTGTCCTATAGAGTCACTGGGTCAGGACTGATGCGATGGCAAACATTTTGGTTGTTTTTATTTGTTTGTTTTAAATAACTTATACTCCGTACGTAAAGGGACAATGTTTGTTTTGTGTCCACCATATACCAAGCACATGTTCGTAGGCCTGTTTTGAACAACGAACTAATTTGTGTCTGATTCTCATCTGATCTTCAAATGCAAAATAGATGCCAATCAAATTGCATTAGTGTTAGACTCGGCGACTAAGCAAACCAGGATGGCTCCTCTTGGTAAGAGATACAAGAGAAAGAAGAGATCCCTCTCTGATGCAGCACTGCTGTGTTTTAAATGATTCTACCTGTTTAGAGAAACAAATAATTACAAAACCTTTGGTGAATTTCAATACACTTAATCTCTGGAAGATAGGAACTGGCCTGGGACCCCTTAGGAACACATGATGCTTTCTCAGTTGCCTTCTGGCAATTCTAAAATGTCTTCATGTTGGGTTGCTGGCAATTAATACCATCCCAATAGTGCACCTGAGTGCTTGATTATCCCACCAGGGGCGTGGGAGGAAACAGCCCCATACAAACAGAAGGCAGAATGAGATGCCATCCCTGCGTGTTGAGCACACCATAGAAGTGCATGAGGTACTATAGCACACAGCACACTATGTGGGCCCAGGACTCCATAGGTAGCGAGAACTATACTTATTTTAAATTTATTTACCAATCAATCTTGATTTTCTCCTGCTTTAAAAACAAAATAGGCCTTAAAAGTTATGCCACCCAGGTGGAGCTGCGGTGTGGCTCAAAGGAATGGATGAATGAAATTACTTAATACTTTGGCACCTCCAAAGCAAGTAACCCCCCAAATGATAACAACGATTTTAGTATAATTATTTGGCCCATTCTTGGCACCTAATAGTTCTTTCCTTTATCTCTACTTTGTGACTGCCCATGATAAAAGTTACAACACGTGCATGGTAGACGGTCTGGGGGGGACAGAAAAGAGTCATGGATAAAATGTCATCACGCTGAACGGTCCAGCCAGAGATGCTGTTGTTATTTGGTTCTATCGCATTGATCTCACTTCATAGTGGCCCCTGTGTGACAGAGTAGAAGTGCCCCGTGAGGTTTGCAAGGCTGTCATTTTTTATGAAAGCAAATGGCAAGGTTTTTCTATCAGGACCCAATGTCTGGGTTTAAACCATCAACATAAACCCTCAGAAACCCAGCACTTCAGCACTGTGCCCCGAGGCTCCTTCCACTCAGAGACAAACCATGACAATCAGATGTCTTCGTATTTCAATAATGGTTGTGTAGACATAGTTTCCCTTCAAAAGGTGGGGCCGAATTCTCCTTCCTTTGAATGAGCCTGACTTCCTTCTAATAAACTGAAAGTTTCAGAAGGGGTGGTTGAGATGTCTGAGGCTCGGGCATAAGCCAAGCATTGCTGCTTGTGCCTTCGGCCTTTGGCCTGCTCATTCTGGGAAAGCAGATGGCTACCTTGTGAGGATGTTCAAGCAGCTCATGGAGAGGCTACTAGATTCTAGAAGGCATCCTCTAAGGACAATCAGAACCCACGTGTCAACCCCGAGAGTAACCTGCCACTGTTCTCCTGGAAACCCCTTGACCATAGTATCCCAGGAGGAATCTCTCAGTGAGGCCAGGCACAAGTTCTTGACCTTCCTAGATGATGGGGTAATAGGAGCTTGTGCTTGTAAGCCACTGGTTTTGAGTAATTTATTACATAGCACTCAAAATGTAGCTCACTGCCACCTGGTCAATTCTAATTCACAAAGACACTATAAATCAGAGTGGAACTGTGTCTGTGGGTTTCTGAGATGATACCTGTGGAAGAGTGCAGGAAGCCTCATTTTTCCTCTGCAAAGTATCTGGTGGGTTCGAACTGTTGACCTTGCAGTTAGTTGTCCAATGTGTAACTCACTAGGGCTCCTTGTTACACAGTATTCAGTAACTAATCTGCTATAGACTTCCAGAACGCACAAATTTGCGTTGGATGAAGCAGTGAGAATGCTGTTTACAAGTGAAATCGAGACTTTGTTTCTCAAACTTTGAATATGTTATTAGGAGAGCCCTGTCTCTCTTGAGAAGGACACCCTGCTTGGGAGAGCAGATGCTAAGCGGAAAAGAGGGAGACGCTCAAGGAGACCACCTGACATAAAGGGCTGCAACAAAAGCTCAAACACAGTGAGGTAGTTAGTTTATTGTGCCAACCTGGCCGATAAACACATGTGGGGTCAATTGAAGGGCGGAGGGATAAATGGCTCAGTGAGCCCCCCCTTTTGAGTTCTCTGGTCTCTTGCTTTATGAGGGTCGGACCAGGGTGCAGCTGCCTTAGCAGTTCCCAGCTTCAGCTTGCAAGGCTGACTTCCTGCAAGACATCCGCAAGGAGAAACCACATGGACCTACCCGGATGCAGCCCTGGGTGCTGGAGCAGCTGTGTGGAGACCCCTGCCAGCGCTGAGATGCTTACACATTCACTGATTCAGCTTTCCTCCTGCAGTCGGCATCATTGCGTCTGTTTTGTGAGATGGAGGAGGACTTTGTGGACTGGTGTTGGACATATGGGTTAATGTTGGACTTGTGGGTTTGGACAGCACTGGGTTGGGATGTTTTCTTGATGCGCACTTAACTTTTATATAAAACTCTCTCTTTTACATGAGTTGCTGTGGAGTTGTTTCTCTAAAGTACCCAGACTAACACACACAGCAATTCTTGTGAAGATGATGCGAAGCCCGGTGGTGTTTTGTTCTGTTGTAGCGTCACTGTGAGTCCGAGTTTGAACAGATTTGGAAGCACCTAACAACAACGAGGACAAAGAGTTGATGGTAACTATTCTAGTTGCGGATCATCTCTAGAATTTCTATTAAGTTTTATTTCCCCTCCCACTATCCTTATGCTTCTTTCAAAATATCCCATCTTCATTATAAATTCTATATGTTGCTCTATCGAACACTCTTAAACAAATCGGCTTTAGGTAACGAATTCTATTTGTGTAGTGATTGGGAAACAAATCCTATCCCTTTCCGTGTGTTGACTCTCAAGGTGGTCCATTTCCTGTGGGATTTGTTGTTTCTGACCCTGAACTGACTGACGTGAGGCTGTTTTCTGGTCGAAGTCCATTGTGATGGGCTCATGGGTGGCCTTACTTTGATCCTCTGCTGGGACCCAATCTGTTTTGTAAGTCCACCCAGGTGAATGTGAATATCTAGGTCTTTGGTCTACAGCCAATAGAGAGAGTGATCATGAACCCCACCTCCACGCACAATGGAAGTTTGGGATTAAAAATGCTCATGGCTATTGCTCCTCACCCAGAACTCGGGGCAAATAATAAACTCCCATGCAGGAACTCTGCAGTGGGGGAAATTTCTATTGTCACTGGGGGCGTCACTGACTTTATGCAGGGAGTCTGTGTCTCTATCTCTCACCCTCCGACATACTCAAGGCCCATGGTCCACCCCCCCACCCCCCCAGATATTGCAACCTCTTAGGTTTAGAGTCTTTCTGCTCTCTGTTGGAGTTCAGTGACAGCTCCTGTTCACCACTAGCTACCGTTTGAGAAACACTGGAGACTTTTAGGACCATCCCTTTCTCGCTTCAAGCTCAGCTGGCTATGTAACATATGCCGTTTCCCCAGCATCCCTACGTGTCATCGTGGACCAGGCGAATTTCACACATCACCTAGATACGCCTGGTGAGCCAGAATTCCTCCAGAATCTTCTCTACATGTAGCACTTTTCCATAAATATAGTCGTGCTGGCTGCACAATTGTGTATTTTAATTTTTTTACACTTCATATCATAGTGGAAGATTTCTCTAGATTCTTAAAACTCTTTGTAAATAGGCCCTCCCCAACTATAATGAGATGCGTCGGCTGGATGGGCCCTGATTGACTTACTCTTTGCCCTTCGTCAGAAAGGGAATTTATTAAGGTGCTGCAGCTGAACACATTATTTTAGAGCAGTGGATCTCAACCTTCCTCATGTCACCACCCTTTCATACGGTTCCTCATGTTGTGGTGACCCCCCTCCACCATAAAGTTATTTTCATTGCTACTTTATAGCTAATTTTGCTACTGTTATGAATTGGGTGACCCCTGTAGAAAGATCATTCGACCCCCGAAGGGGTCGTGACCCACAGATTGAGAACCGCTGTTTTAGAACCAAGGGTGTGAGGGGGTGAAGTGACTCCTCTGAGGTCACAAGGTCCATCAGAGGAATAATCGGGACCCTTTCACGGTGACTTCACTGCAAAGTCGAGGTTCCTAATAGCCTTTCTGTGTCTCAGGTTATATTCTGTACAGTAATAAGGGGAAAGGGTGTCAATCACTACTACCTGCTCCACCAACCCACATGGGCCCAGGGATCTTACGGATAGTGTTGGTCCTCAATGAGGTTCTGCAAGACAATACAGATTGGATGCTGTTTCTGAGGAAAATGTCCGGCAGACACCATACCTGAGAGTCTCTCAGGTAGGCAGGCTTCAGTATGTTTCTGAAGACCCAAGATCACTGCAAGCACATACAATTTTATTCTGTGTTCTCTGCACACATGCTTCTCAAACTCGGCTTCACTTTCTCCGCCTCTTCTACTCTGTGCTACAAGGTCCCTGTGGTTGAACTGAATGGCAATGGGTTGGGCTTGGGTCGTGGTTCCCAGAGCCCTGAGCCCTGGCATCCCTTCCTGCTTTATCAGTCGTACATCTCAAACGATCATGCGCATGGGGACAAGTTCATCTAATGTTATTGATTCAGTATGCTTTAGTCACTCCATATACAAACCTTCCCACACAGATTTGTCTAATGACAGAACCTCTCTACCAGGTGTGTTTTCCCACAGATACTGTTTAAACCGATTATTTGTCCCTTCGTAGTCTTTACCAACCACCATGCTGTACACTTCCTTTCTTATGAGCACATTAAATTGTCCTATCCTGCTTCGTGTCAGCCAGCATGCCCTGGGGGACAAGTGGTCGCATCTTTTAGCAAGAATAATGGCCCATGGTTCCGTTCCTATTATAATAATCTGCCCATTGTCCAAGGTTGTTAGTGGCCACTGCTTGTTGCCTGCCCGTCTTCTTTTGTTAAAATGGACATCTTGTACAAGTCAGGAACACCTCATAACCTTCCAAATTTCCCTCAGAAGCCCCACTCCAGGGCCACCAAATGATGTGCAGTGGGTCTCCTAAGAGCGTAGTGATCATGGGTGCTGAATTTTCACTGAGAACAGCTGCTCACTTACTGTGGTGAAGAAAGGCATCAGGGTTAGAAGGGACCAAGCTGCTCAGCCTTTAATGTTTTTGCAAAATTATCTTGTTGACAAGTGCAGCATTATAAATTTGAATCCATTAGCTAAAAGGATCCATAAATATTTGAATAATGGCCTTTTTAGAGTTTTACCAGTCTATCAAATTTGTCACATGTCCACTTTTTACATTTTTCCTGCCGCTGAAAAGAAAAAAACTCCTGGAACTAAATCTTCGGGATGGTTTCTAGACGTGGATACTTTATCCCGTGCTTTCAAAACGGAAATGCATTGCCAAGCCTAAGCTGATTAGCAGAACCAAAATGGTATCTGGAAACCCTGGCAGAGGACACAGTGCCCACCAAAACACGTTCCCTGCTTCCAAGTCTGTGTCCTCCTCAGCTCGAGCTGCAGTGTCCCAGCTTACTGTCCAGGTCTGGCCAGATGATGAGCGCTGGCCTGGGAAATGTGCAGGGAATCAACACGCGTCATGGGCAGAAGGATTTTAAGGAATCAATGTGCTTTCTCCAAGGTCTCCTTTTGTTGTTGTTGTTGTAGCTATCCACCTTGAACTTGGCCCCTGACTCATGGCAACAATGAAACAAACAGATGCAGTCTACTTGTGCTACTTGGGGTTTATGAGACACAGATGCAGAGAGTTTTCATTGGCTGATTTTCAGAAGTGGATGGTCAGGGCTTTCTTCTTCATTGTTCTACTTTGGAGTTACACTGTAGCATATTCAGCAGCATAGCAACATGCAAGCCCTACTGAGAGCAGTGCCATGGCTGGACGCTGGAACTAAAGACTTTGAGGGAGTAGCAGATGGAATCAGAAGCCAGAAGCCAGAAGTATCCCAGAAACCCCACCCACTTCTTAGCGGCCACACTAACAGGGGTCACCGAGAGTGATCAGCCCTAGACCCGGAAGTGCCCTTTACATGTTACATCATGGACACGTTGCTCTTGGCTTCATCAGCTAACAATGTCCTCTGGTCGTTATTCTTCGATATCATGAAGTCAGTTCAGACTCACAGAGACCCTATGTTCAACAGGGTTAAACACTACTGGGTCATATCCATCCTCCCAATGGTTGTATTTGACTCCATTATTGAAGTCACTGTCCCCATCCCTCTCATTGTGGGTCTTCCTCTTGTTATTAACCCTCCACTGTATTGAGCATGCTATGTTTTTTCTCCCATCTACTTTGCCCCTCTACTTCACCAAGCGTGGTGTCCTTCTCCAGGGACTGATCTGACCTGATAACATGTCCAAAGTATGTGAGATATAGTTTCACCATCCTTGCCTCTAAGACGCGTTCTGGTTGTACTTCTTCCAAGACAGTTCGGTTTGCTTTTCTGGCAGTCCATGGTACTTTCCATATTTTTTTTGCCAACACCATCATTTAAATGCATCACATCAACTCTTCTCCATTCTTTCTCATTCAGTGAACAGCTTCTACATGCATATGAGGCCAATGAAAATACCTAAGCTTGGGACAGATGCACCTTAGCTTTAAAAGTGATATACTTGCTTTTTAACCCTTTAACAAGGTCATTTGCCACTGATTTACTCAGTGCAATGTGTCATTTGATCTCTTGACTGCTTCTTCCACGAGCCTTGACTGTGGATCCAAGCAAAATGAAATCCTTGACAACTTCGATTTCTTCGCAGTTTATGGTGGTGACGTCTGTTGGTCGAGTTGTGAGGACTTGGGTCTTCATGGCATTGAATTGCAAACGACATTGAAGTCCACAGTTCTGATTTTCCTCAGCAAGTGTTTCAAGTCCTCCTCAATGTCAGCAAGCAAAGTCGCGTTCTCTGCACGTGGCAGGTTACTCATATGCCTTCTTCCAATTCTGACACCACAGTCTTCCCCATGTAGTCCACCTTCTCAGGTCAATTGCTTAGCATGCTGTTAGGGTCTGATTCAGAGGGACTCTATGTACAGCAGAGTTTGCCACTGCCTAGTTGTGGCACCCTCACAATTGTTAGGTTTGAACCCCTTGTTGCAGCCACTGTGTCCGTGCACCTTGTCGAGGTCTTCTCTTTCTTGTTCACCCCCTACTTTACCAGGTATGACGTCATTTTCCAGGGACTTTTCTCTCCTGGTAACGTGTCCAAGGTGTGTGAGGTGAAGGTTTACAGCCTTGGGGATGCCATAAAGCAGTTCTCCTCTGTGCTAGTGGGTTGTTATGAGTTTGAATGAATGTTATGGGAGTAGATTATGGGATCCCATAGGGTCAATCCCAAATCATAGTACTGCCATGTGACAGAGCAGAACTCACCTATGGATTCCTTTAGCTGCATTCCTTCTAGGAGCAGATCACTAGGTCCTTTTTCTGGTGAGGTTAGAACCACCAACCTTTCAGATAGGAGAGTGAACAAGTATGGCAAGAGGATACAACCCTGATACACACCCGCCCCGATCTTAAGCACGCAGCATTGTCTTCTTCAGTTTGAACAATTGCCTATCAGTCCATACACAGATTTTGCATGAGCACAATAGCCTATTCTGGAATTCCTATTCTTCTCAAGGATACCCAGTTTGTTATAATCCACACAGTCGAATGACTTTGCATAGTCAATCTAACACAAGTAAACATCTTTCTGGTAGTCTCTGCTTTTGTACAAGATCCATCTGATGTCAGCAATGACATTCATCATCCACTTCTTCTTCAGAATCCAGCTTGGATTTCTGGCATTGCCTTCATGATTTGCTGTTGAGCCACTGTTGAATTATTTTTAGCATAGTTTTACTTGCATGCAGCATTAATGATGTTGCTCAATGATTTCCACATTTTATTGAGTAACATTTCTTTGCAATGGGTACAAATACGTATTTCTTCCAGTTGGTTGGTTATATATATATAGCTGCCTTCCAAATTTCTTGACATGGGTGAGTGAGTGCTTCCATGGCTTCATCACCTTTGTGAAACATTTCAATGGATATTTCTTCAATTCCTGGAGCCTTGTTTTCTGCCAATGCCTTCACTGTAGCTTAGAGTTTATCTTTCTGTACCACATACTTTTACAAAATGCCCCAAACTCACTACCGCCTAGTCGATGCCAACTCAAAGCAACCCCATAGGACAGGGTAGAACTGTTCCCTGTGGGTTTCTCTTTACAAGAGAAGAAACCCCAAGCTTTCTCCCATGGAGTGGCCAGTGGCTTCAAACTGCCGACCTTGTGGATCGAAACCCGAGGCGCAACCATTCAACTACCAGGGCTCCTTCCACATTCTATTAGAAGACCAGCATTTAAAATAGTCATAAACAGTGAGGTTTTCTTTTCAAACATTGGAAGGCTAGAGTCTTGTCTGGAAGTTTTCCCCTAGAGATAGCTTTAAATCCTATAGCTGTGACCACTACATTTCAGAAGAGGTGGATCACTACTTAGCACTGGGTTGCTTATATTGAACAATGAGTCTGTCAACCACTCTTTATGTGACACCCAGGTGCTGATAAAAGCACTGTGTAGACATGTCCTTAGCAGGTTGTTCTATCACTAGCTTAAGAGCCCTGGTGGTGTACTAATGAAGGGCTCGGCTGCTGACCAGAAGGTCGTTCGTTTGACACATCAGAAGCTCCACAGGAGAAGCCCCTAGCGACCTGTTCCTGTGGAGCTGATAGCCCAGGAAACCCTTTGGAGGAATTCCAAGGTGTCACGTGTGGTCATGAAGAGCCACAGATGGACTTGATGGAACCCAACAACCACCACCAACCACCTACATCAGTGGTTCTCAACCTTCCTGCTGCTGCGAACCTTTAATACAGTTCCTCATCTTGTGCGACCCACCCCCCCCAATCATAAATTTTTTTCGTTGCTACTTTATAACTGTAGTTTTGCTACTGTTGTGATTTGGGTGACTCCTATGAAAGGGTCTTTTGACCCCCAAAGGGATCGCGACCCACAAGTTGAGAACTGCTGACCTACAACAACCACCAGCAACCAACCACCACCACCATGGCATACAGCTACTCACAACCGCCAACAATGACCAACCACCACCATCAACAACCACCAACAGACACCACCACCAACTACTGCCAGCAACGAATCTGACTTCCAAGGTACAGCTCTCACTAAACTCACTGCCCTCAAGTTAATTCCACCTCACAGCAACTCTATAGGACACAGTGGAACTGCTCCGTGTGCGTGTCTGAGGCTGTGTATCCTTTACAGGAACAGAAATCTTCAGCTTTGTCCTACAGAATGGCTGGTGGGCTTAAACTCTAGACCTCGTGATAAGCAGTCCAAGTCATAGCACAGTGCCTTCCAAGAACTCCAAATAACAGCACTGTGAGTTTCCATCAGGGTTCAGCCTCCATCTGCCACATCAGTTAGGTTTCTGGAATGGTATTATGAGCATTTTATCCACAGTCCCAGATTTTTGTAAGCCTTTCAGTAGATTAAACAGCTCACAACAGAATTAATCCCCTGGGGGCCCTCTGAACCATCACCCCAAGCAACAACCCCAGCCCACTGCGATTAAGTTGATTCTTTCTCACAGTGACCTTATGGAGTGGGGCTTCTCCTTAGGGTTTCTGAAGCCATCGATATCTACGGTAGCAGACAACCACGTTTTTCTCCCAAGGAGTGACTGGGGTCGGGTTTGAACCAGTGACATCACAGCGGTTAGCAGCCCAGCGCCTAATCCACTTGCCAGCAGGGATCCTTGAACCATGACCAGAAATGATACTTTAGTGTTGTCTTCCCCACCCTAGGGATTAAATTAATGGTTAACACTCATTGAGCTCTTAGAGTGTGCCAAGCACTTGCTAGATGTTCTAAAAACAGTATTCCTGATAATCCTATAAAAACCCTGTAGGATTTTATATAACTATATCCAGGAAACTGAGACTTAGAGGGGCTAAATAACTTGCCCAAAGTTACACAGCTGGTGAGTGGTGGAACACAGCGTTCAATTCCGTTCTGATTTGTTGGCAAGGCATGGCAGGCACAGTAGACATGGTAGTGACTGTTGGGTATATTATAGGATGTGTCTTGGCTGCACTGACCTCTACCAGTAGATGCCAGTAACATGCCTCATCCCCAGTCAAGACAACGAAAGTATCCTCATTTCTAGGCAATACCCTGAGAGGCAGCATTGCCTCCAACTGACAGTGTAGTGGTTGAGCTTCTAAGTTCAAAATCACCAGTCCCAGTTGCTCTGAGGAGATAGGAAAGGCTCACTGCTCTCTGGGAGACTTACAGTTTCGGAAGTCCACAGTGGCCATTCAACACTGTTATAAAGGGCTGTTCTGAGTCAGAATCAACTTGACGGCAGTGACTTTGACTTTGGCCTTGACTTGAGAACCACTATTTTCACCTATTGTTAGAAATGGATGTTAGTCCCCTAAGAAACTGACAGCGACCTTTATTTCACATAAAGGCCAGTATATGTCTCCGTCTTTGGAACGGCTGCCAGGGGGGCTCAAAGCCAAGTTTAAGCCACGTAAGTGTTAGGTGCTGTTGAATCAAGTTGAACACACAGTGATCCTGTGCTTTCTAAGCTATAATCTTTAGAGAAGAAGATCCATAGACCTTTCATCCAAATAGCCTCTGGATGAGTTTGAACTTGCAATGAGCTGTTGAGCACTTAATCTTTGTGCCACTTGGTTCAACAACTCCTCCTGGAATAGACAACGGAACTCCACCGCCATCAGCTCGATGCTGACTCAGAGAGACTCTACAGGACAGAGTAAAACCGCCCCTCTGGGTTCCTAAGACCATGAGTTTTCACAGAATCAGAACGCCTCATCTTTCTCCCACAGAGTGTGTGGTGGGTTTGAACCACTAACCTTGTGATTAGCAGCCCAATACACAGCCCACTGTGTCACCAGGACCTCTCTTCAGCAAAGAGTCATTCACCAAAGCTCATGTAACTTCCAGTTCTTGTATTCCAATTTGTGACCCACTCTTGCTTTCTTGTTCCCTGTTCTTATTCTTCTACTTTTAAAAAATAGCTATAGTATGCCTTCCTCTAGTTATTTCAAATATTCCATGGGAGATATAAGTACAAAGACATTTGTAGACTGATCTTAAAATGGACTGGATTCAGTGTTTGAACAACATGGAAACTTTCTGTGAATGATAAACGTTCCTATTTCTCCTCAAATATTTTCACAGATTCTCTTGGATATTAAAAAAATAGGTGAAAGGTAAAAGCAAATCGTTTAGACTCTTAGAATCTTAAGTGAAAATGAATTTAAACCCCATGGAAAACTCAAGGACATGAAACCAAGACCCAGAAAACCCTGCAAATCCCACCCCACTCCTCCAAGTTCTCTCACTGCTGATACGACCCTCCTATTCAAACACTTTGGTTTCCTCACGATGATAAAAAGAGGCAAGCCTATGATCCATCGGGGACCAGCAAACACAAGATGCTTTTCTAAGGTTGCTTCCGTAACCAATACATCTGGCCCACTTCAGCCAGACAAGAGCCCCGACCTCTAAAGCTCTACCACGTTTCCACAAAGGAATTTTCCAGTCTGTCAATAACAGGGGGGGTGGGGTGTAAAAAATGAGTCCAGAACAAAGGGTGACCACAGAGGCTCATTTGGAAATTTAGGATCACTGCTTGTGCCGTTTGACAAATTTGCGAGATGAAGCAAAACCTTTCCTGTAAATACCATCTCCAGGTCGGATTCTCACTCTCTCACTCCCCCAACCAACAGAAATCTATATTGTGCCTTGAGTGGAGCCCTAGAGAAATTATCAATATTCACACATCTGGCACAAATCTGTTGGAAGAAGGAAAGGAAAGCGGGAGGGGGGAGGAGGCCCCAGTACCATCTGTATTTCTCCCCTCCCTCCTTATACAGCACATCTCTGGTCCCTCGCTGTCATTTTGTCACACCATCCTCATAAGCAGAAAGTTAGATTCCTTCTTGTCTGGTTGGAAGACTCAGCTCATGAAGAAGGGGAGGAAGAGGAGGTGATATCATTGCCAGGAAGAAAGAAGAAAAAAAACAAAACCAACCACCCGCCTGGCCCAGTCCCCCACCCCACCCCTTCCCTGGAGTGGGTAGGAGCCAAATTTCATCAAGTTTGGCACCGTTGTCGGAATTAACATGACTGAAATGTATGCCAGATTTCAAAACAATTTCTAACAGTTTCTGTGAGACCGGGTAAGCAACTGAAAATTGACATGTTGTGTTGTGCCCGAGTCAGCCAACTGCTGTCACTGCATAATTAGATTTTCCTGCATGAGAAGAGAGAGTTTTCTTTTTAACAAAATTATGAAAGAAGGCAGAAGCTAATCGAAACTATCAGTGGGCCTACGATTGGGGAAGAAAGAGGTGGCCTTCCGACCCATTTTGACTTTGGACACGACAAAGGAACACCCAGGAGAAGAAGCCAGCGGGCTTGGCCCAGGGTGTGTGCATCGCACGCCACACCCGGGAAAATGCTCTTTGCAAAGGGAAGGGAATTCATGGCCCAGGCCAGATGGAATTGGGCCCACTTGGCTGCCCAAGGAATGGCATAGACCCAGAACCAGGAACAGATTTGGAGCTAATGAGCGTGCGATGACTTCCTTCTGATTGGGGAAATCGATGTGGCAGAGTCTCCCCTTCTTCAATTACAGTAATAGTCTTGGTCCAGTACCAGGTCATCCAGCTAAAGACTACATTTCCCAGGCTCCTTTGTTCCCAGGGGTACCCATGTAACTTAAAACAAGAGTGCTAACAAGTGCACATGCACACGCACATGCACACACACACTGCCATTGAGTCGGCGCTGATTGTTGGTGACTCAAGAGTAGAACGGACTGGGAGCAGAGCTCACAGTTTTGACCCCCAGTGGAACTGTGCTACCTGAAAGGTTCAAAGGCTGAGTTTTGGGTGGTAGATACATGGCTTTCATTTCCAAGCACCCAGGAGTGGACTCGAACTGCCCACTTTTCAGTTAGCAGCCAAGCACTTGAATGGCTCATACCCCAAGGGACTCTCAACCACAATAACTGCTCTGTACCAAGAATGAGCAGGATGGAAGTTGCTGGATTCTGAGTGGGCTCTGTACCAGGAAAGGAGTAACGGCTGAGCCTGGCTGTCTTTGGGCACAAGGATACAACCTAGTCCACTTGGATGAGTCTCCTGGCCTAAAGGTGGCTGAGCAATAAAATAGAAAAAAGGCAAATTTATGTCCCTTCTGAGCTGTCATAATGACCTGGGAGGGCCCTCCTTCCAGACGGTTTCAGAGACAGGGACGGTTGACACTGAAGACCCTGGAGTTGAAAGTTTCATTTTTCAAAATTATTTTCATTCTGGTAAAACAGACAGAGCGTAAGATTTGCCACCTTAACCATTTCTAAGGGTTCGATCGGTGCCGTGAGTTACAGCCAGAGAGCTGGACAACCAGAGCTGCGATTTCTCTTATCAGCAGCCTAGACATTGTCCTGATGAATATTCGGTACGACCTTGAGTATTTACCAGAGCATACTCTTATAGTAAGGTGACCAGATTTTTAACATTGGTAAAGCGGGACACCATGGATAAAACTCATATCCTGGCGAAATAGCCACATGGCAGCCGAAAACCGTATTCCCTAGCTTGTCATGCATTCTTTCCAAAACTCGGGAGTTTTTTAAAACACCGCAGGATGCGAGACAAATTGTTAAAAATCAGGACTGTCCCACCAAAAGCGGGACGTCTGGTCAAGAGAGTGCCTACACCCCATCACACTGGTATCATTACATCATCCCTAAAGTACCGTCTCTCTGTGAACAGCAAAATATGGCGCGTGATAACTGTCAAGCTAGTCCTTCCTTCTATTTGAGGTGTCTACATTTCCTGGTTACCACTTTACAAATGAGACAGCTGTGGTTTTGCGAGACAAAGAAACTTGCCCCAAATCAGATGACTTAGAACTTCAGTTGGTTCCCAGTGTCTACATATTTACAGTCAGAGAAGCCTGCTGTAGCGTTGTCAAGTCTGAGTCTGCTCCGTGGTGGTGCATTTGGGGTGTGTGTGTGTGTGTGTGTGTGTGTGTGTGTGTGTGTGTCTATAGTCTCATTGCTCCTTGACTATGTGTTAAATTAGACTGCTTTGCGAGTAAAAGTTCTTCCCTATTTGTAGATAGATATATAAGGTATTGCCACTCAAGGGTTTTATTGTGGCCAAGGATATATAAACTTAATACAAACTGGCTTGACGATTCATGTAGTCTTAGTGGCCTGAGGAGCCCTGGTGGCATAGGGGCTATGCATTGAGCTGCTAACTTCAAGGTTCAACCCTCCCCAAACCAGACTCACTGCCATCCAGTCAATACTGACTCACAGTGACCCCCTGAGGGTTTCCCAGACTTCAACTGTACAGGGAGTAGAAAGGACAGTCTTTTCCCCATGGCGCTGCTGGTGGTTTCGAACTGCTAACCATGCGAATTGCAGCCCAGCTCATAACCACTCCACCACCAGGCCTCCTAATGCAAGGTCAGAAGTCCAAAACCACCAGCCGCCACTCATTGGAAGAAAGGGGAGGTTGTTACTCTAAAGAGCTCCAGTCTCAGAAACCCACCAAGGCTGTTCTGTGCCATCGAATAAGGTCACCACGAGTCAGAAAGGACTCCATGGCGTGAGTTAGGGGCCTAGGGAGCCGCACAGTTTCCGTCGCAGTTTCGGTCCTGCTCCATCTTGGAGCAAGAGCAGTGTCCCCAGAGCAGATTCTTGCCATCCCTCAGCTCAGTTCTCCAAGTTGGCCTTCCTCCCAGTCTCCTCGTTGCATCTGAGTGTGTCCCATTCCACACCATTCCAGCGGCGAGGAGAGGAGGTCCAGGCTCATGGGTCTGATTGGCGGATGATTCTGCCTGTTAACCAATACTCATATACTAGAGAGTTCGGGCTTCTGATTGGCCAGGCATGGGCCATTCTCGTGGATCGCAGCCAGTACACAGGCTCTTCGAGTGGAGAAAAGGTGAATCTTGAGGCGAACCAGAGGGTGTTCTCCAACCAGTAGGAAATGGATATGGTCCAGGTGCCAGTGAGAGAGCCCTGGGGGTGTGGGGGGTTACATGTTGGGCTGCTAACCCCCGGTCAGCAGTTTGAAACCACGAGCTGCTTCTGAAGAGAAAGTGGAGGCTTTCTATTCCTGTCAAGATTTAGTCTCAGAAATCCATAGGACAGTTCGACTCTGTCCTATAGAGTCAAAGTGAATGAATGTGTTCGGTACCGATGTTAAATCCTCACTGCAAAGCTCCGTGTCTCCTGAGAGATGTCCCACTGTAGGATTCTCAACTTGATTTGGCGAGTCCTGGCGCTGGAGCAGTTAACCATTGGACTGCGATCTGCATGGTTGGCAATTTAGAAACTTGCTTTATGCACGCTCCCCCCGCCTAGGGCCCCACCAACTTTGTCCTGAATGATATTTATTGTGCTTCAGTAATTCTCAGGTTATTCCTAATCTGATACACATACGCCCAAATACCAAACACTGACAGGATGCCCACACCTCACTCATTCTTCTGCCTCCAATAAAAACGCCCTCTCTGTCATGGAGTCAATGCTGACACATAGCGACCTCCATTCTTCTGCTGAGTGCTGTACTAATGCCACCGAGTTGATCTCAGTGTATTCATCCAATGGCAGCTTTTCCAAGTGCAACCCTCTTGTCCATGTGTGCCACCCCAGGGTTCCCAGTGGTTGTAGCCTTTTGGGAAAGATGAGCAGGCCCTTTGACTGAGACACCTCTGGGTGAATTTACACCATCCACCTTTCGGTTAGAAGCTGAGGGCTTTGGTCAGTAGTTTGTGCCCACCCAGAGCTCCTGAGATCCTCCCATCTTTAGGAGGAGGTGGCACTCCTTAGGGACCATGCTGTTGGGATCAGGACATCAGGCTGTATGGATAGTCAAGGCACGTAACCGGTGTGAGCTTCGCTATTCTCACCAGATAATGGACCACAATCATATCTGACTCACAGAACTTGGGTGAGGATGAAACCGTGGATGTATAGAATGCTTTAAACATCAGGTCTAAAGTCCCAACATATACCACTCTAGATGAGAAATTATTGAGGTCCCCTTGCCCTACCATGGAGTCCTCCTTCCCGTGGTGAGCAGAGAGCTGTCTTTTCTCAGAATAGGCTCTTGCTGAACTGCCCTTCTCAGAACGCCTGCAGTGCCTACGATGGATGTGGGTTTTCTTGGCCCTGATGGCCCCCCCATCTGTGCAGTTGACCCTCTCTCTGGGTCAGAAGTCGTCCCTGTTCCCACACCTGGATTCAATCCTCTCCTTGAAGGGCTGAACCATGAATCTGAAGTCAGAAAACACTGGGTTGCAAGTCCCAGCTTTATCACTGACTAGAGCAGTTGGGGGAGTGTTGGACTGCAAACCACAAGGTCGGTGGTTCAAACCCACGAGCTGCTCCAAGGGAGGCATGATGAAGCTGTCTGCTTCTGCTGTACAGATGACAGTCTTGGAAATTTTATATGGGGTCACTGTGAGTCAGAATCGACTGCATGCCAGTGGGAGATCACAAACAGGTTATTTTATCTGAACCTTGGCTTCATTCTCTGTAAAATGGGTGGGGGGTGGTTCGAGTGTGTGGGACACTGCAGGTCATAGTGTTTGCATTTTATTCAAGTTGACACAGGAGACAGTGGGAGCAGCCAGAGCACTGGAGTTTGGTGACTTGGCTTATAATTGACCGGGTGACACTTGATTGTGCACAATAGCTCTTGCTATGCTGTGTGGCCTTTAGAGAAGCCAGGTGGGTAGCAGAAGGCTCAGTTGGAAGCTTACATGCCAATGTCTAAGTCACTGCTGACCGTGGCAATGGGGATAGAGAACTGGGATGCGCTGAGACACGCTTTAATATAAGAGCTTTAGGGATCTGTGATGGATGGCTTATGGGATGGAGGTTAATGAGGGCAGAAAAGACAAAGAGTTGGGAATATCAGAAACTACCACTTGCTGGCGCCACGGGAAATCAACAGGTCAGACGGCTTAGATATGAAATGGAATGCCTCAATTTACTCTGCTTTTAAGCAACATGAATAGGAATCACCTTTTTAGTATAATTCTTTTCAAATTGTGGTCACTAGGAGGACAATTTGCTTTACCAAGTTGCAAAGGAAGGAAAACCCTCATTCACGGTCATCGAGTCACGACCCTACAGGACAGGATGATGGACCATCCTTACGGACATGTACTACTTTGTGAGGTCTTGTGCATCTTACTGTTAGTAACCTGTGCCCGATATAATGTGGTAGTGTGTGATTAGCTGGTATGATAATTCTCACATGTTCCTTTTAGATCTTCAATGGTATATACAGATACTGTGGTTCAGAATGATAGAAGAATGAATAAAAATCAATACCATTTGAACACTGTCTCCTCTTAAATGAGGTATTTGAGTTATGTCAGACTGACATAAGATGAAGTTGTCAGAATGGACCCCCGTGGTAATTCGGGAATCCCCAGGGTGTCATGATCCATGGGCTTGTCACGGGCTAATTTCGGGGGACAGCCCATCAGGTCTTCCGTCCTAGTCTGTCTTAGTCTGAAAGCTCAGCAGAAACCTCCTCCCCCTGGGTGATCCTGTAGGTATTTGAAATCACAGTGGTAGAACTTCCAGCATCTGGGTAACAACAGGCAAGCAGCCGAAGTGAGGCACACTGACAGGTGGGAGTGGCCGAACTGCTGAAGCAACCCATATCATTTGGGGGTCCATCCCACCTTGTCTAGGCAAACGACCTAGATCCCCTGTCTTGTCTAATAAATGACATCCTGAGACGTAATGCCCTGTTGTCTGCATTTGTTTTCCTGTGTAAAGCTCCCCAAACCATAAATCATCATTCTGTCTTGCCCATCACAGATGGGCTCATTACTTCACACATCATAATTATAACCAATGAACAATACTCACAGAAGAAAAAGAAATATCTCCACAGTGGAATGGCACCCACCCCCCTTCTCTTTCTTTCTCAGCAACAGTATAATAACTTTGTGGGAGCAACACTTTTCAGATAGGTAGGCGCTTTCTATGCTTCTAATGTCGTTCTGTTACATTTTGTCGAAATTTTCTAATGTAGTTCTGTTACATTTTGTAGAAATCCGAAGCAGGTCCGACTCACTGAGGGAAGAGAAAGAGCTCTTTTGCCTTTAAGACTCAGGAGCTTGGGTTTTTTTTTTTTTTTTTTCAAGTGCACAGATAACTTTAATGCCTAAATTGAAAAATGAGATGAACATCCGTGGGGAAAAGGGAGCTTATTGCTGCCTCCCTGAAGTTCATCAAATGTTGTCACATATTTCTCTAACATTTTTGACTTGGTTAAGTGCAAATTTAGGTGAACACTCTTTTTCCCAGGCTTTGTGGCACCAGAAATATAATCCGTAGCTCTGTATGAACAAGTGAGGTGCTGCAATCCGAGGGAGCTGAGAAGGATGGCACTGCCCGGAGGCAGGGGGCTGCACAGAATGGTCCCTGGTTTGCATTATCCTGTGACTCTGATGTCGCTCAATTTTAAACACTCGTTTCAAACTCCTTGTCAAGGTAGGTCTGTGGATTATTAAACACACACACACACACCAGAAGTAAAATGGAAATCTCAATTTCCAGAGTTTGAATCATACAAAGCCGTGTGCATTTCCCCCCCTCATCAATATGGTGAAAACGTTAATGAACAATGAACACAAAGGGAGTGTTAATAAAACTTTAAAATATATATTTGAAATTCTTTTCCAAACCATTTTATTAGGAGCTAATTCCCATACCATGCTATTCCATAGTTCAATCACATCAAGCGGCATTGTACAATTGATACCACAAGCAGTTTCAAAACCTTCTCTTCTTCGTGAACTCCTTCATATCAGCCCCCTTCACCCCCTGCTCCCTTGCCTCTCCCACCAGGAGAGCCCCCCAGGAGCCCTTATCCTAATTGTCTCTATAGGCTCATCAATCCTGGGTTTCGCTAATAAAGCTATCGTCTCTTCAGCTGATACACTGCATCCGCTGGAAAATCAGTGAATTAGCATCTACTTTATTAAGGAAGTCTTGTCACCCATGTGAGTCCAAACTCTATTGCCATGTGTGTGTTTGGGGGCAGCAAATTCTCATTCATCAATAATGAACCAGATCCCCTCACTGCACTCATTTTTTGTTTTATTTATTTTTTAATTTCATGGTTATCATTGGTGCCATGCCTTATGGTTTGTGGTTATCAGAGAAAAGTGTGATTGTGATTCCTCGGCATTGGTGCCATCCAAATTATCGAGGATACGTGTGCAGTGCAGATAAATCTGCCCTGTTGCTCTTAAGGGACAAGGCTCCTTCTGACAGGCCCCTGGCCACAACGTATGACTGGCCCACTCTGCCCGATGAGATGGAGATCCAGCTGTCTTCCCCTGCAAAAAAATCACAGCTCTCTGGGGCAGTTCTACTTGGTCCCAGGAGGTCACTGTGGACTCAATGGCACCATCACCACTACTATCAACAATACTCTGATCTTAATGTGTTTCCCTGAACCTTTGCCTCCTTCCTATCAGCTGCGTGGCCCTGAATTAGCAGCTCACCTTACGAAGACCTGCAAATCCTCACCTGTGAGATGGTGTGGTTGGGTTGGAGTAAGAATGCACTGACTTGATGTTTGGCGTGTGTTCCGAGCAGTGAGTGGTCCACGTTGTGTGTTTGAACTGAATGGTTATTACTATTATTACTGCTTCATTTAGTAAACACTCACCTGTTCTTCAAGATTACGATTTATAACCTATCCCCTGAGAAGGCCTCCTCGACTTCTAGAGGCAAACTCAGTCATTTAGTCTTCTGTACACCATACTTCTTTGGTACATATGGAATTTTTGTTATAATTATGTTTTTTATTAAAAGTTCATTTTATTGGGGGCTCTAACAACTCTTATAACAATTCATACATCAATTGTATCAAGCATATTTGTACATAGGTTGCCATCATTATTTTCTAGACATTTACTTTCTATTGAGCCCTTGGTATCAGCTCCTCTTTTTTCCCTCACCTTCCCACCCTCCTGACCCTTTGATAGATTATAAATCATTATTATGTTCATATCTTACACTGACTGCTGCCTCCCTTCCCCCACAGTTTGTTGTTCGTCCCCCTTGAGGGGTGTGTGTGTGTGTGTTTATGTGTCAATCATTACAATCAGTTTCCCCTTCCTCCCCTCCTCTCCCCACCCACCACCTACCCTTCTGATATTGCTACTCCCTTTCCTGTTCCGGGATTCTGTGTGTCGTGAGCTCTTCGCTGTACCTGTGCACATGCTCTGGTCTAACCCAAAGTGAAAGGCAGGACTGGGGTCATGCTAGTGGGGATGAGGAAACCTCACGGAACCAGAGGAATATTGTGTGTTTCATTGGTGCTATATTTCACCCTAGTTGACTCAATCCCTTCCTTGTGACCCTTCTGTGAGGGGATGTCCCATTGTCTACAAATGGGTCTGGGGTCTCTGATCCAACCCCCCTCGTTCACAACAATATGAGGTTTTGTGTTTGTTTGGGGGTCTTCTGATGCCTGTTACCCCATCCCAAGGACACCTGATGATCGCATAAGCTGGTGTGCTTCGTCCATATGGGCTAGTTGCTTCTCTGCTAGATGGCTGCTTATTTAACTTCAAGCCTTTAAGACGCCAGATGCTGTATATCTTGTGATGGCGCCTGGCTATCAAATTATGTGCTCTTATATCTATCTATCTCCTGTTATTCCCTGCCTGCCCCCTCTGCTCCCAATATTCCCCAAGCAGGAATTCCAATATATACAGGCACATTTGAAATAATGAATTTCTCCCTGGAGAATCAATCGGAAAAGGGATTATGCAAGCAAATGCATAAAAACGCGTTTTTCTTATTCTAAAAAAAAAATGTCAAGTTGATTTGAATGAAAATATCACCATTTTTTCATGAATAAAGCAGTGAGTTGATGGTGGTCACCAACATCTGTGACACCAGGGAAAAGGACACAATTAGACCCCATAATGCCTCCTGATGGGAGTAACAATGCCCCCTTCTGATGGAAGGATCCGTATCACATCTTGGTGGAGGTACCCACACCACCTCCTAATGGAAGTGTCCATCCCACCTCCTGCTGGAAATAACAATGCCACCTCCTGATGGAAGGATCTGTGTCACTTCTAGACTAGGATTGCGCCCTCAAAAATAGCACATTCAAATGAGGTAAATCCTCTTATCTAGTTACCAACCCACAGTAAATAGGGGGACCGAGGGCCATGGCACTGTGATGGTGCTGTTAGCAATATGCAGACTGTGAAAACCTCTACAGGGCCAACTGCAAGATCAATCACCAGATCTGCTGCAGGAGGAGGCTAGGAAAAGGAGAAGAAAGCTGTAGGTTAAAAGAGACATAGAGACATCAGGAATCCTGATGGCATCATGGCTAAGCCTCAGGCTGATAACCTCAAGCTGACAGAACTCCAGCCACTCCCCCAGAGAAAGATGAGGCTTCTTGCTCCTACAGGGATTCATAGACTCAGGAACAGGGTTGCCAAGTTTCAGAAGGGACTGAATGGCAGTGGGGTTTGTTTGTATTTTTAAAAATCATTTTGTTGGGGGACTCACACAACTCATCACAATGCATACATACATCGATTGTAGAAAGCACATTTGTACACTCATTACCCTCATCATTCTCAGAACATTTGCTCTCCATGTAAGCCCCAGGTGCAATATGTGTGCTATTGTGGTGAAATGACTGCCTTTGTATGGGATCTTTGCCTTGATCTTTGGACAAACAGTTTGAGATGAGTTCTGAGGAATTGCCTTTACCATAACTTTATAGCCCAGAAGGTTTGAGACTTAACTTGGTTTGATATTTTTTGCTTATCCCTGGGCTGAAGTTTGCCTTGTAATTGGTACACACCTTGCAGGGATTTGTTGCTAAGCAATACAAATGAGGTGAGTTGTAGCCTACCAGGTAAATGAAGTGTCTATAGCCTACCAAAGGGGGATTGGTCTGTTCATGGCCCTGGTGGGATTTTGTCTTGCTTGGATTCACAACCAATGCTCATGGAAGCAGCAGTCAAGAAATCAAATGATGCATGGCATTTGGGTAAGATCCCTTTCAAGTGTTGGAAAATAGGGATGTTACTTTGAGGACTCTGTTGATCTGACCCTAGCGTTAGTATTTTCAATCACCTCATGTGCATGTGCAAGTTGGACACGGGATGAGGAAGACTAAAGAAGAATCGAGGCATCTGAATTAAGATCAAAGGGCTACGAAAAAGGACAAATTGACCTGTTTGGGAAGTATTGAGGTCAGCGTGCTCCCCAGAGGCAAAAATGGTGAGTCTTGTCTTACCTACTTTGGACATATTGTTGGGAGAAAGAAATCATGTTTGGTAATGTCGGGGGGGTTTGGGGCAGGGAAAGAGAGATGTCCCTTGACCAGATGGGCTAACACAGGGGCTTTGCAATGGGCCCCAACATACCCACCATTGTGAGGATGGTGTAGCACCAGATGGTGTTTGTCCACAGGGGAGCTACGGGGCTGAACTGACTTAATCGTACCTAACAACACGTGTTCATTTCTTCAGTGTACCGGAGCCCAGGTGGTGTGGAGACTGAGCATTGAACTGCCAGCTGCAAAGCTGGCAGTTCTAACCCATGAGCCACCTGCGGGGGAGAGATGAGGCTATCGGCCTTGAGAAAATGTGCAGCCTGGAACTCTGGGGAGCACTTTTTTCTCTGTCCTACCAGGTTGCTATGAGTCAGAATTGACTTGATGGCAGTTGGGGCTATGGGCCAGGATCAGCCTCATGACGATGGCTTTGGTTTTCATAGACCTGGCTTGGCGGTCACAAGTTGGGCTATGACCAGCTAGGTGCACAGTTCCACAGCACCAGCTGCTCCCTGGGAGAAAGGCTTCTCTACTCCCATAAGAGTTATGGTCTCCGACATTTATAGCCACAGTTCTGCCCGGCCCTAAAGGGTGGCTGCGAGTCAGCATCGATCAACGGCAGTGAGTTGAAAAGTTTTGAGATGTAGTAATGTTCTAGTCTATAGAATTTTTACCTTTCATAGGCGCATGCTGGAAGATTTATGGTTGAAGGGATACCATATTGAAATATAGGTACTCATTGACATATTTAAGGGCGAAATGGTATCATGTCTGAGAGTTTTTCTTCAAAATTATCTAGACATTTAAATAAAGCCAGATAGGGGATGGGTTGGAATATTTTAAGGTTAGGTTCTCCATTCCTGCAGGTCTGAGACATTCTTCTTTTGAGTACACTGGTGTCTCAGTTGTCAACTGGCTCTAAGCTCAAACTTCCCACTACTCAAACAGCAACGTTTGAAAAAAAAAAAATCAGCTTGTTGTTTGTAACTTTGCTCAATCGTCGAACTGAAATCCAACCTGAAGAAACCTGTACAGACTGAGAGTGAATCACACATCGCGTCTCGCCGGGGACACAAAGGGGGCGACGCTTCTTTCTAAACGCCGCTCTTGCTCAGACAACACATAATGCGTGTGTCCGTATGTTAAAACCATTCCTGATGGCGCTGTTTTTGCACTTTATTTTTGGAAAAGATCATAATTTTATTGGGGTTTGATATTTCATGTACTGTATTCATTGTGCTTTGATGTTTTGGGGGGTATTTCCCATAACCCAGGGCTATTAACTTCGTGCTACAGTCTTGGCAAAATGAATTCATAAGTGGGCCTCTGAACCAATTATTTGGTTGCCCATTATTATCTTAGGGGAAAATATGCTCAGTTTCACTGTGTGAACTTTTCACTGTGTGCACACGATTTTGGAATGAACTGAGTTTAACAATCAAGTTATCACTGCCTTCACAATTTTTAATTATAAAAATAAACTTAACTATGAATAAGTCATTTCCCGCAGCCTTTACATTTCCACTGTATCCTCTAGATTGCAAGCTCTGGCTAGGTTTTTGCGAACCATGAGACAAGATGTATTTCTTTTCACCAAGTTATGGGTCCAGTAAACATTTCCCGAGTCGAATGTTCTTGCTTGTGACTCCTTCGATCACACCACAGACTTCCGACATCGCACTTAGCAGCCGCATGAGAAAGAGTTACTGAATGCACTCAGTATTAAATGTAATACCCATTGCGTCACCACTGAGAGCTCCTCTTTAATGACAGGGCACCTCCTCGGAGCTCTGGGTGTTCATTTGCATGAGTTATCTCCCTGAATCCTTGCAGATCTTTATGCACGAAGACCATACCTAACACGATGGCAGGCAGATACAAGGAAACTGCAGCTTGGTGGGAGGCAGCTCCTTTACCTGTGAGCTCATGGTACAGGGCAGAGGTGAGGACCAGAACAGGTCTGAGTGATTTCCAAAAGCAAGCTCATTTCCCCTTCCATCTGGGACCTGCCCTCATTGGTCAGGTGGGATGGGTGACTCAAGGCATGTATATGTACAAGATAGGAGGTTAGAGGAAGCAGGTGTGCCACTACTAGTTGATGGCTCTTGAAAAAGCCCTGGTGGCACCACGGTTAAGTGTTCTACTCTTACCAGAAGGTTGAAAGTTCAAACCCATCAGCAGTTCCCTAGGAGAAAAGACCCTGTAACTCTGCTGTTCCCAGCCTTAGGAACCCCCTAGGGCAGTTCACCTATGTCCCATGGGATGGCTATACATCAACATTGACTGGAGGGCATGCGGCACAGGGGATCCTCACAACCCAATCACCTTTCTTTGTCTCTTTGCTGTTGAGAATCTAGCCAGTGAAACATACCTGTTCTCCAGTTTCCACATGGATAGCCCAGCTGCCATGATTCCCTTTTCTAGTTGTGCAACGATTCTCTCCTCCTTCTCTAAGGTGTCTGTCCTTCGTTTGCACAGACTCACCGTCCTTAAGGTTTCTGTCTACATCTTTGGAGTTGCAGCCCTCAGGTGAGTTCCGATAGATGGTTCTTAAAAGAGCCAAAGGCTCGAGGTGAATGCTCTTTGGTCGTTGAGATAAACCATGGTTCGGTTTTCAAGAAGACTCGAGCAGATATATTTGTGGTTCAAGGTTTAAAAGAATATGTCAAGGTGGGGGTTTCGACAGCCCTTCCAGCCGCCGTGACTCCAGGAAACCCGACGACCCCAAAGTCCTTCTGATGAAGCCAACACAAAGGAGTGAGAGTGTTCAAGGACAATTTCTTGAAATAATCCCCTCTGCTTGAACCATGCCAACAAGGCAGAGAAGATACCACACAAAGATGTGGATTTGATATAAAGTCTGCACTGATTTACTTACACAAGCAACCAATATTTGACGAGTTGAACAAGACGGGCTATACATTTCTTCACCCATTTTACTTTACTGTATAACACTTGTCAATGCCAGAAGTCAGGGGTGTATTATGTGTGTGGTCACATGCTTGGAGAGAACCCCTGGTGACATCATGATTATGTGTTGGGATGCTAACCCTAAGGTCAGCAGTTTGAAACCACCAGCCTCTTCGAGAGAAAGATGGGATTTTCGACTCCTATAAAGAGTTAGAGTCTTGGAAACTGAAAGGGGCCAATTCTACCCTTCCTGTAGGATCGCTAAGAGTCAGAATTGACTCGATGTCAGTGAACTTGGTTTGGTTTGGTTTCTATCCCCATACAGAGCTACAGGGGCAATTCTACCCTGTCCTAGAGGGTCACTATGAATCGGCATCGACGCAATGGCAGCGAGTTTGCTTCGGTTGCTTCCATGATTGAAAGAAACATTGGTACAGTGCTTAAGAGTTCAACTGCTAACTGTGAGACCAGCAGTTCTGACCCACCAGCTAGCTCCTGCACCGGAGAACAGACCTGGAAGCCTGCTCCCATAAGGAAGCCTTGGTAATCCTAAAGGCTAACTCTACTCTTCCAGATGTATGAATTGGACCCAACTCAACAGCAATGGGGTTTTAACATTTTTTAGGTCCTGGATTCTTGCTTGCCTTCCCTAGAAGAATGGGAACTCCATGGGAGCATTGCTTATGGGAGTATATTTAAGGCTTAGAACAGTCGCTGAAGCTTGGTACATTCTCAATAGGTGTTTGAGCATTTTCATTTTCACTGAGCCCACAGCCTAAGTCCAGAGGCAGCAAACTGAGCAGGCAAGAGCAGTGGAGTGTGACTAGGGCTTCATGTGATAAAGGAAGCGGATGGTGCCCGATTATCCAGAGACAGAGCGTTTTGGTTCTTAAAAGGTTGAATTTAAACAAGCGGCCATCTAGCAGAGAAGCAACAAGCTCACACGGAAGAAGCACACCAGCCTGTGCGATCATGAGGTGTCGACGGAAGCAGGTAACAGGCATCAGAAGACCCAAAACAAACAACCAAACAAAAACACATCTTGTTGAGAAGGAGGGGGCCCCGGAGCAGAGGGCATGGCACCATGGGGTGACATGCCGCCGAAAAGAAGCACCCTTGTCAAAGCCAGCTGAGCCCCTGCCTCGTGGAAAGAGAGCTCAGTGAAGGCAGACCATCTTTGCACATTATTAAAACCAAAGGACCCTCACCCAACCTGGAAGGATACAGCAATCATATCGCTTTGGAATTCCATCTCCAGATAACCAGCACCTTACACCAAAGCCAAGATGCGGGTGTGAGTGTTCGTCACCACGTTCACTAGTTCCCTGGTGCTACTTCAATGGCAAGGAGCAGGCTGAAGATGAGATCACCCGTGCCATGTGTGAGAGATGCAAGATCACCTCAGCTTCGGCATGATGACGTCGCTGGGTGGTACCTTTAAATGTGTCGGCGCGCATGCTCTATTCGCATGCACCCTTCCTCCCGGTGAAGGCAACTGGTGGACAGTGATCTGCACCACTGGAGGGCCTGGGAGGCAGGGGGGCTTTCCCCTAGCACCTTCTGGTCGCTGACCTGAGCACCAGCATCAACAGCAGACCCCATCTTAACACAATGCCTCCCGTGTAAAGCAGCAAGAAGTTGTCAGCTACAGATGGTGATGCTGACTGCTCAATAGGAAGTGGGGGGAAAGGACCTAAATTAGACTTCTATAAAAAGAATATTGCATATTTATTTCCACAATAACACCCAGGAAAAACGTTAGTCAAGAAGCAAGCAATTGGGTGAATAAATAAGCTTGTCTTTGTTCTCATCAATTAAGTTATTACATCAGTTGGAAAACCAGTGAATTATAATACAGATGTTTAATGAAACACTGCTGAGCCTATAAGTCAAACTCCTATTTTGTGGTGTGATTTTGGCTGCATAGTTTTGTGTGTGTTAAACCGTATTTATTAGCTGATACCCATTATTATTTTGAGCAAGGTATAATTCAGTTGTCAGACTGCAGCTCCAGCAAGGAGATTTAATCAGTAAGAGCTGCTCTGCTACTGAGTATAAAACAATGTGGGTTTCATGAAGCAATCACGGCAGTGTGGAAAAAATGGGATTAATTAGTATTGTACAAGAACAGGCAGAATGCTCATTAAAACCTTGTGAGGTGGCTCTTGATAAACTGCCACTTGATAGGACCGCATTAATGTGACAAGGCAAAGACTTCATTTCCAAATCCTTTCTGATGGTATCTCGCTTTTTAAGTTACCTGAAATGACCCTCTTCGGCGTTTGGAATACAAAGATCAAAACGACTGCCGGGGATGTCCTCGCCACCTGGGCCCAGGAAGGCAGCCTCAGCTGGGGAAGCTTCAAAGACGCCATTTCCCGAACTCATAGACACACATGAATCGATAGCTGCAAATGAGGCAGCGCCAGGGGTGGCGGATTTGCATTTGCACTCCGCAGGTCGGGCAGAAACTAATTTGACAATTGGCAACCCACCTTAATGAAGGCCACTTACGTGGCCTTACCTGCTGTCTGCTTACCCAGCGCTGGGGAGGGTTGGAAATGGGTACCAGGAGCCCAGCCCCAGGAAGCTAGCAGGGGTTCCAGAGTGCTGTGCAGGCTGTCCCTGGTTGGGCAGAGCCAGGCAGGGACCTCTCTCTGCAGGCTGGCTCCTTGAAGCCCTGGTGACTGGTGCCTACCGCTTAATTATTTGGAGTTCCAAAATGCCTTGGCCTGGATGTGTGATTTGGTGTGTGCCTGTGGGTTTTTTTGTTTTTTGTGTGTGTTTTGTTTTCTGTTTTTGCTTTGTTTCC